>NC_086448.1:828388204-828700704 GCF_028390025.1 Pseudophryne corroboree | reverse complement strand
ATACAGACCCTAGTACAGGTTGAGTATCCCATATCCAAATATTCCGAAATACGGAATATTCCGAAATACGGACTTTTTTGAGTGAGAGTGAGATAGTGAAACCTTTGTTTTTTGTTTGCTCAATGTACACAAACTTTGTTTAATACACAAAGTTATTAAAAATATTGTATTAAATGACCTTCAGGCTGTGTGTATAAGGTGTATATGAAACATAAATGAATTGTGTGAATGTAGACACACTTTGTTTAATGCACAAAGTTATAAAAAATATTGGCTAAAATGACCTTCAGGCTGGGTATATAAGGTGTATATGAAACATAAATGCATTCTGTGCTTAGATTTAGGTCCCATCACCATGATATCTCATTATGGTATGCAATTATTCCAAAATACGGAAAAATCCGATATCCAAAATACCTCTGGTCCCAAGCATTTTGGATAAGGGATACTCAACCTGTATCAGGAACAGCAGGGTCCTCTGTTATATGCAACACTTCTTTTATTGCCACAATCATGTACTGAATGCTCTTAGCCAGTTTGTGATTCAATCTGGCATCACTATAGTCGACACTGGAATCAGAGTCCGTATCGGTATCCGTATCTGCTATCTGGGTAAATGCACGTTTCTGTGACCCCGTAGGGGTCTGAGCTTGTGACAATGCATCCTCCATGGATTTCCTCCATGTCTGGTTCTTAAACTCAGATTTATCAAATCTCTTAGTCAACCGCATTCAAAACACTCAACACACGCATTTGCATTCAAAACACTCAAAACATTTACCCAATCATCCGTCGGCGGTGCCGACACGGTCACTCTCACAGCCTTTTCTGTCCCCACTCCAGCCTCCTCCTGGGAAGAGCACTCAGCCTCAGACATGTCGACACACATGTACCGACACCCACAACCACACTGGGGCTATAGGAGACAGACCCACAACAAAGCCTGTTAGAGAAACACAGAGGGAGTTCTGCCAGCTCACAACCCAGCGCCTATCCCGGTACTGAAGCGAGTAAAAGACTGCCCAGACCTGTTAGCGCTTTTATATTTAAATAATTAGCACCAAAACTCTTGTGCCCCCCCTTCCTCCCGTTTTGCACCCTGTTACTTGTACAGTAGTGCGGGAGGCCAGGCTCAGCGTCTCTGCAGCTTCTGTGAAGAGAAAATGGCGCTGGTCAGAACTGTGAGGGCTAAACCACGCCCCCTTAATGGCGCACTTCAGTCACGCTTAAATTACATATTTATACTGGCGGGGGTCCGTAATTAGTGCCTAGGCACTGTTTACATATCTGCCAGTGCTATTTGAGGCTCATATGCTGCCCAGGGCGCCCCCCCTGCGCCCTGCACCCTACAGTGCCGTTCCTATGTGGAAGCATGGTGCGCAGCGTGGCCGCTGCGCGGTACCTCAAAAGCCGTCTTCTGCCGTCACTGAAGTCTTCTGATCTTCCTGTACTCACCCGGCTTCTGTCTTCTAGCTCTGCGAGAAGAGGCGAGGGAGGTGATGGCGCGGCTCCGGGAACGAGCTGCTAGGTGAACCAAGTGATCGAACCCTCTGGAGCTAATGGTGTCCAGTAGCCTAAGAAGCAGAGCCTTTGAATTTAGAGAAGTAGGTCTGCTTCTCTCCCCTCAGTCCCTCCATGCAGGGAGCCTGTTGCCAGCAGGTCTCCCTGAAAATAATAAACCTAACTAAGTCTTTTCCCTGAGAAACTCTGGAGAGCTCCTCAGTGTGCATCCAGTCTCACTGGGCACAGAATCTAACTGGAGTCTGGAGGAGGGGCATAGAGGGAGGAGCCAGTTCACACCCATTCAAAGTCTTATAGTGTGCCTATGTCTCCTGCGGATCCCGTCTATACCCCATGGTTCTTGAAGCATCCCCAGCATCCTCTAGGACGTATGAGAAATACTATTAACCAAACAACACCTATGTACATCTCTTCACTTATCTCAGAATATCTCCCTACACGACCTCTCCGCTCTGCACGAGATCTACATCTCTCATCCACACGCATTACTTGCTCTCACGCCAAATTACAGGATTTTGTCCAGGCTGCACCCACTCTGTGGAATGCCCTCCCACGCACAATAAGACTCATCTTAATGGGTCTATTTACTAAGCCTTGGATGGAGATAAAGTGGATGGAGCTAAAGTACCAGCCAATCAGCTCCTAACTGTCACTGGGTTTGAAAAATCACAGCTAGGATCTGGTTGGCTGGTACATTAGCTTCATACACTTAATCTCCATCCAAGGCTTAGTAAATTGACCCCGTAGTATCCAAACCTTCAAGCGTTCCCTGAAAACTAACCTCTTCAGATAAGCCAAATTCTGAACCCAATTATATAACCTTCAATGCTTCCCTATCTAATTACATCCCTTCTTTACAGTCCACACATATCCTCAGATATTTTGTCTTTCTTCACTTTCCCTTCCTCCTAACTCTTGGACAACATTGCTGAGTGACCATATGATACGACCTATTAAGAACCTAGCAATCGGGTGGACCATTATGCAATAGGTAGCACCTATCATTGTGTGTCACTTCCTATTTGTTATGAGCAGCTGCAGTGGCTCATTCCTGTTTGCATTCTGTTCATGTATTTTACATTATATTTCTGTTTGCATGCCAGGTTTTCTCATGTACTTTTAGAGTACTGTTGCGGGCCGCCCTTGGTGAGTCTGTGTAACTGCAGTCTGTTTTCTATACAGTATGTGTAGCTTGTGCAGCCTCACCTGTCAGATCATTATGCCATTACCTTGTGTCTGGTTTCCAGCCATCCTGATTGGGGCGTGCTTCCTTTATTACCCAACCTGCCCTGCACCTGGAGCCGCTGATAGATTCTTGCTCATGTATGTACTAGAGATGAGCGGGTTCGGTTTCTCTGAATCCGAACCCGCCAGAACTTCATGTTTTTTTTCACGGGTCCGAGCGACTCGGATCTTCCCGCCTTGCTCGGTTAACCCGAGCGCGCCCGAACGTCATCATGACGCTGTCGGATTCTCGCGAGGCTCGGATTCTATCGCGAGACTCGGATTCTATATAAGGAGCCGCGCGTCGCCGCCATTTTCACACGTGCATTGAGATTGATAGGGAGAGGACGTGGCTGGCGTCCTCTCCATTTAGATTATAAGAGACTGAGAGAGATTTACTGGAGCTGACTAGGAGGAGTACTGTTACTGTAGAAGTGTAGAGACTGAGTGGAGAGAGTTTACTAGTGAGGACAGTGCAGTTTACTTTATAATCCGTTCTCTGCCTGAAAAAAGCGATACACAGCACACAGTGACTCAGTCACATACCATATCTGTGTGCACTGCTCAGGCTCAGGCCAGTGTGCTGCATCATCTATTATCTATATATAATATTATATATATCTGTCTGACTGCTCAGCTCACACAGCTTATAATTGTGGGGGAGACTGGGGAGCACTACTGCAGTGCCAGTTATAGGTTATAGCAGGAGCCAGGAGTACATAATATATTATATAGTGAGTGACCACCAGACACACAGTGCAGTTTATTTAATATATCCGTTCTCTGCCTGAAAAAAGCGATACACACAGTGACTCAGTCAGTCACATACCATATCTGTGTGCACTGCTCAGGCTCAGGCCAGTGTGCTGCATCATCTATTATCTATATATAATATTATATATATCTGTCTGACTGCTCAGCTCACACAGCTTATAATTGTGGGGGAGACTGGGGAGCACTACTGCAGTGCCAGTTATAGGTTATAGCAGGAGCCAGGAGTACATAATATATTATATAGTGAGTGACCACCAGACACACAGTGCAGTTTATTTAATATATCCGTTCTCTGCCTGAAAAAAGCGATACACACAGTGACTCAGTCAGTCACATACCATATCTGTGTGCACTGCTCAGGCTCAGGCCAGTGTGCTGCATCATCTATATATATTATATATCTGTCTGACTGCTCAGCTCACACAGCTTATAATTGTGGGGGAGACTGGGGAGCACTACTGCAGTGCCAGTTATAGGTTATAGCAGGAGCCAGGAGTACATAATATTATATTAAAATTAAACAGTGCACACTTTTGCTGCAGGAGTGCCACTGCCAGTGTGACTAGTGACCAGTGACCTGACCACCAGTATATATAATATTAGTAGTATACTATCTCTTTATCAACCAGTCTATATTAGCAGCAGACACAGTACAGTGCGGTAGTTCACGGCTGTGGCTACCTCTGTGTCGGCACTCGGCAGCCCGTCCATAATTGTATATACCACCTAACCGTGGTTTTTTTTTCTTTCTTTATACATACATACTAGTTACGAGTATACTATCTCTTTATCAACCAGTCTATATATTAGCAGCAGACACAGTACAGTGCGGTAGTTCACGGCTGTGGCTACCTCTGTGTCGGCACTCGGCAGCCCGTCCATAATTGTATATACCACCTAACCGTGGTTTTTTTTTCTTTCTTTATACATACATACTAGTTACGAGTATACTATCTCTTTATCAACCAGTCTATATATTAGCAGCAGACACAGTACAGTGCGGTAGTTCACGGCTGTGGCTACCTCTGTGTCGGCACTCGGCAGCCCGTCCATAATTGTATATACCACCTAACCGTGGTTTTTTTTTCTTTCTTTATACATACATACTAGTTACGAGTATACTATCTCTTTATCAACCAGTCTATATATTAGCAGCAGACACAGTACAGTGCGGTAGTTCACGGCTGTGGCTACCTCTGTGTCGGCACTCGGCAGCCCGTCCATAATTGTATATACCACCTAACCGTGGTTTTTTTTTCTTTCTTTATACATACATACTAGTTACGAGTATACTATCTCTTTATCAACCAGTCTATATATTAGCAGCAGACACAGTACAGTGCGGTAGTTCACGGCTGTGGCTACCTCTGTGTCGGCACTCGGCAGCCCGTCCATAATTGTATACTAGTATCCAATCCATTCATCTCCATTGTTTACCTGAGGTGCCTTTTAGTTGTGCCTATTAAAATATGGAGAACAAAAATGTTGAGGTTCCAAAATTAGGAAAAGATCAAGATCCACTTCCACCTCGTGCTGAAGCTGCTGCCACTAGTCATGGCCGAGACGATGAAATGCCAGCAACGTCGTCTGCCAAGGCCGATGCCCAATGTCATAGTACAGAGCATGTCAAATCCAAAACACCAAATATCAGTAAAAAAAGGACTCCAAAACCTAAAATAAAATTGTCGGAGGAGAAGCGTAAACTTGCCAATATGCCATTTACCACACGGAGTGGCAAGGAACGGCTGAGGCCCTGGCCTATGTTCATGGCTAGTGGTTCAGCTTCACATGAGGATGGAAGCACTCAGCCTCTCGCTAGAAAAATGAAAAGACTCAAGCTGGCAAAAGCAGCACAGCAAAGAACTGTGCATTCTTCGAAATCCCAAATCCACAAGGAGAGTCCAATTGTGTCGGTTGCGATGCCTGACCTTCCCAACACTGGACGTGAAGAGCATGTGCCTTCCACCATTTGCACGCCCCCTGCAAGTGCTGGAAGGAGCACCCGCAGTCCAGTTCCTGATAGTCAGATTGAAGATGTCAGTGTTGAAGTACACCAGAATGAGGAGGATATGGGTGTTGCTGGCGCTGGGGAGGAAATTGACCAGGAGGATTCTTTTGGTGAGGTGGTTTGTTTAAGTCAGGCACCCGGGGAGACACCTGTTGTCCGTGGGAGGAATATGGCCGTTGACATGCCAGGTGAAAATACCAAAAAAATCAGCTCTTCGGTGTGGAGGTATTTCACCAGAAATGCGGACAACAGGTGTCAAGCCGTGTGTTCCCTTTGTCAAGCTGTAATAAGTAGGGGTAAGGACGTTAACCACCTCGGAACATCCTCCCTTATACGTCACCTGCAGCGCATTCATAATAAGTCAGTGACAAGTTCAAAAACTTTGGGTGACAGCGGAAGCAGTCCACTGACCAGTAAATCCCTTCCTCTTGTAACCAAGCTCACGCAAACCACCCCACCAACTCCCTCAGTGTCAATTTCCTCCTTCCCCAGGAATGCCAATAGTCCTGCAGGCCATGTCACTGGCAATTCTGACGAGTCCTCTCCTGCCTGGGATTCCTCCGATGCATCCTTGCGTGTAACGCCTACTGCTGCTGGCGCTGCTGTTGTTGCCGCTGGGAGTCGATGGTCATCCCAGAGGGGAAGTCGTAAGCCCACTTGTACTACTTCCAGTAAGCAATTGACTGTTCAACAGTCCTTTGCGAGGAAGATGAAATATCACAGCAGTCATCCTACTGCAAAGCGGATAACTGAGTCCTTGACAACTATGTTGGTGTTAGACGTGCGTCCGGTATCCGCCGTTAGTTCACAGGGAACTAGACAATTTATTGAGGCAGTGTGCCCCCGTTACCAAATACCATCTAGGTTCCACTTCTCTAGGCAGGCGATACCGAGAATGTACACGGACGTCAGAAAAAGACTCACCAGTGTCCTAAAAAATGCAGTTGTACCCAATGTCCACTTAACCACGGACATGTGGACAAGTGGAGCAGGGCAGGGTCAGGACTATATGACTGTGACAGCCCACTGGGTAGATGTATGGACTCCCGCCGCAAGAACAGCAGCGGCGGCACCAGTAGCAGCATCTCGCAAACGCCAACTCTTTCCTAGGCAGGCTACGCTTTGAATCACCGCTTTCCAGAATACGCACACAGCTGAAAACCTCTTACGGCAACTGAGGAAGATCATCGCGGAATGGCTTACCCCAATTGGACTCTCCTGTGGATTTGTGGCATCGGACAACGCCAGCAATATTGTGTGTGCATTAAATATGGGCAAATTCCAGCACGTCCCATGTTTTGCACATACCTTGAATTTGGTGGTGCAGAATTTTTTAAAAAACGACAGGGGCGTGCAAGAGATGCTGTCGGTGGCCAGAAAAATTGCGGGACACTTTCGGCGTACAGGCACCACGTACAGAAGACTGGAGCACCACCAAAAACTACTGAACCTGCCCTGCCATCATCTGAAGCAAGAAGTGGTAACGAGGTGGAATTCAACCCTCTATATGCTTCAGAGGTTGGAGGAGCAGCAAAAGGCCATTCAAGCCTATACAATTGAGCACGATATAGGAGGTGGAATGCACCTGTCTCAAGTGCAGTGGAGAATGATTTCAACGTTGTGCAAGGTTCTGATGCCCTTTGAACTTGCCACACGTGAAGTCAGTTCAGACACTGCCAGCCTGAGTCAGGTCATTCCCCTCATCAGGCTTTTGCAGAAGAAGCTGGAGGCATTGAAGAAGGAGCTAAAAGGGAGCGATTCCGCTAGGCATGTGGGACTTGTGGATGCAGCCCTTAATTCGCTTAACAAGGATTCACGGGTGGTCAATCTGTTGAAATCAGAGCACTACATTTTGGCCACCGTGCTCGATCCTAGATTTAAAGCCTACCTTGGATCTCTCTTTCCGGCAGACACAGGTCTGCTGGGGTTGAAAGACCTGCTGGTGACAAAATTGTCAAGTCAAGCGGAACGCGACCTGTCAACATCTCCTCCTTCACATTCTCCCGCAACTGGGGGTGCGAGGAAAAGGCTCAGAATTCCGAGCCCACCCGCTGGCGGTGATGCAGGGCAGTCTGGAGCGACTGCTGATGCTGACATCTGGTCCGGACTGAAGGACCTGACAACGATTACGGACATGTCGTCTACTGTCACTGCATATAATTCTCTCAACATTGATAGAATGGTGGAGGATTATATGAGTGACCGCATCCAAGTAGGCACGTCACACAGTCCGTACTTATACTGGCAGGAAAAAGAGGCAATTTGGAGGCCCTTGCACAAACTGGCTTTATTCTACCTAAGTTGCCCTCCCACAAGTGTGTACTCCGAAAGAGTGTTTAGTGCCGCCGCTCACCTTGTCAGCAATCGGCGTACGAGGTTACATCCAGAAAATGTGGAGAAGATGATGTTCATTAAAATGAATTATAATCAATTCCTCCGCGGAGACATTGACCAGCAGCAATTGCCTCCACAAAGTACACAGGGAGCTGAGATGGTGGATTCCAGTGGGGACGAATTGATAATCTGTGAGGAGGGGGATGTACACGGTGATATATCGGAGGGTGAAGATGAGGTGGACATCTTGCCTCTGTAGAGCCAGTTTGTGCAAGGAGAGATTAATTGCTTCTTTTTTGGGGGGGGGTCCAAACCAACCCGTCATATCAGTCACAGTCGTGTGGCAGACCCTGTCACTGAAATGATGGGTTGGTTAAAGTGTGCATGTCCTGTTTTGTTTATACAACATAAGGGTGGGTGGGAGGGCCCAAGGACAATTCCATCTTGCACCTCTTTTTTCTTTTCTTTTTCTTTGCATCATGTGCTGATTGGGGAGGGTTTTTTGGAAGGGACATCCTGCGTGACACTGCAGTGCCACTCCTAGATGGGCCCGGTGTTTGTGTCGGCCACTAGGGTCGCTAATCTTACTCACACAGCTACCTCATTGCGCCTCTTTTTTTCTTTGCGTCATGTGCTGTTTGGGGAGGGTTTTTTGGAAGGGACATCCTGCGTGACACTGCAGTGCCACTCCTAGATGGGCCCGGTGTTTGTGTCGGCCACTAGGGTCGCTTATCTTACTCACACAGCGACCTCGGTGCAAATTTTAGGACTAAAAATAATATTGTGAGGTGTGAGGTATTCAGAATAGACTGAAAATGAGTGTAAATTATGGTTTTTGAGGTTAATAATACTTTGGGATCAAAATGACCCCCAAATTCTATGATTTAAGCTGTTTTTTAGTGTTTTTTGAAAAAAACACCCGAATCCAAAACACACCCGAATCCGACAAAAAAAATTCGGTGAGGTTTTGCCAAAACGCGTTCGAACCCAAAACACGGCCGCGGAACCGAACCCAAAACCAAAACACAAAACCCGAAAAATTTCAGGCGCTCATCTCTAGTATGTACTAGTACCTGGTCCCTGTCCTATGGAATGTCATCTTGAACTTCTACAGTTGGTGCCACTGCATGGTTTGGAAGTCCCGGTCCAATCTGAATCCTGTGTGTTCTGTCCTGCCAGAGTTTGAAGCACATTACCATTATTACCTGAGTTCCTGAATGTTCATGTGAGACCTTGCCTGGAAGAAGTATCAGACATCTTCGGTTGTTCCTGCCTTGTCTTACTCTGTCTAGCCTAGCCTAGAATCCAGGAGTCTCTTGCAGCTAATACCCCTTTTCCACTAGCTCTTAGAAACACGGGTAAATGCGCAGGGGCGCGCATTTACCCGTGTTTTGCCCTAGTGAAAAAGGGTTCCCCGGCAAATTCCTGGATCAAGTGATCCGGGAATCCTATCCGGGTAGCTAGCCGGGTTGAACACGTGTTCAACCCGGCTAGCTGTCTAGTGTGAACGGGTGCCGTGTCGAGGCGACACGGCTCCCGTTCACAGTGTATAGGGAGGGCGGCGCTGGGAGACCATGTGATCTCCCAGCGCCGCCCCTGCCGCGTCAGTAGTAGCGTCACCAACCCGGCAATATGCCGGGTTGGTGAGCGCTGTTCAAAAGGGGCTGTAGCACGGGTCGACGCCGTGTCAGGCGACACGGCTGCGACCCGTGCTTTTAGTGGAAAAGGGGTATAAGTGTTCTTGTTGTTTAGACTTCGCTTTGCCCTGCCTAGATATTCAGGAACTCACTGCTTTATGATTTGTTATTACATCCAGTGCATTGTCGTACACAAATATACCATTTGGTTGCTTAAAACATCTCAGGGCAATGGGGGTCATTCCGAGTTGATTGCTAGCTGCCGTTGTTCGCAGCGCAGCGATCAGGCTAAAAATCGACATTTCTACGCATGCGTATGGACCGCAATGCGCACGCGCGACGTACCGGTACAAAGGCCTTTGTGGTTTTGCACAAGTTCCAGCAACGTTTTCATTCGCACTGGCGGCCGCAAGAAGATTGACAGGAAAGGGGAGTTTCTGTGTGTCAACTGACCGTTTTCAGGGAGTGCTTAGAAAAATGCAGGCGTGCCAGGGAAAACGCAGGCATGGCTGACCGAACGCTGGGCGGGTGGGTGACATCAAAAGCCAACCCTCCAACGTTAGAATCAACGCACACGGAGAGTAACTATAGGACTGGTCTTGTTCTGCACAAAATGTTTTTGCAGGCGCACTGCTGCACAGGCGTTCGCACTTCTGCAAAGCAAAAATACACTCCCCGGTGGGCGGCGACAATGCGTTTGAACGGCTGCTAAGAACTGCTAGCGAGCGATCAACTCGGAATGACCCCCATTGTTGCCCCACAGATTGTATTCTTTCCCGTTTCTTAGTCTTGCAGGTTTTAGTTAGCTTTCCCCTTACTCACTCGCAGTCTCGGTTGGTGCCTTGTTACCTAATAAGACCTGGGGGCATCGGAGTCTGGGCGGACCTAATTCGACCATTCAAACTCGGCTGCTAAAGGCAGAAGACTATCTCTGCAGGCACCGTCCAACCATTGGGAGGAGTAACGGAGTCAGGGGTAGAGTAGGTGGAGCTGCTCATTCCCAGCCGCAGCTCCACATGTGAGTTCTGGAACTCCCTAGTTGCCATCTAGTCTCCAGAGTTCCAGATACTCATTTCCTAACACTATTTCCCTATAAGCTTGCAAACAGGGCCTTCCTACCTCTATGTCGGTCTGTTATTGGCCCTCATTCCGAGTTGTTCGCTCGCTAGCCGCTTTTCGCAGCAGTGCACACGCTAAGCCGCCGCCCTCTGGGAGCGAATCTTAGCTTAGCAGAATTGCGAACGAAGTATTCGCAATATTGCGAAAAGATTTTTCTGTGCAGTTTCTGAGTAGCTCGAGACTTACTCTTCCAGTGCGATCAGTTCAGTGCTTGTCGTTCCTGGTTTGACGTCACAAACACACCCAGCGTTCGCCCAGATACTCCCCCGTTTCTTCAGCCACTCCCGCGTTTTTCCCAGAAACGGCAGCGTTTTTTCACACACTCCCATAAAACGGCCAGTTTCTGCCCAGAAACACCCACTTCCTGTCAATCACACTCCGATCACCAGAACGAAGAAAAAACCTCGTAATGCCGTGAGTAAAATACCAAACTTCTTAGCAAATTTACTTGGCGCAGTCGCAGTGCGAACATTGCGCATGCGCAATTAGCGGAAAATCGCTGCGATGCGAAGAAAATTACCGAGCGAACAACTCGGAATGCGGGCCATTATCCAGTTTTGTTTTATCACTGTTGTTTCCAATTGTAAATATGCTGCACTATAAACGAAGAAACTGTTAATCAGAGCATTAGAATATTACACATCTAGACCAACATGTAGCCAATCAGATCATTAGAACTTTACAAATCTAGACCAACATGCAGCCAACCAGAGCATTAGAGCATTTGCAGAACCAATTACAAAGAGACAGCAATTCATATACACAGATCTCCTCTAATAGTCACTGTGAGGAGCACTGCTCTACAAGGTAATGAGGTGAATATCATAAACACAGAGCTCTTCTACAGTCACTGTCAGGAGCACTGCTCTACTAGGTAATGAGGTGAATATCATATACACAGAGCTCCTCCTCTTACAGTCACTGTCAGGAGCACTGCTCTACTAGGTAATGAGGTGAATATCATATACACAGAGCTCCTCCTCTTACAGTCACTGTCAGGAGCACTGCTCTACTAGGTAATGAGGTGAATATCATATACACAGAGCTCCTCCTCTTACAGTCACTGTCAGGAGCACTGCTGTACTAGGTAATGAGGGAATATCATATACACAGAGCTCCTCCTCTTACAGTCACTGTCAGGAGCACTGCTCTACTAGGTAATGAGGTGAATATCATATACACAGAGCTCCTCCTCTTACAGTCACTGTCAGGAGCACTGCTCTACTAGGTAATGAGGTGAATATCATATACACAGAGCTCCTCCTCTTACAGTCACTGTCAGGAGCACTGCTGTACTAGGTAATGAGGGAATACCATATACACAGAGCTCCTCCTCTTACAGTCACTGTCAGGAGCACTGCTCTACTAGGTAATGAGGGATTATCATATACACAGAGCTCCTCGTCTTACAGTCACTGTCAGGAGCACTGCTGTACTAGGTAATGAGGGAATACCATATACACAGAGCTCCTCCTCTTACAGTCACTGTCAGGAGCGCTGCTGTACTAGGTAATACCATATACACAGAGCTCCTCCTCTTACAGTCACTGTCAGGAGCACTGCTCTACTAGGTAATGAGGGAATACCATATACACAGAGCTCCTCCTCTTACAGTCACTGTCAGGAGCACTGCTGTACTAGGTAATGAGGGAATACCATATACACAGAGCTCCTCCTCTTACAGTCACTGTCAGGAGCACTGCTGTACTAGGTAATGAGGGAATATCATATACACAGAGCTCCTTCTCTTACAGTCACTGTCAGGAGCACTGCTCTACTAGGTAATGAGGGAATACCATATACACAGAGCTCCTCCTCTTACAGTCACTGTCAGGAGCACTGCTCTACTAGGTAATGAGGGAATACCATATACACAGAGCTCCTCCTCTTACAGTCACTGTCAGGAGCACTGCTGTACTAGGTAATGAGGGAATACCATATACACAGAGCTCCTCCTCTTACAGTCACTGTCATGAGCACTGCTGTACTAGGTAATGAGGGAATACCACATACACAGAGCTCCTCCTCTTACAGTCACTGTCAGGAGCACTGCTGTACTAGGTAATGAGGGAATACCACATACACAGAGCTCCTCCTCTTACAGTCACTGTCAGGAGCACTGCTCTACTAGGTAATGAGGGAATATCATATACACAGGGCTCCTCGTCTTACAGTCACTGTCAGGAGCACTGCTGTACTAGGTAATGAGGGAATACCATATACACAGAGCTCCTCCTCTTACAGTCACTGTCAGGAGCACTGCTCTACTAGGTAATGAGGTGAATATCATATACACAGAGCTCCTCCTCTTACAGTCACTGTCAGGAGCACTGCTCTACTAGGTAATACCATATACACAGAGCTCCTCCTCTTACAGTCACTGGGGGTAATTCCAAGTTGATCGCAGCATGAATTCTGTTAGCAATTGGGCAAAACCATGTGCACTGCAGGGGAGGCAGATATAACATGTGCAGAGAGAGTTAGATTTGGGTGTGGTGTGTTCAATCTGCAATCTAATTTGCAGTGTAAAAATAAAGCAGCCAGTATTTACCCTGCACAGAAACAAAATAACCCACCCAAATCTAACTCTCTCTGCACATGTTATATCTGCCACACCTGCAGTGCACATGGTTTTGCCCAACTGCTAAAAAATGTCCTGCTGCGATCAACTTGGAATTACCCCCACTGTCAGGAGCACTGCTCTACTAGGTAATGAGGGAATACCATATACACAGAGCTCCTCCTCTTACAGTCACTGTCAGGAGCACTGCTGTACTAGGTAATGAGGGAATATCATGTACACAGAGCTCCTCCTCTTACAGTCACTGTCAGGAGCACTGCTGTACTAGGTAATGAGGGAATACCACATACACAGAGCTCCTCCTCTTACAGTCACTGTCAGGAGCACTGCTGTACTAGGTAATGAGGGAATACCATATACACAGAGCTCCTCCTCTTACAGTCACTGTCAGGAGCACTGCTCTACTAGGTAATGAGGGAATATCATATACACAGAGCTCCTCCTCTTACAGTCACTGTCAGGAGCACTGCTCTACTAGGTAATGAGGGAATACCATATACACAGAGCTCCTTCTCCTACAGTCACTGTCAGGAGCACTGCTCTACTAGGTAATGAGGAAATATCATATACACAGAGCTCCTCCTCTTACAGTCACTGTCAGGAGCACTGCTCTACTAGGTAATGAGGGAATACCATATACACAGCGCTCCTCCTCTTACAGTCACTGTCAGGAGCACTGCTGTACTAGGTAATGAGGGAATACCATATACACAGAGCTCCTTCTCCTACAGTCACTGTCAGGAGCACTGCTCTACTAGGTAATGAGGAAATATCATATACACAGAGCTCCTCCTCTTACAGTCACTGTCAGGAGCACTGCTGTACTAGGTAATGTGGAAATATCATATACACAGAGCTCCTCCTCTTA
The DNA here is from genome assembly GCF_028390025.1 of Pseudophryne corroboree. Taxonomy (NCBI): domain Eukaryota; kingdom Metazoa; phylum Chordata; class Amphibia; order Anura; family Myobatrachidae; genus Pseudophryne; species Pseudophryne corroboree. The sequence goes on along the minus strand of NC_086448.1, from coordinate 828,686,638 downwards.
CAGTCACTGTCAGGAGCACTGCTCTACTAGGTAATGAGGTGAATACCATATACACAGAGCTCCTCCTCTTACAGTCACTGTCAGGAGTACTGCTGTACTAGGTAATTAGGAAATATATACACAGAGCTCCTCCTCTTACAGTCACTGTCAGGAGCACTGCTCTACTAGGTAATGAGGTGAAAACCATATACACAGAGTTCCTCCTCTTACAGTTACTGTCAGGAGCACTGCTGTACTAGGTAATGAGGGAATATCATATACACAGAGCTCCTCTTACAGTCACTGTCAGGAGCACTGCTGTACTAGGTAATGAGGGAATACCATATACACAGAGCTCCTCCTCTTACAGTCACTTGTCAGGAGTACTGCTCTACTAGGTAATGAGGGAATATCATATACACAGAGCACTCCCTCTTACAGTCACTGTCAGGAGCACTGCTCTACTAGGTAATGAGGGAATATCATATACACAGAGCTCCTCCTCTTACAGTCACTGTCAGGAGCCCTGCTCTACTAGGTAATGAGGAAATACTATATACACAGAGCTCATCCTCTTACAGTCACTGTCAGGAGCACTGCTGTACTAGGTAATGAGGCAATATCATATACACAGAGCTCCTCCTCTTACAGTCACTGTCAGGAGCACTGCTCTACTAGGTAATGAGGGAATACCATATACACAGAGCTCCTCCTCTTACAGTCACTGTCAGGAGCACTGCTGTACTAGGTAATGAGGGAATATCATATACACAGCGCTCCTCCTCTTACAGTCACTGTCAGGAGCACTGCTCTACTAGGTAATGAGGGAATATCATATACACAGAGCTCCTCCTCTTACAGTCACTGTCAGGAGCACAGCTCTACTAGGTAATGAGGAAATATCATATACACAGAGCTCCTCCTCTTACAGTCACTGTCAGGAGCACTGCTGTACTAGGAAATGAGGGAATATAATATACACAGAGCTCCTCCTCTTACACTCACTGTCAGGAGCACTGCTCTACTAGGTAATGAGGAAATATCATATACACAGAGCTCCTCCTCTTACAGTCACTGTCAGGAGCACTGCTGTACTAGGTAATGAGGGAATACCATATACACAGCGCTCCTCCTCTTACAGTCACTGTCAGGAGCACTGCTCTACTAGGTAATGAGGGAATACCACATACACAGAGCTCCTCCTCTTACAGTCACTGTCAGGAGCACTGCTGTACTAGGTAATGAGGGAATATCATATACACAGAGCTCCTCCTCTTACAGTCACTGTCAGGAGCACTGCTGTACTAGGTAATGAGGGAATATCATATACACAGAGCTCCTCCTCTTACAGTCACTGTCAGGAGCACTGCTCTACAAGGTAATGAGGTGAATATCATATACACAGAGCTCCTCCTCTTACAGTCACTGTCAGGAGCACTGCTCTACTAGGTAAAGAGGTAAATATCATATACACAGAGCTCCTCCTCTTACAGTCACTGTCAGGAGCACTGCTCTACTAGGTAATGAGGTGAATATCATATACACAGAGCTCCTCCTCTTACAGTCACTGTCAGGAGCACTGCTCTACTAGGTAATGAGGGAATACCATATACACAGAGCTCCTCCTCTTACAGTCACTGTCAGGAGCACTGCTGTACTAGGTAATGAGGGAATATCATATACACAGAGCTCCTCCTCTTACAGTCACTGTCAGGAGCACTGCTCTACTAGGTAATGAGGGAATATCATATACACAGGGCTCCTCCTCTTACAGTCACTGTCAGGAGCACTGCTGTTCTAGGTAATGAGGGAATACCATATACACAGAGCTCCTCCTCTTACAGTCACTGTCAGGAGCACTGCTCTACTAGGTAATGAGGTGTATATATACACAGAGCTCCTCCTCTTACAGTCACTGTCAGGAGCACTGCTCTACTAGGTAATGAGGGAATATCATATACACAGAGCTCCTCCTCTTACAGACACTGTCAGGAGCACTGCTCTACTAGGTAATGAGGGAATACCATATACACAGCGCTCCTCCTCTTACAGTCACTGTCAGGAGCCCTGCTCTACTAGGTAATGAGGAAATACTATATACACAGAGCTCATCCTCTTACAGTCACTGTCAGGAGCACTGCTGTACTAGGTAATGAGGGAATATCATACACAGAGCTCCTCCTCTTACAGTCACTGTCAGGAGCACTGCTCTACTAGGTAATGAGGGAATACCATATACACAGAGCTCCTCCTCTTACAGTCACTGTCAGGAGCACTGCTCTACTAGGTAATGAGGTGTATATATACACAGAGCTCCTCCTCTTACAGTCACTGTCAGGAGCACTGCTCTACTAGGTAATGAGGGAATATCATATACACAGAGCTCCTCCTCTTACAGACACTGTCAGGAGCACTGCTCTACTAGGTAATGAGGGAATACCATATACACAGAGCTCCTCCTCTTACAGTCACTGTCAGGAGCACTGCTCTACTAGGTAATGAGGGAATACCATATACACAGAGCTCCTCCTCTTACAGTCACTGTCAGGAGCACTGCTGTACTAGGTAATGAGGGAATATCATATACACAGAGCTCCTCCTCTTACAGTCACTGTCAGGAGCACTGCTCTACTAGGTAATGAGGGAATATCATATACACAGAGCTCCTCCTCTTACAGTCACTGTCAGGAGCACTGCTGTACTAGGTAATGAGGGAATACCATATACACAGAGCTCCTCCTCTTACAGTCACTGTCAGGAGCACTGCTCTACTAGGTAAACAGGTGTATATATACACAGAGCTCCTCCTCTTACAGTCACTGTCAGGAGCACTGCTCTACTAGGTAATGAGGGAATATCATATACACAGAGCTCCTCCTCTTACAGTCACTGTCAGGAGCACTGCTATACTAGGTAATGAGGGAATACCATATACACAGAGCTCCTCCTCTTACAGTCACTGTCAGGAGCACTGCTGTACTAGGTAATGAGGTAATATCATATACACAGCGCTCCTCCTCTTACAGTCACTGTCAGGAGCACTGCTCTACTAGGTAATGAGGGAATACCATATACACAGGGCTCCTCGTCTTACAGTCACTGTCAGGAGCACTGCTCTACTAGGTAATGAGGGAATATCATATACACAGAGCTCCTCCTCTTACACTCACTGTCAGGAGCACTGCTCTACTAGGTAATGAGGTGTATATATACACAGAGCTCCTCCTCTTACAGTCACTGTCAGGAGCACTGCTTTACTAGGTAATGAGGGAATACCATATACACAGAGCTCCTCCTCTTACAGTCACTGTCAGGAGCACTGCTCTACTAGGTAATGAGGGAATATCATATACACAGAGCTCCTTCTCTTACAGTCACTGTCAGGAGCACTGCTCTACTAGGTAATGAGGGAATATCATATACACAGAGCTCCTCCTCTTACAGTCACTGTCAGGAGCACTGCTCTACTAGGTAATGAGGGAATACCATATACACAGCTCCGCCTCTTACAGTCACTGTCAGGAGCACTGCTGTACTAGGTAATGAGGGAATACCATATACACAGAGCTCCTCCTCTTACAGTCACTGTCAGGAGCACTGCTGTACTAGGTAATGAGGGAATATCATATACACAGAGCTCCTCCTCTTACAGTCACTGTCAGGAGCACTGCTGTGCTAGATAATGAGGGATTATCATATACACAGAGCTCCTCCTCTTACAGTCACTGTCAGGAGCACTGCTCTACTAGGTAATGAGGTGAATATCATATACACAGAGCTCCTCCTCTTACAGTCACTGTCAGGAGCACTGCTCTACTAGGTAATGAGGGAATACCATATACACAGAGCTCCTCCTCTTACAGTCACTGTCAGGAGCACTGCTCTACTAGGTAATGAGGGAATGTCATATACACAGAGCTCCTCCTCTTACAGTCACTGTCAGGAGCACTGCTCTACTAGGTAATGAGGTGAATATCATATACACAGAGCTCCTCCTCTTACAGTCACTGTCAGGAGCACTGCTCTACTAGGTAATGAGGGAATATCATATACACAGAGCTCCTCCTCTTACAGTCACTGTCAGGAGCCCTGCTCTACTAGGTAATGAGGAAATACCATATACACAGAGCTCCTCCTCTTACAGTCACTGCCAGGAGCACTGCTCTACTAGGTAATGAGGGAATACCATATACACAGAGCTCCTCCTCTTACAGTTACTGTCAGGAGCACTGCTGTACTAGGTAATGAGGAAACATATACACAGAGCTCCTCCTCTTACATTCACTGTCAGGAGCACTGCTCTACTAGGTAATGAGGGAATATCATATACACAGAGCTCCTCCCCTTACAGTCACTGTCAGGAGCACTGCTGTACTAGGTAATGAGGGAATATCATATACACAGAGCTCCTCCTCTTACAGTCACTGTCAGGAGCACTGCTCTACTAGGTAATGAGGGAATACCATATACACAGCTCCTCCTCTTACAGTCACTGTCAGGAGCACTGCTCTACTAGGTAATGAGGAAATACCATATACACAGAGCTCCTCCTCTTACAGTCACTGCCAGGAGCACTGCTCTACTAGGTAATGAGGGAATATCATATACACAGAGTTCCTCCTCTTACAGTCACTGTCAGGAGCACTGCTCTACTAGGTAATGAGGGAATACCATATACACAGAGCTCCTCCTCTTACAGTCACTGTCAGGAGCACTGCTCTACTAGGTAATGAGGGAATACCATATACACAGCTCCTCCTCTTACAGTCACTGTCAGGAGCACTGCTCTACTAGGTAATTAGGGAATACCAAATACACAGAGCTCCTCCTCTTACAGTCACTGTCAGGAGTACTGCTCTACTAGGTAATGAGGAAATACCATATACACAGAGCTCCTCCTCTTACAGTTACTGTCAGGAGCACTGCTCTACTAGGTAATGAGGGAATATCATATACACAGAGCTCCTCCTCTTACAGTCACTGTCAGGAGCACTGCTGTACTAGGTAATGAGGGAATACCATATACACAGAGCTCCTCCTCTTACAGTCACTGTCAGGAGCACTGCTCTACTAGGTAATGAGGAAATACCATATACACAGAGCTCCTCCTCTTACAGTTACTGTCAGGAGCACTGCTCTACTAGGTAATGAGGGAATACCATATACACAGAGCTCCTCCTCTTACACTCACTGTCAGGAGCACTGCTCTACTAGGTAATGAGGGAATACCAAATACACAGAGCTCCTCCTCTTACAGTCACTGTCAGGAGCACTGCTCTACTAGGTAATGAGGGAATATCATATACACAGAGCTCTTCCTCTTACAGTCACTGTCAGGAGCACTGCTGTACTAGGTAATGAGGGAATACCATATACACAGAGCTCCTCCTCTTACAGTCACTGTCAGGAGCACTGCTGTACTAGGTAATGAGGGAATATCACATACACAGAGCTCCTCCTCTTACAGTCACTGTCAGGAGCATTGCTGTACTAGGTAATGAGGTGAATACCATATACGCAGAGCTCCTCCTCTTACTGTCACTGCCAGGAGCACTGCTCTACTAGGTAATGAGGGAATACCAAATACACAGAGCTCCTCCTCTTACAGTCACTGTCAGGAGCACTGCTGTACTAGGTAATGAGGAAATATCATATACACAGAGCTCCTCCTCTTACAGTCACTGTCAGGATCACTCCTCTACTAGGTAATGAGGAAATATCATATACACAGAGCTCCTCCTCTTACAGTCACTGTAAGGAGCACTGCTCTACTAGGTAATGAGGGAATACCATATACACAGAGCTCCTCCTCTTACACTCACTGTCAGGAGCACTGCTGTACTAGGTAATGAGGGAATACCATATACACAGAGCTCCTCCTCTTACAGTCACTGTCAGGAGCACTGCTGTACTAGGTAATGAGGGAATATCATATACACAGAGCTCCTCCTCTTACAGTCACTGTCAGGAGCACTGCTCTACTAGGTAATGAGGGAATACCAAATACACAGAGCTCCTCCTCTTACAGTCACTGTCAGGAGCACTGCTCTACTAGGTAATGAGGGAATACCATATACACAGAGCTCCTCCTCTTACAGTCACTGTCAGGAGCACTGCTCTACTAGGTAATGATGTAATACCATATACACAGAGCTCCTCCTCTTACAGTCACTGTCAGGAGTACTGCTCTACTAGGTAATGAGGTGTATGTATACACAGAGCTCCTCCTCTTACAGTCACTGTCAGGAGCACTGCTCTACTAGGTAATGAGGGAATACCATATACACAGCTCCTCCTCTTACAGTCACTGTCAGGAGCACTGCTCTACTAGGTAATGAGGGAATACCATATACACAGAGCTCCTCCTCTTACAGTCACTGTCAGGAGCACTGCTCTACTAGGTAATGAGGGAATATCATATACACAGAGCACCTCCTCTTACACTCACTGTCAGGAGCACTGCTCTACTAGGTAATGAGGTGTATATATACACAGAGCTCCTCCTCTTACAGTCACTGTCAGGAGCACTGCTCTACTAGGTAATGAGGGAATACCATATACACAGAGCTCCTCCACTTACAGTCACTATCAGGAGCACTGCTCTACTAGGTAATGAGGGAATATCATATACACAGAGCTCCTTCTCTTACAGTCACTGTCAGGAGCACTGCTCTACTAGGTAATGAGGGAATATCATATACACAGAGCTCCTCCTCTTACAGTCACTGTCAGGAGCACTGCTCTACTAGGTAATGAGGGAATACCATATACACAGCTCCTCCTCTTACAGTCACTGTCAGGAGCACTGCTGTACTAGGTAATGAGGGAATACCATATACACAGCGCTCCTCCTCTTACAGTCACTGTCAGGAGCTCTGCTCTACTAGGTAATAAGGGAATACCATATACACAGAGCTCCTCCTCTTACAGTCACTGTCAGGAGCACTGCTCTACTAGGTAATAAGGGAATACCATATACACAGAGCTCCTCCTCTTACAGTCACTGTCAGGAGCACTGCTCTACTAGGTAATGAGGAAATATCATATACACAGAGCTCCTCCTCTTACAGTCACTGTCAGGATCACTGCTCTACTAGGTAATGAGGAAATATCATATACACAGAGCTCCTCCTCTTACAGTCACTGTCAGGAGCACTGCTCTACTAGGTAATGAGGGAATATCATATACACAGAGCTCCTCCCCTTACAGTCACTATCAGGAGCACTGCTGTACTAGGTAATGAGGGAATACCATATACACAGAGCTCCTCCTCTTACAGTCACTGTCAGGAGCACTGCTCTACTAGGTAATGAGGGAATATCATATACACAGAGCTCCTCCTCTTACAGTCACTGTCAGGAGCACTGCTGTACTAGGTAATGAGGGAATATCATATACACAGAGCTCCTCCTCTTACACTCACTGTCAGGAGCACTGCTCTACTAGGTAATGATGTAATACCATATACACAGAGCTCCTCCTCTTACAGTCACTGTCAGGAGCACTGCTCTACTAGGTAATGATGTAATACCATATACACAGAGCTCCTCCTCTTACAGTCACTGTCAGGAGTACTGCTCTACTAGGTAATGAGGTGTATGTATACACAGAGCTCCTCCTCTTACAGTCACTGTCAGGAGCATTGCTCTACTAGGTAATGAGGGAATACCATATACACAGCTCCTCCTCTTACAGTCACTGTCAGGAGCACTGCTCTACTAGGTAATGAGGGAATACCATATACACAGAGCTCCTCCTCTTACAGTCACTGTCAGGAGCACTGCTGTACTAGGTAATGAGGGAATATCATATACACAGAGCTCCTCCTCTTACAGTCACTGTCAGGAGCACTGCTCTACTAGGTAGTGAGGGAATACCATATACACAGAGCTCCTCCTCTTACAGTCACTGTCAGGAGCACTGCTGTACTAGGTAATGAGGGAATACCATATACACAGAGCTCCTCCTCTTACAGTCACTGTCAGGAGCACTGCTGTACTAGGTAATGAGGGAATATCATATACACAGAGCTCCTCCTCTTACAGTCACTGTCAGGAGCATTGCTGTACTAGGTAATGAGGTGAATACCATATACGCAGAGCTCCTCCTCTTACTGTCACTGCCAGGAGCACTGCTCTGCTAGGTAATGAGGGAATACCAAATAGACAGAGCTCTTCCTCTTACAGTCACTGTCAGGAGCACTGCTGTACTAGGTAATGAGGGAATACCATATGCACAGAGCTCCTCCTCTTACTGTCACTGTCAGGAGCACTGCTCTACTAGGTAATGAGGGAATACCATATACACAGAGCTCCTCCTCTTACAGTCACTGTCAGGAGCACTGCTCTACTAGGTAATGAGGGATTATCATATACACAGAGCTCCTTCTCTTACAGTCACTGTCAGGAGCACTGCTCTACTAGGTAATGAGGGAATATCATATACACAGAGCTCCTCCTCTTACAGTCACTGTCAGGAGCACTGCTCTACTAGGTAATGAGGGAATACCATATACACAGCTCCGCCTCTTACAGTCACTGTCAGGAGCACTGCTGTACTAGGTAATGAGGGAATACCATATACACAGAGCTCCTCCTCTTACAGTCACTGTCAGGAGCACTGCTGTACTAGGTAATGAGGGAATATCATATACACAGAGCTCCTCCTCTTACAGTCACTGTCAGGAGCACTGCTGTGCTAGATAATGAGGGATTATCATATACACAGAGCTCCTCCTCTTACAGTCACTGTCAGGAGCACTGCTCTACTAGGTAATGAGGTGAATATCATATACACAGAGCTCCTCCTCTTACAGTCACTGTCAGGAGCACTGCTCTACTAGGTAATGAGGGAATACCATATACACAGAGCTCCTCCTCTTACAGTCACTGTCAGGAGCACTGCTCTACTAGGTAATGAGGGAATGTCATATACACAGAGCTCCTCCTCTTACAGTCACTGTCAGGAGCACTGCTCTACTAGGTAATGAGGTGAATATCATATACACAGAGCTCCTCCTCTTACAGTCACTGTCAGGAGCACTGCTCTACTAGGTAATGAGGGAATATCATATACACAGAGCTCCTCCTCTTACAGTCACTGTCAGGAGCCCTGCTCTACTAGGTAATGAGGAAATACCATATACACAGAGCTCCTCCTCTTACAGTCACTGCCAGGAGCACTGCTCTACTAGGTAATGAGGGAATACCATATACACAGAGCTCCTCCTCTTACAGTTACTGTCAGGAGCACTGCTGTACTAGGTAATGAGGAAACATATACACAGAGCTCCTCCTCTTACATTCACTGTCAGGAGCACTGCTCTACTAGGTAATGAGGGAATATCATATACACAGAGCTCCTCCCCTTACAGTCACTGTCAGGAGCACTGCTGTACTAGGTAATGAGGGAATATCATATACACAGAGCTCCTCCTCTTACAGTCACTGTCAGGAGCACTGCTCTACTAGGTAATGAGGGAATACCATATACACAGCTCCTCCTCTTACAGTCACTGTCAGGAGCACTGCTCTACTAGGTAATGAGGAAATACCATATACACAGAGCTCCTCCTCTTACAGTCACTGCCAGGAGCACTGCTCTACTAGGTAATGAGGGAATATCATATACACAGAGTTCCTCCTCTTACAGTCACTGTCAGGAGCACTGCTGTACTAGGTAATGAGGGAATATCATATACACAGAGCTCCTCCTCTTACAGTCACTGTCAGGAGCACTGCTCTACTAGGTAATGAGGGAATACCATATACACAGCTCCTCCTCTTACAGTCACTGTCAGGAGCACTGCTCTACTAGGTAATGAGGGAATACCATATACACAGAGCTCCTCCTCTTACAGTCACTGTCAGGAGCACTGCTCTACTAGGTAATGAGGGAATACCATATACACAGCTCCTCCTCTTACAGTCACTGTCAGGAGCACTGCTCTACTAGGTAATGAGGGAATACCAAATACACAGAGCTCCTCCTCTTACAGTCACTGTCAGGAGTACTGCTCTACTAGGTAATGAGGAAATACCATATACACAGAGCTCCTCCTCTTACAGTTACTGTCAGGAGCACTGCTCTACTAGGTAATGAGGGAATATCATATACACAGAGCTCCTCCTCTTACAGTCACTGTCAGGAGCACTGCTGTACTAGGTAATGAGGGAATACCATATACACAGAGCTCCTCCTCTTACAGTCACTGTCAGGAGCACTGCTCTACTAGGTAATGAGGAAATACCATATACACAGAGCTCCTCCTCTTACAGTTACTGTCAGGAGCACTGCTCTACTAGGTAATGAGGGAATACCATATACACAGAGCTCCTCCTCTTACACTCACTGTCAGGAGCACTGCTCTACTAGGTAATGAGGGAATACCAAATACACAGAGCTCCTCCTCTTACAGTCACTGTCAGGAGCACTGCTCTACTAGGTAATGAGGGAATATCATATACACAGAGCTCTTCCTCTTACAGTCACTGTCAGGAGCACTGCTGTACTAGGTAATGAGGGAATACCATATACACAGAGCTCCTCCTCTTACAGTCACTGTCAGGAGCACTGCTGTACTAGGTAATGAGGGAATATCACATACACAGAGCTCCTCCTCTTACAGTCACTGTCAGGAGCATTGCTGTACTAGGTAATGAGGTGAATACCATATACGCAGAGCTCCTCCTCTTACTGTCACTGCCAGGAGCACTGCTCTACTAGGTAATGAGGGAATACCAAATACACAGAGCTCCTCCTCTTACAGTCACTGTCAGGAGCACTGCTGTACTAGGTAATGAGGAAATATCATATACACAGAGCTCCTCCTCTTACAGTCACTGTCAGGATCACTCCTCTACTAGGTAATGAGGAAATATCATATACACAGAGCTCCTCCTCTTACAGTCACTGTAAGGAGCACTGCTCTACTAGGTAATGAGGGAATACCATATACACAGAGCTCCTCCTCTTACACTCACTGTCAGGAGCACTGCTGTACTAGGTAATGAGGGAATACCATATACACAGAGCTCCTCCTCTTACAGTCACTGTCAGGAGCACTGCTGTACTAGGTAATGAGGGAATATCATATACACAGAGCTCCTCCTCTTACAGTCACTGTCAGGAGCACTGCTCTACTAGGTAATGAGGGAATACCAAATACACAGAGCTCCTCCTCTTACAGTCACTGTCAGGAGCACTGCTCTACTAGGTAATGAGGGAATACCATATACACAGAGCTCCTCCTCTTACAGTCACTGTCAGGAGCACTGCTCTACTAGGTAATGATGTAATACCATATACACAGAGCTCCTCCTCTTACAGTCACTGTCAGGAGTACTGCTCTACTAGGTAATGAGGTGTATGTATACACAGAGCTCCTCCTCTTACAGTCACTGTCAGGAGCACTGCTCTACTAGGTAATGAGGGAATACCATATACACAGCTCCTCCTCTTACAGTCACTGTCAGGAGCACTGCTCTACTAGGTAATGAGGGAATACCATATACACAGAGCTCCTCCTCTTACAGTCACTGTCAGGAGCACTGCTCTACTAGGTAATGAGGGAATATCATATACACAGAGCACCTCCTCTTACACTCACTGTCAGGAGCACTGCTCTACTAGGTAATGAGGTGTATATATACACAGAGCTCCTCCTCTTACAGTCACTGTCAGGAGCACTGCTCTACTAGGTAATGAGGGAATACCATATACACAGAGCTCCTCCACTTACAGTCACTATCAGGAGCACTGCTCTACTAGGTAATGAGGGAATATCATATACACAGAGCTCCTTCTCTTACAGTCACTGTCAGGAGCACTGCTCTACTAGGTAATGAGGGAATATCATATACACAGAGCTCCTCCTCTTACAGTCACTGTCAGGAGCACTGCTCTACTAGGTAATGAGGGAATACCATATACACAGCTCCTCCTCTTACAGTCACTGTCAGGAGCACTGCTGTACTAGGTAATGAGGGAATACCATATACACAGCGCTCCTCCTCTTACAGTCACTGTCAGGAGCTCTGCTCTACTAGGTAATAAGGGAATACCATATACACAGAGCTCCTCCTCTTACAGTCACTGTCAGGAGCACTGCTCTACTAGGTAATAAGGGAATACCATATACACATAGCTCCTCCTCTTACAGTCACTGTCAGGAGCACTGCTCTACTAGGTAATGAGGGAATATCATATACACAGAGCTCCTCTTACAGTCACTGTCAGGAGCACTGCTCTACTAGGTAATGAGGAAATATCATATACACAGAGCTCCTCCTCTTACAGTCACTGTCAGGATCACTGCTCTACTAGGTAATGAGGAAATATCATATACACAGAGCTCCTCCTCTTACAGTCACTGTCAGGAGCACTGCTCTACTAGGTAATGAGGGAATATCATATACACAGAGCTCCTCCCCTTACAGTCACTATCAGGAGCACTGCTGTACTAGGTAATGAGGGAATACCATATACACAGAGCTCCTCCTCTTACAGTCACTGTCAGGAGCACTGCTCTACTAGGTAATGAGGGAATATCATATACACAGAGCTCCTCCTCTTACAGTCACTGTCAGGAGCACTGCTGTACTAGGTAATGAGGGAATATCATATACACAGAGCTCCTCCTCTTACACTCACTGTCAGGAGCACTGCTCTACTAGGTAATGATGTAATACCATATACACAGAGCTCCTCCTCTTACAGTCACTGTCAGGAGCACTGCTCTACTAGGTAATGATGTAATACCATATACACAGAGCTCCTCCTCTTACAGTCACTGTCAGGAGTACTGCTCTACTAGGTAATGAGGTGTATGTATACACAGAGCTCCTCCTCTTACAGTCACTGTCAGGAGCATTGCTCTACTAGGTAATGAGGGAATACCATATACACAGCTCCTCCTCTTACAGTCACTGTCAGGAGCACTGCTCTACTAGGTAATGAGGGAATACCATATACACAGAGCTCCTCCTCTTACAGTCACTGTCAGGAGCACTGCTGTACTAGGTAATGAGGGAATATCATATACACAGAGCTCCTCCTCTTACAGTCACTGTCAGGAGCACTGCTCTACTAGGTAGTGAGGGAATACCATATACACAGAGCTCCTCCTCTTACAGTCACTGTCAGGAGCACTGCTGTACTAGGTAATGAGGGAATACCATATACACAGAGCTCCTCTTACAGTCACTGTCAGGAGCACTGCTGTACTAGGTAATGAGGGAATATCATATACACAGAGCTCCTCCTCTTACAGTCACTGTCAGGAGCATTGCTGTACTAGGTAATGAGGTGAATACCATATACGCAGAGCTCCTCCTCTTACAGTCACTGTCAGGAGCACTGCTGTACTAGGTAATGAGGGAATACCATATACACAGAGCTCCTCCTCTTACTGTCACTGTCAGGAGCACTGCTCTACTAGGTAATGAGGGAATACCATATACACAGAGCTCCTCCTCTTACAGTCACTGTCAGGAGCACTGCTCTACTAGGTAATGAGGGATTATCATATACACAGAGCTCCTTCTCTTACAGTCACTGTCAGGAGCACTGCTCTACTAGGTAATGAGGGAATATCATATACACAGAGCTCCTCCTCTTACAGTCACTGTCAGGAGCACTGCTCTACTAGGTAATGAGGGAATACCATATACACAGCTCCGCCTCTTACAGTCACTGTCAGGAGCACTGCTGTACTAGGTAATGAGGGAATACCATATACACAGAGCTCCTCCTCTTACAGTCACTGTCAGGAGCACTGCTGTACTAGGTAATGAGGGAATATCATATACACAGAGCTCCTCCTCTTACAGTCACTGTCAGGAGCACTGCTGTGCTAGATAATGAGGGATTATCATATACACAGAGCTCCTCCTCTTACAGTCACTGTCAGGAGCACTGCTCTACTAGGTAATGAGGTGAATATCATATACACAGAGCTCCTCCTCTTACAGTCACTGTCAGGAGCACTGCTCTACTAGGTAATGAGGGAATACCATATACACAGAGCTCCTCCTCTTACAGTCACTGTCAGGAGCACTGCTCTACTAGGTAATGAGGGAATGTCATATACACAGAGCTCCTCCTCTTACAGTCACTGTCAGGAGCACTGCTCTACTAGGTAATGAGGTGAATATCATATACACAGAGCTCCTCCTCTTACAGTCACTGTCAGGAGCACTGCTCTACTAGGTAATGAGGGAATATCATATACACAGAGCTCCTCCTCTTACAGTCACTGTCAGGAGCCCTGCTCTACTAGGTAATGAGGAAATACCATATACACAGAGCTCCTCCTCTTACAGTCACTGCCAGGAGCACTGCTCTACTAGGTAATGAGGGAATACCATATACACAGAGCTCCTCCTCTTACAGTTACTGTCAGGAGCACTGCTGTACTAGGTAATGAGGAAACATATACACAGAGCTCCTCCTCTTACATTCACTGTCAGGAGCACTGCTCTACTAGGTAATGAGGGAATATCATATACACAGAGCTCCTCCCCTTACAGTCACTGTCAGGAGCACTGCTGTACTAGGTAATGAGGGAATATCATATACACAGAGCTCCTCCTCTTACAGTCACTGTCAGGAGCACTGCTCTACTAGGTAATGAGGGAATACCATATACACAGCTCCTCCTCTTACAGTCACTGTCAGGAGCACTGCTCTACTAGGTAATGAGGAAATACCATATACACAGAGCTCCTCCTCTTACAGTCACTGCCAGGAGCACTGCTCTACTAGGTAATGAGGGAATATCATATACACAGAGTTCCTCCTCTTACAGTCACTGTCAGGAGCACTGCTCTACTAGGTAATGAGGGAATACCATATACACAGAGCTCCTCCTCTTACAGTCACTGTCAGGAGCACTGCTCTACTAGGTAATGAGGGAATACCATATACACAGCTCCTCCTCTTACAGTCACTGTCAGGAGCACTGCTCTACTAGGTAATGAGGGAATACCAAATACACAGAGCTCCTCCTCTTACAGTCACTGTCAGGAGTACTGCTCTACTAGGTAATGAGGAAATACCATATACACAGAGCTCCTCCTCTTACAGTTACTGTCAGGAGCACTGCTCTACTAGGTAATGAGGGAATATCATATACACAGAGCTCCTCCTCTTACAGTCACTGTCAGGAGCACTGCTGTACTAGGTAATGAGGGAATACCATATACACAGAGCTCCTCCTCTTACAGTCACTGTCAGGAGCACTGCTCTACTAGGTAATGAGGAAATACCATATACACAGAGCTCCTCCTCTTACAGTTACTGTCAGGAGCACTGCTCTACTAGGTAATGAGGGAATACCATATACACAGAGCTCCTCCTCTTACACTCACTGTCAGGAGCACTGCTCTACTAGGTAATGAGGGAATACCAAATACACAGAGCTCCTCCTCTTACAGTCACTGTCAGGAGTACTGCTCTACTAGGTAATGAGGAAATACCATATACACAGAGCTCCTCCTCTTACAGTTACTGTCAGGAGCACTGCTCTACTAGGTAATGAGGGAATATCATATACACAGAGCTCCTCCTCTTACAGTCACTGTCAGGAGCACTGCTGTACTAGGTAATGAGGAAATATCATATACACAGAGCTCCTCCTCTTACAGTCACTGTCAGGATCACTCCTCTACTAGGTAATGTGGAAATATCATATACACAGAGCTCCTCCTCTTACAGTCACTGTAAGGAGCACTGCTCTACTAGGTAATGAGGGAATACCATATACACAGAGCTCCTCCTCTTACACTCACTGTCAGGAGCACTGCTGTACTAGGTAATGAGGGAATACCATATACACAGAGCTCCTCCTCTTACAGTCACTGTCAGGAGCACTGCTGTACTAGGTAATGAGGGAATATCATATACACAGAGCTCCTCCTCTTACAGTCACTGTCAGGAGCACTGCTCTACTAGGTAATGAGGGAATACCAAATACACAGAGCTCCTCCTCTTACAGTCACTGTCAGGAGCACTGCTCTACTAGGTAATGAGGGAATACCATATACACAGAGCTCCTCCTCTTACAGTCACTGTCAGGAGCACTGCTCTACTAGGTAATGATGTAATACCATATACACAGAGCTCCTCCTCTTACAGTCACTGTCAGGAGTACTGCTCTACTAGGTAATGAGGTGTATGTATACACAGAGCTCCTCCTCTTACAGTCACTGTCAGGAGCACTGCTCTACTAGGTAATGAGGGAATACCATATACACAGCTCCTCCTCTTACAGTCACTGTCAGGAGCACTGCTCTACTAGGTAATGAGGGAATACCATATACACAGAGCTCCTCCTCTTACAGTCACTGTCAGGAGCACTGCTCTACTAGGTAATGAGGGAATATCATATACACAGAGCACCTCCTCTTACACTCACTGTCAGGAGCACTGCTCTACTAGGTAATGAGGTGTATATATACACAGAGCTCCTCCTCTTACAGTCACTGTCAGGAGCACTGCTCTACTAGGTAATGAGGGAATACCATATACACAGAGCTCCTCCACTTACAGTCACTATCAGGAGCACTGCTCTACTAGGTAATGAGGGAATATCATATACACAGAGCTCCTTCTCTTACAGTCACTGTCAGGAGCACTGCTCTACTAGGTAATGAGGGAATATCATATACACAGAGCTCCTCCTCTTACAGTCACTGTCAGGAGCACTGCTCTACTAGGTAATGAGGGAATACCATATACACAGCTCCTCCTCTTACAGTCACTGTCAGGAGCACTGCTGTACTAGGTAATGAGGGAATACCATATACACAGCGCTCCTCCTCTTACAGTCACTGTCAGGAGCTCTGCTCTACTAGGTAATAAGGGAATACCATATACACAGAGCTCCTCCTCTTACAGTCACTGTCAGGAGCACTGCTCTACTAGGTAATAAGGGAATACCATATACACAGAGCTCCTCCTCTTACAGTCACTGTCAGGAGCACTGCTCTACTAGGTAATGAGGAAATATCATATACACAGAGCTCCTCCTCTTACAGTCACTGACAGGATCACTGCTCTACTAGGTAATGAGGAAATATCATATACACAGAGCTCCTCCTCTTACAGTCACTGTCAGGAGCACTGCTCTACTAGGTAATGAGGGAATATCATATACACAGAGCTCCTCCCCTTACAGTCACTATCAGGAGCACTGCTGTACTAGGTAATGAGGGAATACCATATACACAGAGCTCCTCCTCTTACAGTCACTGTCAGGAGCACTGCTCTACTAGGTAATGAGGGAATATCATATACACAGAGCTCCTCCTCTTACAGTCACTGTCAGGAGCACTGCTGTACTAGGTAATGAGGGAATATCATATACACAGAGCTCCTCCTCTTACACTCACTGTCAGGAGCACTGCTCTACTAGGTAATGATGTAATACCATATACACAGAGCTCCTCCTCTTACAGTCACTGTCAGGAGCACTGCTCTACTAGGTAATGATGTAATACCATATACACAGAGCTCCTCCTCTTACAGTCACTGTCAGGAGTACTGCTCTACTAGGTAATGAGGTGTATGTATACACAGAGCTCCTCCTCTTACAGTCACTGTCAGGAGCACTGCTCTACTAGGTAATGAGGGAATACCATATACACAGCTCCTCCTCTTACAGTCACTGTCAGGAGCACTGCTCTACTAGGTAATGAGGGAATACCATATACACAGAGCTCCTCCTCTTACAGTCACTGTCAGGAGCACTGCTCTACTAGGTAATGAGGGAATATCATATACACAGAGCACCTCCTCTTACACTCACTGTCAGGAGCACTGCTCTACTAGGTAATGAGGTGTATATATACACAGAGCTCCTCCTCTTACAGTCACTGTCAGGAGCACTGCTCTACTAGGTAATGAGGGAATACCATATACACAGAGCTCCTCCACTTACAGTCACTATCAGGAGCACTGCTCTACTAGGTAATGAGGGAATATCATATACACAGAGCTCCTTCTCTTACAGTCACTGTCAGGAGCACTGCTCTACTAGGTAATGAGGGAATATCATATACACAGAGCTCCTCCTCTTACAGTCACTGTCAGGAGCACTGCTCTACTAGGTAATGAGGGAATACCATATACACAGCTCCTCCTCTTACAGTCACTGTCAGGAGCACTGCTGTACTAGGTAATGAGGGAATACCATATACACAGCGCTCCTCCTCTTACAGTCACTGTCAGGAGCTCTGCTCTACTAGGTAATAAGGGAATACCATATACACAGAGCTCCTCCTCTTACAGTCACTGTCAGGAGCACTGCTCTACTAGGTAATAAGGGAATACCATATACACAGAGCTCCTCCTCTTACAGTCACTGTCAGGAGCACTGCTCTACTAGGTAATGAGGAAATATCATATACACAGAGCTCCTCCTCTTACAGTCACTGTCAGGATCACTGCTCTACTAGGTAATGAGGAAATATCATATACACAGAGCTCCTCCTCTTACAGTCACTGTCAGGAGCACTGCTCTACTAGGTAATGAGGGAATATCATATACACAGAGCTCCTCCCCTTACAGTCACTATCAGGAGCACTGCTGTACTAGGTAATGAGGGAATACCATATACACAGAGCTCCTCCTCTTACAGTCACTGTCAGGAGCACTGCTCTACTAGGTAATGAGGGAATATCATATACACAGAGCTCCTCCTCTTACAGTCACTGTCAGGAGCACTGCTGTACTAGGTAATGAGGGAATATCATATACACAGAGCTCCTCCTCTTACACTCACTGTCAGGAGCACTGCTCTACTAGGTAATGATGTAATACCATATACACAGAGCTCCTCCTCTTACAGTCACTGTCAGGAGCACTGCTCTACTAGGTAATGATGTAATACCATATACACAGAGCTCCTCCTCTTACAGTCACTGTCAGGAGTACTGCTCTACTAGGTAATGAGGTGTATGTATACACAGAGCTCCTCCTCTTACAGTCACTGTCAGGAGCATTGCTCTACTAGGTAATGAGGGAATACCATATACACAGCTCCTCCTCTTACAGTCACTGTCAGGAGCACTGCTCTACTAGGTAATGAGGGAATACCATATACACAGAGCTCCTCCTCTTACAGTCACTGTCAGGAGCACTGCTGTACTAGGTAATGAGGGAATATCATATACACAGAGCTCCTCCTCTTACAGTCACTGTCAGGAGCACTGCTCTACTAGGTAGTGAGGGAATACCATATACACAGAGCTCCTCCTCTTACAGTCACTGTCAGGAGCACTGCTGTACTAGGTAATGAGGGAATACCATATACACAGAGCTCCTCCTCTTACAGTCACTGTCAGGAGCACTGCTGTACTAGGTAATGAGGGAATATCATATACACAGAGCTCCTCCTCTTACAGTCACTGTCAGGAGCATTGCTGTACTAGGTAATGAGGTGAATACCATATACGCAGAGCTCCTCCTCTTACTGTCACTGCCAGGAGCACTGCTCTGCTAGGTAATGAGGGAATACCAAATAGACAGAGCTCTTCCTCTTACAGTCACTGTCAGGAGCACTGCTGTACTAGGTAATGAGGGAATACCATATACACAGAGCTCCTCCTCTTACTGTCACTGTCAGGAGCACTGCTCTACTAGGTAATGAGGGAATACCATATACACAGAGCTCCTCCTCTTACAGTCACTGTCAGGAGCACTGCTCTACTAGGTAATGAGGGATTATCATATACACAGAGCTCCTTCTCTTACAGTCACTGTCAGGAGCACTGCTCTACTAGGTAATGAGGGAATATCATATACACAGAGCTCCTCCTCTTACAGTCACTGTCAGGAGCACTGCTCTACTAGGTAATGAGGGAATACCATATACACAGCTCCGCCTCTTACAGTCACTGTCAGGAGCACTGCTGTACTAGGTAATGAGGGAATACCATATACACAGAGCTCCTCCTCTTACAGTCACTGTCAGGAGCACTGCTGTACTAGGTAATGAGGGAATATCATATACACAGAGCTCCTCCTCTTACAGTCACTGTCAGGAGCACTGCTGTGCTAGATAATGAGGGATTATCATATACACAGAGCTCCTCCTCTTACAGTCACTGTCAGGAGCACTGCTCTACTAGGTAATGAGGTGAATATCATATACACAGAGCTCCTCCTCTTACAGTCACTGTCAGGAGCACTGCTCTACTAGGTAATGAGGGAATACCATATACACAGAGCTCCTCCTCTTACAGTCACTGTCAGGAGCACTGCTCTACTAGGTAATGAGGGAATGTCATATACACAGAGCTCCTCCTCTTACAGTCACTGTCAGGAGCACTGCTCTACTAGGTAATGAGGTGAATATCATATACACAGAGCTCCTCCTCTTACAGTCACTGTCAGGAGCACTGCTCTACTAGGTAATGAGGGAATATCATATACACAGAGCTCCTCCTCTTACAGTCACTGTCAGGAGCCCTGCTCTACTAGGTAATGAGGAAATACCATATACACAGAGCTCCTCCTCTTACAGTCACTGCCAGGAGCACTGCTCTACTAGGTAATGAGGGAATACCATATACACAGAGCTCCTCCTCTTACAGTTACTGTCAGGAGCACTGCTGTACTAGGTAATGAGGAAACATATACACAGAGCTCCTCCTCTTACATTCACTGTCAGGAGCACTGCTCTACTAGGTAATGAGGGAATATCATATACACAGAGCTCCTCCCCTTACAGTCACTGTCAGGAGCACTGCTGTACTAGGTAATGAGGGAATATCATATACACAGAGCTCCTCCTCTTTCAGTCACTGTCAGGAGCACTGCTCTACTAGGTAATGAGGGAATACCATATACACAGCTCCTCCTCTTACAGTCACTGTCAGGAGCACTGCTCTACTAGGTAATGAGGAAATACCATATACACAGAGCTCCTCCTCTTACAGTCACTGCCAGGAGCACTGCTCTACTAGGTAATGAGGGAATATCATATACACAGAGTTCCTCCTCTTACAGTCACTGTCAGGAGCACTGCTCTACTAGGTAATGAGGGAATACCATATACACAGAGCTCCTCCTCTTACAGTCACTGTCAGGAGCACTGCTCTACTAGGTAATGAGGGAATACCATATACACAGCTCCTCCTCTTACAGTCACTGTCAGGAGCACTGCTCTACTAGGTAATGAGGGAATACCAAATACACAGAGCTCCTCCTCTTACAGTCACTGTCAGGAGTACTGCTCTACTAGGTAATGAGGAAATACCATATACACAGAGCTCCTCCTCTTACAGTTACTGTCAGGAGCACTGCTCTACTAGGTAATGAGGGAATATCATATACACAGAGCTCCTCCTCTTACAGTCACTGTCAGGAGCACTGCTGTACTAGGTAATGAGGGAATACCATATACACAGAGCTCCTCCTCTTACAGTCACTGTCAGGAGCACTGCTCTACTAGGTAATGAGGAAATACCATATACACAGAGCTCCTCCTCTTACAGTTACTGTCAGGAGCACTGCTCTACTAGGTAATGAGGGAATACCATATACACAGAGCTCCTCCTCTTACACTCACTGTCAGGAGCACTGCTCTACTAGGTAATGAGGGAATACCAAATACACAGAGCTCCTCCTCTTACAGTCACTGTCAGGAGCACTGCTCTACTAGGTAATGAGGGAATATCATATACACAGAGCTCTTCCTCTTACAGTCACTGTCAGGAGCACTGCTGTACTAGGTAATGAGGGAATACCATATACACAGAGCTCCTCCTCTTACAGTCACTGTCAGGAGCACTGCTGTACTAGGTAATGAGGGAATATCACATACACAGAGCTCCTCCTCTTACAGTCACTGTCAGGAGCATTGCTGTACTAGGTAATGAGGTGAATACCATATACGCAGAGCTCCTCCTCTTACTGTCACTGCCAGGAGCACTGCTCTACTAGGTAATGAGGGAATACCAAATACACAGAGCTCCTCCTCTTACAGTCACTGTCAGGAGCACTGCTGTACTAGGTAATGAGGAAATATCATATACACAGAGCTCCTCCTCTTACAGTCACTGTCAGGATCACTCCTCTACTAGGTAATGAGGAAATATCATATACACAGAGCTCCTCCTCTTACAGTCACTGTAAGGAGCACTGCTCTACTAGGTAATGAGGGAATACCATATACACAGAGCTCCTCCTCTTACACTCACTGTCAGGAGCACTGCTGTACTAGGTAATGAGGGAATACCATATACACAGAGCTCCTCCTCTTACAGTCACTGTCAGGAGCACTGCTGTACTAGGTAATGAGGGAATATCATATACACAGAGCTCCTCCTCTTACAGTCACTGTCAGGAGCACTGCTCTACTAGGTAATGAGGGAATACCAAATACACAGAGCTCCTCCTCTTACAGTCACTGTCAGGAGCACTGCTCTACTAGGTAATGAGGGAATACCATATACACAGAGCTCCTCCTCTTACAGTCACTGTCAGGAGCACTGCTCTACTAGGTAATGATGTAATACCATATACACAGAGCTCCTCCTCTTACAGTCACTGTCAGGAGTACTGCTCTACTAGGTAATGAGGTGTATGTATACACAGAGCTCCTCCTCTTACAGTCACTGTCAGGAGCACTGCTCTACTAGGTAATGAGGGAATACCATATACACAGCTCCTCCTCTTACAGTCACTGTCAGGAGCACTGCTCTACTAGGTAATGAGGGAATACCATATACACAGAGCTCCTCCTCTTACAGTCACTGTCAGGAGCACTGCTCTACTAGGTAATGAGGGAATATCATATACACAGAGCACCTCCTCTTACACTCACTGTCAGGAGCACTGCTCTACTAGGTAATGAGGTGTATATATACACAGAGCTCCTCCTCTTACAGTCACTGTCAGGAGCACTGCTCTACTAGGTAATGAGGGAATACCATATACACAGAGCTCCTCCACTTACAGTCACTATCAGGAGCACTGCTCTACTAGGTAATGAGGGAATATCATATACACAGAGCTCCTTCTCTTACAGTCACTGTCAGGAGCACTGCTCTACTAGGTAATGAGGGAATATCATATACACAGAGCTCCTCCTCTTACAGTCACTGTCAGGAGCACTGCTCTACTAGGTAATGAGGGAATACCATATACACAGCTCCTCCTCTTACAGTCACTGTCAGGAGCACTGCTGTACTAGGTAATGAGGGAATACCATATACACAGCGCTCCTCCTCTTACAGTCACTGTCAGGAGCTCTGCTCTACTAGGTAATAAGGGAATACCATATACACAGAGCTCCTCCTCTTACAGTCACTGTCAGGAGCACTGCTCTACTAGGTAATAAGGGAATACCATATACACAGAGCTCCTCCTCTTACAGTCACTGTCAGGAGCACTGCTCTACTAGGTAATGAGGAAATATCATATACACAGAGCTCCTCCTCTTACAGTCACTGTCAGGATCACTGCTCTACTAGGTAATGAGGAAATATCATATACACAGAGCTCCTCCTCTTACAGTCACTGTCAGGAGCACTGCTCTACTAGGTAATGAGGGAATATCATATACACAGAGCTCCTCCCCTTACAGTCACTATCAGGAGCACTGCTGTACTAGGTAATGAGGGAATACCATATACACAGAGCTCCTCCTCTTACAGTCACTGTCAGGAGCACTGCTCTACTAGGTAATGAGGGAATATCATATACACAGAGCTCCTCCTCTTACAGTCACTGTCAGGAGCACTGCTGTACTAGGTAATGAGGGAATATCATATACACAGAGCTCCTCCTCTTACACTCACTGTCAGGAGCACTGCTCTACTAGGTAATGATGTAATACCATATACACAGAGCTCCTCCTCTTACAGTCACTGTCAGGAGCACTGCTCTACTAGGTAATGATGTAATACCATATACACAGAGCTCCTCCTCTTACAGTCACTGTCAGGAGTACTGCTCTACTAGGTAATGAGGTGTATGTATACACAGAGCTCCTCCTCTTACAGTCACTGTCAGGAGCATTGCTCTACTAGGTAATGAGGGAATACCATATACACAGCTCCTCCTCTTACAGTCACTGTCAGGAGCACTGCTCTACTAGGTAATGAGGGAATACCATATACACAGAGCTCCTCCTCTTACAGTCACTGTCAGGAGCACTGCTGTACTAGGTAATGAGGGGAATATCATATACACAGAGCTCCTCCTCTTACAGTCACTGTCAGGAGCACTGCTCTACTAGGTAGTGAGGGAATACCATATACACAGAGCTCCTCCTCTTACAGTCACTGTCAGGAGCACTGCTGTACTAGGTAATGAGGGAATACCATATACACAGAGCTCCTCCTCTTACAGTCACTGTCAGGAGCACTGCTGTACTAGGTAATGAGGGAATATCATATACACAGAGCTCCTCCTCTTACAGTCACTGTCAGGAGCATTGCTGTACTAGGTAATGAGGTGAATACCATATACGCAGAGCTCCTCCTCTTACTGTCACTGCCAGGAGCACTGCTCTGCTAGGTAATGAGGGAATACCAAATAGACAGAGCTCTTCCTCTTACAGTCACTGTCAGGAGCACTGCTGTACTAGGTAATGAGGGAATACCATATACACAGAGCTCCTCCTCTTACTGTCACTGTCAGGAGCACTGCTCTACTAGGTAATGAGGGAATACCATATACACAGAGCTCCTCCTCTTACAGTCACTGTCAGGAGCACTGCTCTACTAGGTAATGAGGGATTATCATATACACAGAGCTCCTTCTCTTACAGTCACTGTCAGGAGCACTGCTCTACTAGGTAATGAGGGAATATCATATACACAGAGCTCCTCCTCTTACAGTCACTGTCAGGAGCACTGCTCTACTAGGTAATGAGGGAATACCATATACACAGAGCTCCTCCTCTTACACTCACTGTCAGGAGCACTGCTGTACTAGGTAATGAGGGAATACCATATACACAGAGCTCCTCCTCTTACAGTCACTGTCAGGAGCACTGCTCTACTAGGTAATGAGGGAATACCATATACACAGAGCTCCTCCTCTTACAGTCCCTGTCAGGAGCACTGCTCTACTAGGTATTGAGGTGAATATCATATACACAGAGCTCCTCCTCTTACAGTCACTGTCAGGAGCACTGCTCTACTAGGTAATGAGGGAATACCATATACACAGAGCTCCTCCTCTTACAGTCACTGTCAGGAGCACTGCTGTACTAGGTAATGAGGAAATATCATATACACAGAGCTCCTCCTCTTACAGTCACTGTCAGGAGCACTGCTGTACTAGGTAATGGGGGAATACCATATACACAGCGCTCCTCCTCTTACAGTCACTGTCAGGAGCACTGCTCTACTAGGTAATAAGGGAATACCATATACACAGAGCTCCTCCTCTTACAGTCACTGTCAGGAGCACTGCTCTACTAGGTAATGAGGTGTATATATACACAGAGCTCCTCCTCTTACAGTCACTGTCAGGAGCACTGCTCTACTAGGTAATGAGGGAATACCATATACACAGAGCTCCTCCTCTTACAGTCACTATCAGGAGCACTGCTCTACTAGGTAATGAGGGAATATCATATACACAGAGCTCCTTCTCTTACAGTCACTGTCAGGAGCACTGCTCTACTAGGTAATGAGGGAATATCATATACACAGAGCTCCTCCTCTTACAGTCACTGTCAGGAGCACTGCTCTACTAGGTAATGAGGGAATACCATATACACAGCTCCTCCTCTTACAGTCACTGTCAGGAGCACTGCTGTACTAGGTAATGAGGGAATACCATATACACAGCGCTCCTCCTCTTACAGTCACTGTCAGGAGCACTGCTCTACTAGGTAATGAGGGAATACCATATACACAGAGCTCCTCTTACAGTCACTGTCAGGAGCACTGCTCTACTAGGTAATAAGGGAATACCATATACACAGAGCTCCTCCTCTTACAGTCACTGTCAGGAGCATTGCTGTACTAGGTAATGAGGTGAATACCATATACGCAGAGCTCCTCCTCTTACTGTCACTGCCAGGAGCACTGCTCTGCTAGGTAATGAGGGAATACCAAATAGACAGAGCTCTTCCTCTTACAGTCACTGTCAGGAGCACTGCTGTACTAGGTAATGAGGGAATACCATATACACAGAGCTCCTCCTCTTACTGTCACTGTCAGGAGCACTGCTCTACTAGGTAATGAGGGAATACCATATACACAGAGCTCCTCCTCTTACAGTCACTGTCAGGAGCACTGCTCTACTAGGTAATGAGGGATTATCATATACACAGAGCTCCTTCTCTTACAGTCACTGTCAGGAGCACTGCTCTACTAGGTAATGAGGGAATATCATATACACAGAGCTCCTCCTCTTACAGTCACTGTCAGGAGCACTGCTCTACTAGGTAATGAGGGAATACCATATACACAGAGCTCCTCCTCTTACACTCACTGTCAGGAGCACTGCTGTACTAGGTAATGAGGGAATACCATATACACAGAGCTCCTCCTCTTACAGTCACTGTCAGGAGCACTGCTCTACTAGGTAATGAGGGAATACCATATACACAGAGCTCCTCCTCTTACAGTCCATGTCAGGAGCACTGCTCTACTAGGTATTGAGGTGAATATCATATACACAGAGCTCCTCCTCTTACAGTCACTGTCAGGAGCACTGCTCTACTAGGTAATGAGGGAATACCATATACACAGAGCTCCTCCTCTTACAGTCACTGTCAGGAGCACTGCTGTACTAGGTAATGAGGAAATATCATATACACAGAGCTCCTCCTCTTACAGTCACTGTCAGGAGCACTGCTGTACTAGGTAATGGGGGAATACCATATACACAGCGCTCCTCCTCTTACAGTCACTGTCAGGAGCACTGCTCTACTAGGTAATAAGGGAATACCATATACACAGAGCTCCTCCTCTTACAGTCACTGTCAGGAGCACTGCTCTACTAGGTAATGAGGTGTATATATACACAGAGCTCCTCCTCTTACAGTCACTGTCAGGAGCACTGCTCTACTAGGTAATGAGGGAATACCATATACACAGAGCTCCTCCTCTTACAGTCACTATCAGGAGCACTGCTCTACTAGGTAATGAGGGAATATCATATACACAGAGCTCCTTCTCTTACAGTCACTGTCAGGAGCACTGCTCTACTAGGTAATGAGGGAATACCATATACACAGCGCTCCTCCTCTTACAGTCACTGTCAGGAGCACTGCTCTACTAGGTAATAAGGGAATACCATATACACAGAGCTCCTCCTCTTACAGTCACTGTCAGGAGCACTGCTCTACTAGGTAATGAGGAAATATCATATACACAGAGCTCCTCCTCTTACAGTCACTGTCAGGATCACTGCTCTACTAGGTAATGAGGAAATATCATATACACAGAGCTCCTCCTCTTACAGTCACTGTCAGGAGCACTGCTCTACTAGGTAATGAGGGAATATCATATACACAGAGCTCCTCCCCTTACAGTCACTATCAGGAGCACTGCTGTACTAGGTAATGAGGGAATACCATATACACAGAGCTCCTCCTCTTACAGTCACTGTCAGGAGCACTGCTCTACTAGGTAATGAGGGAATATCATATACACAGAGCTCCTCCTCTTACAGTCACTGTCAGGAGCACTGCTGTACTAGGTAATGAGGGAATATCATATACACAGAGCTCCTCCTCTTACACTCACTGTCAGGAGCACTGCTCTACTAGGTAATGATGTAATACCATATACACAGAGCTCCTCCTCTTACAGTCACTGCCAGGAGCACTGCTCTACTAGGTAATGATGTAATACCATATACACAGAGCTCCTCCTCTTACAGTCACTGTCAGGAGTACTGCTCTACTAGGTAATGAGGTGTATGTATACACAGAGCTCCTCCTCTTACAGTCACTGTCAGGAGCACTGCTCTACTAGGTAATGAGGGAATACCATATACACAGCTCCTCCTCTTACAGTCACTGTCAGGAGCACTGCTCTACTAGGTAATGAGGGAATACCATATACACAGAGCTCCTCCTCTTACAGTCACTGTCAGGAGCACTGCTCTACTAGGTAATGAGGGAATACCAAATACACAGAGCTCCTCCTCTTACAGTCACTGTCAGGAGCACTGCTCTACTAGGTAGTGAGGGAATACCATATACACAGAGCTCCTCCTCTTACAGTCACTGTCAGGAGCACTGCTGTACTAGGTAATGAGGGAATACCATATACACAGAGCTCCTCCTCTTACAGTCACTGTCAGGAGCACTGCTGTACTAGGTAATGAGGGAATATCATATACACAGAGCTCCTCCTCTTACAGTCACTGTCAGGAGCACTGCTCTACTAGGTAATGAGGGAATACCATATACACAGAGCTCCTCCTCTTACAGTCACTGTCAGGAGCACTGCTCTACTAGGTAGTGAGGGAATATCATATACACAGAGCTCCTCCTCTTACAGTCACTGTCAGGAGCACTGCTCTACTAGGTAGTGAGGGAATACCATATACACAGAGCTCCTCCTCTTACAGTCACTGTCAGGAGCACTGCTGTACTAGGTAATGAGGGAATACCATATACACAGAGCTCCTCCTCTTACAGTCACTGTCAGGAGCACTGCTGTACTAGGTAATGAGGGAATATCATATACACAGAGCTCCTCCTCTTACAGTCACTGTCAGGAGCATTGCTGTACTAGGTAATGAGGTGAATACCATATACGCAGAGCTCCTCCTCTTACTGTCACTGCCAGGAGCACTGCTCTGCTAGGTAATGAGGGAATACCAAATACACAGAGCTCTTCCTCTTACAGTCACTGTCAGGAGCACTGCTGTACTAGGTAATGAGGGAATACCATATACACAGAGCTCCTCCTCTTACTGTCACTGTCAGGAGCACTGCTCTACTAGGTAATGAGGGAATACCATATACACAGAGCTCCTCCTCTTACAGTCACTGTCAGGAGCACTGCTCTACTAGGTAATGAGGGATTATCATATACACAGAGCTCCTTCTCTTACAGTCACTGTCAGGAGCACTGCTCTACTAGGTAATGAGGGAATATCATATACACAGAGCTCCTCCTCTTACAGTCACTGTCAGGAGCACTGCTCTACTAGGTAATGAGGGAATACCATATACACAGAGCTCCTCCTCTTACACTCACTGACAGGAGCACTGCTGTACTAGGTAATGAGGGAATACCATATACACAGAGCTCCTCCTCTTACAGTCACTGTCAGGAGCACTGCTCTACTAGGTAATGAGGGAATACCATATACACAGAGCTCCTCCTCTTACAGTCCCTGTCAGGAGCACTGCTCTACTAGGTAATGAGGTGAATATCATATACACAGAGCTCCTCCTCTTACAGTCACTGTCAGGAGCACTGCTCTACTAGGTAATGAGGGAATACCATATACACAGAGCTCCTCCTCTTACAGTCACTGTCAGGAGCACTGCTGTACTAGGTAATGAGGAAATATCATATACACAGAGCTCCTCCTCTTACAGTCACTGTCAGGAGCACTGCTGTACTAGGTAATGGGGGAATACCATATACACAGCGCTCCTCCTCTTACAGTCACTGTCAGGAGCACTGCTCTACTAGGTAATAAGGGAATACCATATACACAGAGCTCCTCCTCTTACAGTCACTGTCAGGAGCACTGCTCTACTAGGTAATAAGGGAATACCATATACACAGAGCTCCTCCTCTTACAGTCACTGTCAGGAGCACTGCTCTACTAGGTAATGAGGAAATATCATATACACAGAGCTCCTCCCCTTACAGTCACTATCAGGAGCACTGCTCTACTAGGTAATGATGTAATACCATATACACAGAGCTCCTCCTCTTACAGTCACTGTCAGGAGCACTGCTGTACTAGGTAATGAGGAAATATCATATACACAGAGCTCCTCCTCTTACAGTCACTGTCAGGAGCACTGCTGTACTAGGTAATGGGGGAATACCATATACACAGCGCTCCTCCTCTTACAGTCACTGTCAGGAGCACTGCTCTACTAGGTAATAAGGGAATACCATATACACAGAGCTCCTCCTCTTACAGTCACTGTCAGGAGCACTGCTCTACTAGGTAATAAGGGAATACCATATACACAGAGATCCTCCTCTTACAGTCACTGTCAGGAGCACTGCTCTACTAGGTAATGAGGGAATATCATATACACAGAGCTCCTCCTCTTACAGTCACTGTCAGGAGCACTGCTGTACTAGGTAATGAGGGAATATCATATACACAGAGCTCCTCCTCTTACACTCACTGTCAGGAGCACTGCTCTACTAGGTAATGATGTAATACCATATACACAGAGCTCCTCCTCTTACAGTCACTGTCAGGAGCACTGCTCTACTAGGTAATGAGGGAATACCATATACACAGAGCTCCTCCTCTTACAGTCACTGTCAGGAGCACTGCTGTACTAGGTAATGAGGGAATATCATATACACAGAGCTCCTCCTCTTACAGTCACTGTCAGGAGCATTGCTGTACTAGGTAATGAGGTGAATACCATATACGCAGAGCTCCTCCTCTTACTGTCACTGCCAGGAGCACTGCTCTGCTAGGTAATGAGGGAATACCAAATACACAGAGCTCTTCCTCTTACAGTCACTGTCAGGAGCACTGCTGTACTAGGTAATGAGGGAATACCATATACACAGAGCTCCTCCTCTTACTGTCACTGTCAGGAGCACTGCTCTACTAGGTAATGAGGGAATACCGTATACACAGAGCTCCTCCTCTTACAGTCACTGTCAGGAGCACTGCTCTACTAGGTAATGAGGGATTATCATATACACAGAGCTCCTTCTCTTACAGTCACTGTCAGGAGCACTGCTCTACTAGGTAATGAGGGAATATCATATACACAGAGCTCCTCCTCTTACAGTCACTGTCAGGAGCACTGCTCTACTAGGTAATGAGGGAATACCATATACACAGAGCTCCTCCTCTTACACTCACTGTCAGGAGCACTGCTGTACTAGGTAATGAGGGAATACCATATACACAGAGCTCCTCCTCTTACAGTCACTGTCAGGAGCACTGCTCTACTAGGTAATGAGGGAATACCATATACACAGAGCTCCTCCTCTTACAGTCCCTGTCAGGAGCACTGCTCTACTAGGTAATGAGGTGAATATCATATACACAGAGCTCCTCCTC
Source organism: Pseudophryne corroboree (assembly GCF_028390025.1). Lineage (NCBI taxonomy): Eukaryota > Metazoa > Chordata > Amphibia > Anura > Myobatrachidae > Pseudophryne > Pseudophryne corroboree. The sequence continues at coordinate 828,655,451 of NC_086448.1, read as the reverse complement.
TTACAGTCACTGTCAGGAGCACTGCTCTACTAGGTAATGAGGGAATACCATATACACAGAGCTCCTCCTCTTACAGTCACTGTCAGGAGCACTGCTGTACTAGGTAATGAGGAAATATCATATACACAGAGCTCCTCCTCTTACAGTCACTGTCAGGAGCACTGCTGTACTAGGTAATGGGGGAATACCATATACACAGCGCTCCTCCTCTTACAGTCACTGTCAGGAGCACTGCTCTACTAGGTAATAAGGGAATACCATATACACAGAGCTCCTCCTCTTACAGTCACTGTCAGGAGCACTGCTCTACTAGGTAATAAGGGAATACCATATACACAGAGCTCCTCCTCTTACAGTCACTGTCAGGAGCACTGCTGTACTAGGTAATGAGGGAATACCATATACACAGAGCTCCTCCTCTTACAGTCACTGTCATGAGCACTGCTGTACTAGGTAATGAGGGAATACCACATACACAGAGCTCCTCCTCTTACAGTCACTGTCAGGAGCACTGCTGTACTAGGTAATGAGGGAATACCATATACACAGAGCTCCTCCTCTTACAGTCACTGTCAGGAGCACTGCTCTACTAGGTAATGAGGGAATATCATATACACAGGGCTCCTCGTCTTACAGTCACTGTCAGGAGCACTGCTGTACTAGGTAATGAGGGAATACCATATACACAGAGCTCCTCCTCTTACAGTCACTGTCAGGAGCACTGCTCTACTAGGTAATGAGGTGAATATCATATACACAGAGCTCCTCCTCTTACAGTCACTGTCAGGAGCACTGCTCTACTAGGTAATACCATATACACAGAGCTCCTCCTCTTACAGTCACTGGGGGTAATTCCAAGTTGATCGCAGCATGAATTTTGTTAGCAATTGGGCAAAACCATGTGCACTGCAGGGGAGGCAGATATAACATGTGCAGAGAGAGTTAGATTTGGGTGTGGTGTGTTCAATCTGCAATCTAATTTGCAGTGTAAAAATAAAGCAGCCAGTATTTACCCTGCACAGAAACAAAATAACCCACCCAAATCTAACTCTCTCTGCACATGTTATATCTGCCACACCTGCAGTGCACATGGTTTTGCCCAACTGCTAAAAAATGTCCTGCTGCGATCAACTTGGAATTACCCCCACTGTCAGGAGCACTGCTCTACTAGGTAATGAGGGAATACCATATACACAGAGCTCCTCCTCTTACAGTCACTGTCAGGAGCACTGCTGTACTAGGTAATGAGGGAATATCATGTACACAGAGCTCCTCCTCTTACAGTCACTGTCAGGAGCACTGCTGTACTAGGTAATGAGGGAATACCACATACACAGAGCTCCTCCTCTTACAGTCACTGTCAGGAGCACTGCTGTACTAGATAATGAGGGAATACCATATACACAGAGCTCCTCCTCTTACAGTCACTGTCAGGAGCACTGCTCTACTAGGTAATGAGGGAATATCATATACACAGAGCTCCTCCTCTTACAGTCACTGTCAGGAGCACTGCTCTACTAGGTAATGAGGGAATACCATATACACAGAGCTCCTTCTCCTACAGTCACTGTCAGGAGCACTGCTCTACTAGGTAATGAGGAAATATCATATACACAGAGCTCCTCCTCTTACAGTCACTGTCAGGAGCACTGCTCTACTAGGTAATGAGGGAATACCATATACACAGCGCTCCTCCTCTTACAGTCACTGTCAGGAGCACTGCTGTACTAGGTAATGAGGGAATACCATATACACAGAGCTCCTTCTCCTACAGTCACTGTCAGGAGCACTGCTCTACTAGGTAATGAGGAAATATCATATACACAGAGCTCCTCCTCTTACAGTCACTGTCAGGAGCACTGCTGTACTAGGTAATGTGGAAATATCATATACACAGAGCTCCTCCTCTTACAGTCACTGTCAGGAGCACTGCTCTACTAGGTAATGAGGTGAATACCATATACACAGAGCTCCTCCTCTTACAGTCACTGTCAGGAGTACTGCTGTACTAGGTAATTAGGAAATATATACACAGAGCTCCTCCTCTTACAGTCACTGTCAGGAGCACTGCTCTACTAGGTAATGAGGTGAAAACCATATACACAGAGTTCCTCCTCTTACAGTTACTGTCAGGAGCACTGCTGTACTAGGTAATGAGGGAATATCATATACACAGAGCTCCTCTTACAGTCACTGTCAGGAGCACTGCTGTACTAGGTAATGAGGGAATACCATATACACAGAGCTCCTCCTCTTACAGTCACTTGTCAGGAGTACTGCTCTACTAGGTAATGAGGGAATATCATATACACAGAGCACTCCCTCTTACAGTCACTGTCAGGAGCACTGCTCTACTAGGTAATGAGGGAATATCATATACACAGAGCTCCTCCTCTTACAGTCACTGTCAGGAGCCCTGCTCTACTAGGTAATGAGGAAATACTATATACACAGAGCTCATCCTCTTACAGTCACTGTCAGGAGCACTGCTGTACTAGGTAATGAGGCAATATCATATACACAGAGCTCCTCCTCTTACAGTCACTGTCAGGAGCACTGCTCTACTAGGTAATGAGGGAATACCATATACACAGAGCTCCTCCTCTTACAGTCACTGTCAGGAGCACTGCTGTACTAGGTAATGAGGGAATATCATATACACAGCGCTCCTCCTCTTACAGTCACTGTCAGGAGCACTGCTCTACTAGGTAATGAGGGAATATCATATACACAGAGCTCCTCCTCTTACAGTCACTGTCAGGAGCACAGCTCTACTAGGTAATGAGGAAATATCATATACACAGAGCTCCTCCTCTTACAGTCACTGTCAGGAGCATTGCTGTACTAGGAAATGAGGGAATATAATATACACAGAGCTCCTCCTCTTACACTCACTGTCAGGAGCACTGCTCTACTAGGTAATGAGGAAATATCATATACACAGAGCTCCTCCTCTTACAGTCACTGTCAGGAGCACTGCTGTACTAGGTAATGAGGGAATACCATATACACAGCGCTCCTCCTCTTACAGTCACTGTCAGGAGCACTGCTCTACTAGGTAATGAGGGAATACCACATACACAGAGCTCCTCCTCTTACAGTCACTGTCAGGAGCACTGCTGTACTAGGTAATGAGGGAATATCATATACACAGAGCTCCTCCTCTTACAGTCACTGTCAGGAGCACTGCTGTACTAGGTAATGAGGGAATATCATATACACAGAGCTCCTCCTCTTACAGTCACTGTCAGGAGCACTGCTCTACAAGGTAATGAGGTGAATATCATATACACAGAGCTCCTCCTCTTACAGTCACTGTCAGGAGCACTGCTCTACTAGGTAAAGAGGTGAATATCATATACACAGAGCTCCTCTTACAGTCACTGTCAGGAGCACTGCACTACTAGGTAATGAGGTGAATATCATATACACAGAGCTCCTCCTCTTACAGTCACTGTCAGGAGCACTGCTCTACTAGGTAATGAGGGAATACCATATACACAGAGCTCCTCCTCTTACAGTCACTGTCAGGAGCACTGCTGTACTAGGTAATGAGGGAATATCATATACACAGAGCTCCTCCTCTTACAGTCACTGTCAGGAGCACTGCTCTACTAGGTAATGAGGGAATATCATATACACAGGGCTCCTCCTCTTACAGTCACTGTCAGGAGCACTGCTGTTCTAGGTAATGAGGGAATACCATATACACAGAGCTCCTCCTCTTACAGTCACTGTCAGGAGCACTGCTCTACTAGGTAATGAGGTGTATATATACACAGAGCTCCTCCTCTTACAGTCACTGTCAGGAGCACTGCTCTACTAGGTAATGAGGGAATATCATATACACAGAGCTCCTCCTCTTACAGACACTGTCAGGAGCACTGCTCTACTAGGTAATGAGGGAATACCATATACACAGCGCTCCTCCTCTTACAGTCACTGTCAGGAGCCCTGCTCTACTAGGTAATGAGGAAATACTATATACACAGAGCTCATCCTCTTACAGTCACTGTCAGGAGCACTGCTGTACTAGGTAATGAGGGAATATCATACACAGAGCTCCTCCTCTTACAGTCACTGTCAGGAGCACTGCTCTACTAGGTAATGAGGGAATACCATATACACAGAGCTCCTCCTCTTACAGTCACTGTCAGGAGCACTGCTCTACTAGGTAATGAGGTGTATATATACACAGAGCTCCTCCTCTTACAGTCACTGTCAGGAGCACTGCTCTACTAGGTAATGAGGGAATATCATATACACAGAGCTCCTCCTCTTACAGACACTGTCAGGAGCACTGCTCTACTAGGTAATGAGGGAATACCATATACACAGAGCTCCTCCTCTTACAGTCACTGTCAGGAGCACTGCTCTACTAGGTAATGAGGGAATACCATATACACAGAGCTCCTCCTCTTACAGTCACTGTCAGGAGCACTGCTGTACTAGGTAATGAGGGAATATCATATACACAGAGCTCCTCCTCTTACAGTCACTGTCAGGAGCACTGCTCTACTAGGTAATGAGGGAATATCATATACACAGAGCTCCTCCTCTTACAGTCACTGTCAGGAGCACTGCTGTACTAGGTAATGAGGGAATACCATATACACAGAGCTCCTCCTCTTACAGTCACTGTCAGGAGCACTGCTCTACTAGGTAAACAGGTGTATATATACACAGAGCTCCTCCTCTTACAGTCACTGTCAGGAGCACTGCTCTACTAGGTAATGAGGGAATATCATATACACAGAGCTCCTCCTCTTACAGTCACTGTCAGGAGCACTGCTATACTAGGTAATGAGGGAATACCATATACACAGAGCTCCTCCTCTTACAGTCACTGTCAGGAGCACTGCTGTACTAGGTAATGAGGTAATATCATATACACAGCGCTCCTCCTCTTACAGTCACTGTCAGGAGCACTGCTCTACTAGGTAATGAGGGAATACCATATACACAGGGCTCCTCGTCTTACAGTCACTGTCAGGAGCACTGCTCTACTAGGTAATGAGGGAATATCATATACACAGAGCTCCTCCTCTTACACTCACTGTCAGGAGCACTGCTCTACTAGGTAATGAGGTGTATATATACACAGAGCTCCTCCTCTTACAGTCACTGTCAGGAGCACTGCTTTACTAGGTAATGAGGGAATACCATATACACAGAGCTCCTCCTCTTACAGTCACTGTCAGGAGCACTGCTCTACTAGGTAATGAGGGAATATCATATACACAGAGCTCCTTCTCTTACAGTCACTGTCAGGAGCACTGCTCTACTAGGTAATGAGGGAATATCATATACACAGAGCTCCTCCTCTTACAGTCACTGTCAGGAGCACTGCTCTACTAGGTAATGAGGGAATACCATATACACAGCTCCGCCTCTTACAGTCACTGTCAGGAGCACTGCTGTACTAGGTAATGAGGGAATACCATATACACAGAGCTCCTCCTCTTACAGTCACTGTCAGGAGCACTGCTGTACTAGGTAATGAGGGAATATCATATACACAGAGCTCCTCCTCTTACAGTCACTGTCAGGAGCACTGCTGTGCTAGATAATGAGGGATTATCATATACACAGAGCTCCTCCTCTTACAGTCACTGTCAGGAGCACTGCTCTACTAGGTAATGAGGTGAATATCATATACACAGAGCTCCTCCTCTTACAGTCACTGTCAGGAGCACTGCTCTACTAGGTAATGAGGGAATACCATATACACAGAGCTCCTCCTCTTACAGTCACTGTCAGGAGCACTGCTCTACTAGGTAATGAGGGAATGTCATATACACAGAGCTCCTCCTCTTACAGTCACTGTCAGGAGCACTGCTCTACTAGGTAATGAGGTGAATATCATATACACAGAGCTCCTCCTCTTACAGTCACTGTCAGGAGCACTGCTCTACTAGGTAATGAGGGAATATCATATACACAGAGCTCCTCCTCTTACAGTCACTGTCAGGAGCCCTGCTCTACTAGGTAATGAGGAAATACCATATACACAGAGCTCCTCCTCTTACAGTCACTGCCAGGAGCACTGCTCTACTAGGTAATGAGGGAATACCATATACACAGAGCTCCTCCTCTTACAGTTACTGTCAGGAGCACTGCTGTACTAGGTAATGAGGAAACATATACACAGAGCTCCTCCTCTTACATTCACTGTCAGGAGCACTGCTCTACTAGGTAATGAGGGAATATCATATACACAGAGCTCCTCCCCTTACAGTCACTGTCAGGAGCACTGCTGTACTAGGTAATGAGGGAATATCATATACACAGAGCTCCTCCTCTTACAGTCACTGTCAGGAGCACTGCTCTACTAGGTAATGAGGGAATACCATATACACAGCTCCTCCTCTTACAGTCACTGTCAGGAGCACTGCTCTACTAGGTAATGAGGAAATACCATATACACAGAGCTCCTCCTCTTACAGTCACTGCCAGGAGCACTGCTCTACTAGGTAATGAGGGAATATCATATACACAGAGTTCCTCCTCTTACAGTCACTGTCAGGAGCACTGCTCTACTAGGTAATGAGGGAATACCATATACACAGAGCTCCTCCTCTTACAGTCACTGTCAGGAGCACTGCTCTACTAGGTAATGAGGGAATACCATATACACAGCTCCTCCTCTTACAGTCACTGTCAGGAGCACTGCTCTACTAGGTAATGAGGGAATACCAAATACACAGAGCTCCTCCTCTTACAGTCACTGTCAGGAGTACTGCTCTACTAGGTAATGAGGAAATACCATATACACAGAGCTCCTCCTCTTACAGTTACTGTCAGGAGCACTGCTCTACTAGGTAATGAGGGAATATCATATACACAGAGCTCCTCCTCTTACAGTCACTGTCAGGAGCACTGCTGTACTAGGTAATGAGGGAATACCATATACACAGAGCTCCTCCTCTTACAGTCACTGTCAGGAGCACTGCTCTACTAGGTAATGAGGAAATACCATATACACAGAGCTCCTCCTCTTACAGTTACTGTCAGGAGCACTGCTCTACTAGGTAATGAGGGAATACCATATACACAGAGCTCCTCCTCTTACACTCACTGTCAGGAGCACTGCTCTACTAGGTAATGAGGGAATACCAAATACACAGAGCTCCTCCTCTTACAGTCACTGTCAGGAGCACTGCTCTACTAGGTAATGAGGGAATATCATATACACAGAGCTCTTCCTCTTACAGTCACTGTCAGGAGCACTGCTGTACTAGGTAATGAGGGAATACCATATACACAGAGCTCCTCCTCTTACAGTCACTGTCAGGAGCACTGCTGTACTAGGTAATGAGGGAATATCACATACACAGAGCTCCTCCTCTTACAGTCACTGTCAGGAGCATTGCTGTACTAGGTAATGAGGTGAATACCATATACGCAGAGCTCCTCCTCTTACTGTCACTGCCAGGAGCACTGCTCTACTAGGTAATGAGGGAATACCAAATACACAGAGCTCCTCCTCTTACAGTCACTGTCAGGAGCACTGCTGTACTAGGTAATGAGGAAATATCATATACACAGAGCTCCTCCTCTTACAGTCACTGTCAGGATCACTCCTCTACTAGGTAATGAGGAAATATCATATACACAGAGCTCCTCCTCTTACAGTCACTGTAAGGAGCACTGCTCTACTAGGTAATGAGGGAATACCATATACACAGAGCTCCTCCTCTTACACTCACTGTCAGGAGCACTGCTGTACTAGGTAATGAGGGAATACCATATACACAGAGCTCCTCCTCTTACAGTCACTGTCAGGAGCACTGCTGTACTAGGTAATGAGGGAATATCATATACACAGAGCTCCTCCTCTTACAGTCACTGTCAGGAGCACTGCTCTACTAGGTAATGAGGGAATACCAAATACACAGAGCTCCTCCTCTTACAGTCACTGTCAGGAGCACTGCTCTACTAGGTAATGAGGGAATACCATATACACAGAGCTCCTCCTCTTACAGTCACTGTCAGGAGCACTGCTCTACTAGGTAATGATGTAATACCATATACACAGAGCTCCTCCTCTTACAGTCACTGTCAGGAGTACTGCTCTACTAGGCAATGAGGTGTATGTATACACAGAGCTCCTCCTCTTACAGTCACTGTCAGGAGCACTGCTCTACTAGGTAATGAGGGAATACCATATACACAGCTCCTCCTCTTACAGTCACTGTCAGGAGCACTGCTCTACTAGGTAATGAGGGAATACCATATACACAGAGCTCCTCCTCTTACAGTCACTGTCAGGAGCACTGCTCTACTAGGTAATGAGGGAATATCATATACACAGAGCACCTCCTCTTACACTCACTGTCAGGAGCACTGCTCTACTAGGTAATGAGGTGTATATATACACAGAGCTCCTCCTCTTACAGTCACTGTCAGGAGCACTGCTCTACTAGGTAATGAGGGAATACCATATACACAGAGCTCCTCCACTTACAGTCACTATCAGGAGCACTGCTCTACTAGGTAATGAGGGAATATCATATACACAGAGCTCCTTCTCTTACAGTCACTGTCAGGAGCACTGCTCTACTAGGTAATGAGGGAATATCATATACACAGAGCTCCTCCTCTTACAGTCACTGTCAGGAGCACTGCTCTACTAGGTAATGAGGGAATACCATATACACAGCTCCTCCTCTTACAGTCACTGTCAGGAGCACTGCTGTACTAGGTAATGAGGGAATACCATATACACAGCGCTCCTCCTCTTACAGTCACTGTCAGGAGCTTTGCTCTACTAGGTAATAAGGGAATACCATATACACAGAGCTCCTCCTCTTACAGTCACTGTCAGGAGCACTGCTCTACTAGGTAATAAGGGAATACCATATACACAGAGCTCCTCCTCTTACAGTCACTGTCAGGAGCACTGCTCTACTAGGTAATGAGGAAATATCATATACACAGAGCTCCTCCTCTTACAGTCACTGTCAGGATCACTGCTCTACTAGGTAATGAGGAAATATCATATACACAGAGCTCCTCCTCTTACAGTCACTGTCAGGAGCACTGCTCTACTAGGTAATGAGGGAATATCATATACACAGAGCTCCTCCCCTTACAGTCACTATCAGGAGCACTGCTGTACTAGGTAATGAGGGAATACCATATACACAGAGCTCCTCCTCTTACAGTCACTGTCAGGAGCACTGCTCTACTAGGTAATGAGGGAATATCATATACACAGAGCTCCTCCTCTTACAGTCACTGTCAGGAGCACTGCTGTACTAGGTAATGAGGGAATATCATATACACAGAGCTCCTCCTCTTACACTCACTGTCAGGAGCACTGCTCTACTAGGTAATGATGTAATACCATATACACAGAGCTCCTCCTCTTACAGTCACTGTCAGGAGCACTGCTCTACTAGGTAATGATGTAATACCATATACACAGAGCTCCTCCTCTTACAGTCACTGTCAGGAGTACTGCTCTACTAGGTAATGAGGTGTATGTATACACAGAGCTCCTCCTCTTACAGTCACTGTCAGGAGCATTGCTCTACTAGGTAATGAGGGAATACCATATACACAGCTCCTCCTCTTACAGTCACTGTCAGGAGCACTGCTCTACTAGGTAATGAGGGAATACCATATACACAGAGCTCCTCCTCTTACAGTCACTGTCAGGAGCACTGCTGTACTAGGTAATGAGGGAATATCATATACACAGAGCTCCTCCTCTTACAGTCACTGTCAGGAGCACTGCTCTACTAGGTAGTGAGGGAATACCATATACACAGAGCTCCTCCTCTTACAGTCACTGTCAGGAGCACTGCTGTACTAGGTAATGAGGGAATACCATATACACAGAGCTCCTCCTCTTACAGTCACTGTCAGGAGCACTGCTGTACTAGGTAATGAGGGAATATCATATACACAGAGCTCCTCCTCTTACAGTCACTGTCAGGAGCATTGCTGTACTAGGTAATGAGGTGAATACCATATACGCAGAGCTCCTCCTCTTACTGTCACTGCCAGGAGCACTGCTCTGCTAGGTAATGAGGGAATACCAAATAGACAGAGCTCTTCCTCTTACAGTCACTGTCAGGAGCACTGCTGTACTAGGTAATGAGGGAATACCATATACACAGAGCTCCTCCTCTTACTGTCACTGTCAGGAGCACTGCTCTACTAGGTAATGAGGGAATACCATATACACAGAGCTCCTCCTCTTACAGTCACTGTCAGGAGCACTGCTCTACTAGGTAATGAGGGATTATCATATACACAGAGCTCCTTCTCTTACAGTCACTGTCAGGAGCACTGCTCTACTAGGTAATGAGGGAATATCATATACACAGAGCTCCTCCTCTTACAGTCACTGTCAGGAGCACTGCTCTACTAGGTAATGAGGGAATACCATATACACAGAGCTCCTCCTCTTACACTCACTGTCAGGAGCACTGCTGTACTAGGTAATGAGGGAATACCATATACACAGAGCTCCTCCTCTTACAGTCACTGTCAGGAGCACTGCTCTACTAGGTAATGAGGGAATACCATATACACAGAGCTCCTCCTCTTACAGTCCCTGTCAGGAGCACTGCTCTACTAGGTATTGAGGTGAATATCATATACACAGAGCTCCTCCTCTTACAGTCACTGTCAGGAGCACTGCTCTACTAGGTAATGAGGGAATACCATATACACAGAGCTCCTCCTCTTACAGTCACTGTCAGGAGCACTGCTGTACTAGGTAATGAGGAAATATCATATACACAGAGCTCCTCCTCTTACAGTCACTGTCAGGAGCACTGCTGTACTAGGTAATGGGGGAATACCATATACACAGCGCTCCTCCTCTTACAGTCACTGTCAGGAGCACTGCTCTACTAGGTAATAAGGGAATACCATATACACAGAGCTCCTCCTCTTACAGTCACTGTCAGGAGCACTGCTCTACTAGGTAATGAGGTGTATATATACACAGAGCTCCTCCTCTTACAGTCACTGTCAGGAGCACTGCTCTACTAGGTAATGAGGGAATACCATATACACAGAGCTCCTCCTCTTACAGTCACTATCAGGAGCACTGCTCTACTAGGTAATGAGGGAATATCATATACACAGAGCTCCTTCTCTTACAGTCACTGTCAGGAGCACTGCTCTACTAGGTAATGAGGGAATATCATATACACAGAGCTCCTCCTCTTACAGTCACTGTCAGGAGCACTGCTGTACTAGGTAATGAGGGAATATCATATACACAGAGCTCCTCCTCTTACAGTCACTGTCAGGGGCATTGCTGTACTAGGTAATGAGGTGAATACCATATACGCAGAGCTCCTCCTCTTACTGTCACTGCCAGGAGCACTGCTCTGCTAGGTAATGAGGGAATACCAAATAGACAGAGCTCTTCCTCTTACAGTCACTGTCAGGAGCACTGCTGTACTAGGTAATGAGGGAATACCATATACACAGAGCTCCTCCTCTTACTGTCACTGTCAGGAGCACTGCTCTACTAGGTAATGAGGGAATACCATATACACAGAGCTCCTCCTCTTACAGTCACTGTCAGGAGCACTGCTCTACTAGGTAATGAGGGATTATCATATACACAGAGCTCCTTCTCTTACAGTCACTGTCAGGAGCACTGCTCTACTAGGTAATGAGGGAATATCATATACACAGAGCTCCTCCTCTTACAGTCACTGTCAGGAGCACTGCTCTACTAGGTAATGAGGGAATACCATATACACAGAGCTCCTCCTCTTACACTCACTGTCAGGAGCACTGCTGTACTAGGTAATGAGGGAATACCATATACACAGAGCTCCTCCTCTTACAGTCACTGTCAGGAGCACTGCTCTACTAGGTAATGAGGGAATACCATATACACAGAGCTCCTCCTCTTACAGTCCATGTCAGGAGCACTGCTCTACTAGGTATTGAGGTGAATATCATATACACAGAGCTCCTCCTCTTACAGTCACTGTCAGGAGCACTGCTCTACTAGGTAATGAGGGAATACCATATACACAGAGCTCCTCCTCTTACAGTCACTGTCAGGAGCACTGCTGTACTAGGTAATGAGGAAATATCATATACACAGAGCTCCTCCTCTTACAGTCACTGTCAGGAGCACTGCTGTACTAGGTAATGGGGGAATACCATATACACAGCGCTCCTCCTCTTACAGTCACTGTCAGGAGCACTGCTCTACTAGGTAATAAGGGAATACCATATACACAGAGCTCCTCCTCTTACAGTCACTGTCAGGAGCACTGCTCTACTAGGTAATGAGGTGTATATATACACAGAGCTCCTCCTCTTACAGTCACTGTCAGGAGCACTGCTCTACTAGGTAATGAGGGAATACCATATACACAGAGCTCCTCCTCTTACAGTCACTATCAGGAGCACTGCTCTACTAGGTAATGAGGGAATATCATATACACAGAGCTCCTTCTCTTACAGTCACTGTCAGGAGCACTGCTCTACTAGGTAATGAGGGAATACCATATACACAGCGCTCCTCCTCTTACAGTCACTGTCAGGAGCACTGCTCTACTAGGTAATAAGGGAATACCATATACACAGAGCTCCTCCTCTTACAGTCACTGTCAGGAGCACTGCTCTACTAGGTAATGAGGAAATATCATATACACAGAGCTCCTCCTCTTACAGTCACTGTCAGGATCACTGCTCTACTAGGTAATGAGGAAATATCATATACACAGAGCTCCTCCTCTTACAGTCACTGTCAGGAGCACTGCTCTACTAGGTAATGAGGGAATATCATATACACAGAGCTCCTCCCCTTACAGTCACTATCAGGAGCACTGCTGTACTAGGTAATGAGGGAATACCATATACACAGAGCTCCTCCTCTTACAGTCACTGTCAGGAGCACTGCTCTACTAGGTAATGAGGGAATATCATATACACAGAGCTCCTCCTCTTACAGTCACTGTCAGGAGCACTGCTGTACTAGGTAATGAGGGAATATCATATACACAGAGCTCCTCCTCTTACACTCACTGTCAGGAGCACTGCTCTACTAGGTAATGATGTAATACCATATACACAGAGCTCCTCCTCTTACAGTCACTGCCAGGAGCACTGCTCTACTAGGTAATGATGTAATACCATATACACAGAGCTCCTCCTCTTACAGTCACTGTCAGGAGTACTGCTCTACTAGGTAATGAGGTGTATGTATACACAGAGCTCCTCCTCTTACAGTCACTGTCAGGAGCACTGCTCTACTAGGTAATGAGGGAATACCATATACACAGAGCTCCTACTCTTACAGTCCATGTCAGGAGCACTGCTCTACTAGGTATTGAGGTGAATATCATATACACAGAGCTCCTCCTCTTACAGTCACTGTCAGGAGCACTGCTCTACTAGGTAATGAGGGAATACCATATACACAGAGCTCCTCCTCTTACAGTCACTATCAGGAGCACTGCTGTACTAGGTAATGAGGAAATATCATATACACAGAGCTCCTCCTCTTACAGTCACTGTCAGGAGCACTGCTGTACTAGGTAATGGGGGAATACCATATACACAGCGCTCCTCCTCTTACAGTCACTGTCAGGAGCACTGCTCTACTAGGTAATAAGGGAATACCATATACACAGAGCTCCTCCTCTTACAGTCACTGTCAGGAGCACTGCTCTACTAGGTAATGAGGTGTATATATACACAGAGCTCCTCCTCTTACAGTCACTGTCAGGAGCACTGCTCTACTAGGTAATGAGGGAATACCATATACACAGAGCTCCTCCTCTTACAGTCACTATCAGGAGCACTGCTCTACTAGGTAATGAGGGAATATCATATACACAGAGCTCCTTCTCTTACAGTCACTGTCAGGAGCACTGCTCTACTAGGTAATGAGGGAATACCATATACACAGCGCTCCTCCTCTTACAGTCACTGTCAGGAGCACTGCTCTACTAGGTAATAAGGGAATACCATATACACAGAGCTCCTCCTCTTACAGTCACTGTCAGGAGCACTGCTCTACTAGGTAATGAGGAAATATCATATACACAGAGCTCCTCCTCTTACAGTCACTGTCAGGAGCACTGCTCTACTAGGTAATGAGGGAATATCATATACACAGAGCTCCTCCCCTTACAGTCACTATCAGGAGCACTGCTGTACTAGGTAATGAGGGAATACCATATACACAGAGCTCCTCCTCTTACAGTCACTGTCAGGAGCACTGCTCTACTAGGTAATGAGGGAATATCATATACACAGAGCTCCTCCTCTTACAGTCACTGTCAGGAGCACTGCTGTACTAGGTAATGAGGGAATATCATATACACAGAGCTCCTCCTCTTACACTCACTGTCAGGAGCACTGCTCTACTAGGTAATGATGTAATACCATATACACAGAGCTCCTCCTCTTACAGTCACTGCCAGGAGCACTGCTCTACTAGGTAATGATGTAATACCATATACACAGAGCTCCTCCTCTTACAGTCACTGTCAGGAGTACTGCTCTACTAGGTAATGAGGTGTATGTATACACAGAGCTCCTCCTCTTACAGTCACTGTCAGGAGCACTGCTCTACTAGGTAATGAGGGAATACCATATACACAGCTCCTCCTCTTACAGTCACTGTCAGGAGCACTGCTCTACTAGGTAATGAGGGAATACCATATACACAGAGCTCCTCCTCTTACAGTCACTGTCAGGAGCACTGCTCTACTAGGTAATGAGGGAATACCAAATACACAGAGCTCCTCCTCTTACAGTCACTGTCAGGAGCACTGCTCTACTAGGTAGTGAGGGAATACCATATACACAGAGCTCCTCCTCTTACAGTCACTGTCAGGAGCACTGCTGTACTAGGTAATGAGGGAATACCATATACACAGAGCTCCTCCTCTTACAGTCACTGTCAGGAGCACTGCTGTACTAGGTAATGAGGGAATATCATATACACAGAGCTCCTCCTCTTACAGTCACTGTCAGGAGCACTGCTCTACTAGGTAATGAGGGAATACCATATACAAAGAGCTCCTCCTCTTACAGTCACTGTCAGGAGCACTGCTCTACTAGGTAGTGAGGGAATATCATATACACAGAGCTCCTCCTCTTACAGTCACTGTCAGGAGCACTGCTCTACTAGGTAGTGAGGGAATACCATATACACAGAGCTCCTCCTCTTACAGTCACTGTCAGGAGCACTGCTGTACTAGGTAATGAGGGAATACCATATACACAGAGCTCCTCCTCTTACAGTCACTGTCAGGAGCACTGCTGTACTAGGTAATGAGGGAATATCATATACACAGAGCTCCTCCTCTTACAGTCACTGTCAGGAGCATTGCTGTACTAGGTAATGAGGTGAATACCATATACGCAGAGCTCCTTCTCTTACTGTCACTGCCAGGAGCACTGCTCTGCTAGGTAATGAGGGAATACCAAATACACAGAGCTCTTCCTCTTACAGTCACTGTCAGGAGCACTGCTGTACTAGGTAATGAGGGAATACCATATACACAGAGCTCCTCCTCTTACTGTCACTGTCAGGAGCACTGCTCTACTAGGTAATGAGGGAATACCATATACACAGAGCTCCTCCTCTTACAGTCACTGTCAGGAGCACTGCTCTACTAGGTAATGAGGGATTATCATATACACAGAGCTCCTTCTCTTACAGTCACTGTCAGGAGCACTGCTCTACTAGGTAATGAGGGAATATCATATACACAGAGCTCCTCCTCTTACAGTCACTGTCAGGAGCACTGCTCTACTAGGTAATGAGGGAATACCATATACACAGAGCTCCTCCTCTTACACTCACTGACAGGAGCACTGCTGTACTAGGTAATGAGGGAATACCATATACACAGAGCTCCTCCTCTTACAGTCACTGTCAGGAGCACTGCTCTACTAGGTAATGAGGGAATACCATATACACAGAGCTCCTCCTCTTACAGTCCCTGTCAGGAGCACTGCTCTACTAGGTAATGAGGTGAATATCATATACACAGAGCTCCTCCTCTTACAGTCACTGTCAGGAGCACTGCTCTACTAGGTAATGAGGGAATACCATATACACAGAGCTCCTCCTCTTACAGTCACTGTCAGGAGCACTGCTGTACTAGGTAATGAGGAAATATCATATACACAGAGCTCCTCCTCTTACAGTCACTGTCAGGAGCACTGCTGTACTAGGTAATGGGGGAATACCATATACACAGCGCTCCTCCTCTTACAGTCACTGTCAGGAGCACTGCTCTACTAGGTAATAAGGGAATACCATATACACAGAGCTCCTCCTCTTACAGTCACTGTCAGGAGCACTGCTCTACTAGGTAATAAGGGAATACCATATACACAGAGCTCCTCCTCTTACAGTCACTGTCAGGAGCACTGCTCTACTAGGTAATGAGGAAATATCATATACACAGAGCTCCTCCCCTTACAGTCACTATCAGGAGCACTGCTCTACTAGGTAATGATGTAATACCATATACACAGAGCTCCTCCTCTTACAGTCACTGTCAGGAGCACTGCTGTACTAGGTAATGAGGAAATATCATATACACAGAGCTCCTCCTCTTACAGTCACTGTCAGGAGCACTGCTGTACTAGGTAATGGGGGAATACCATATACACAGCGCTCCTCCTCTTACAGTCACTGTCAGGAGCACTGCTCTACTAGGTAATAAGGGAATACCATATACACAGAGCTCCTCCTCTTACAGTCACTGTCAGGAGCACTGCTCTACTAGGTAATAAGGGAATACCATATACACAGAGATCCTCCTCTTACAGTCACTGTCAGGAGCACTGCTCTACTAGGTAATGAGGGAATATCATATACACAGAGCTCCTCCTCTTACAGTCACTGTCAGGAGCACTGCTGTACTAGGTAATGAGGGAATATCATATACACAGAGCTCCTCCTCTTACACTCACTGTCAGGAGCACTGCTCTACTAGGTAATGATGTAATACCATATACACAGAGCTCCTCCTCTTACAGTCACTGTCAGGAGCACTGCTCTACTAGGTAATGAGGGAATACCATATACACAGAGCTCCTCCTCTTACAGTCACTGTCAGGAGCACTGCTGTACTAGGTAATGAGGGAATATCATATACACAGAGCTCCTCCTCTTACAGTCACTGTCAGGAGCATTGCTGTACTAGGTAATGAGGTGAATACCATATACGCAGAGCTCCTCCTCTTACTGTCACTGCCAGGAGCACTGCTCTGCTAGGTAATGAGGGAATACCAAATACACAGAGCTCTTCCTCTTACAGTCACTGTCAGGAGCACTGCTGTACTAGGTAATGAGGGAATACCATATACACAGAGCTCCTCCTCTTACTGTCACTGTCAGGAGCACTGCTCTACTAGGTAATGAGGGAATACCGTATACACAGAGCTCCTCCTCTTACAGTCACTGTCAGGAGCACTGCTCTACTAGGTAATGAGGGATTATCATATACACAGAGCTCCTTCTCTTACAGTCACTGTCAGGAGCACTGCTCTACTAGGTAATGAGGGAATATCATATACACAGAGCTCCTCCTCTTACAGTCACTGTCAGGAGCACTGCTCTACTAGGTAATGAGGGAATACCATATACACAGAGCTCCTCCTCTTACACTCACTGTCAGGAGCACTGCTGTACTAGGTAATGAGGGAATACCATATACACAGAGCTCCTCCTCTTACAGTCACTGTCAGGAGCACTGCTCTACTAGGTAATGAGGGAATACCATATACACAGAGCTCCTCCTCTTACAGTCCCTGTCAGGAGCACTGCTCTACTAGGTAATGAGGTGAATATCATATACACAGAGCTCCTCCTCTTACAGTCACTGTCAGGAGCACTGCTCTACTAGGTAATGAGGGAATACCATATACACAGAGCTCCTCCTCTTACAGTCACTGTCAGGAGCACTGCTGTACTAGGTAATGAGAAAATATCATATACACAGAGCTCCTCCTCTTACAGTCACTGTCAGGAGCACTGCTGTACTAGGTAATGGGGGAATACCATATACACAGCGCTCCTCCTCTTACAGTCACTGTCAGGAGCACTGCTCTACTAGGTAATAAGGGAATACCATATACACAGAGCTCCTCCTCTTACAGTCACTGTCAGGAGCACTGCTCTACTAGGTAATGAGGAAATATCATATACACAGAGCTCCTCCTCTTACAGTCACTGTCAGGATCACTGCTCTACTAGGTAATGAGGAAATATCATATACACAGAGCTCCTCCTCTTACAGTCACTGTCAGGAGCACTGCTCTACTAGGTAATGAGGGAATATCATATACACAGAGCTGCTCCCCTTACAGTCACTATCAGGAGCACTGCTGTACTAGGTAATGAGGAAATACCATATACACAGAGCTCCTCCTCTTACAGTCACTGTCAGGAGCACTGCTCTACTAGGTACTGAGGGAATATCATATACACAGAGCTCCTCCTCTTACAGTCACTGTCAGGAGCACTGCTGTACTAGGTAATGAGGGAATATCATATACACAGAGCTCCTCCTCTTACACTCACTGTCAGGAGCACTGCTCTACTAGGTAATGATGTAATACCATATACACAGAGCTCCTCCTCTTACAGTCACTGTCAGGAGCACTGCTCTACTAGGTAATGATGTAATACCATATACACAGAGCTCCTCCTCTTACAGTCACTGTCAGGAGTACTGCTCTACTAGGTAATGAGGTGTATGTATACACAGAGCTCCTCCTCTTACAGTCACTGTCAGGAGCACTGCTCTACTAGGTAATGAGGGAATACCATATACACAGCTCCTCCTCTTACAGTCACTGTCAGGAGCACTGCTCTACTAGGTAATGAGGGAATATCATATACACAGAGCTCCTCCTCTTACAGTCACTGTCAGGAGCACTGCTCTACTAGGTAATGAGGGAATATCATATACACAGAGCTCCTCCTCTTACACTCACTGTCAGGAGCACTGCTCTACTAGGTAATGAGGTGTATATATACACAGAGCTCCTCCTCTTACAGTCACTGTCAGGAGCACTGCTCTACTAGGTAATGAGGGAATACCATATACACAGAGCTCCTCCTCTTACAGTCACTGTCAGGAGCACTGCTCTACTAGGTAATGAGGGAATATCATATACACAGAGCTCCTTCTCTTACAGTCACTGTCAGGAGCACTGCTCTACTAGGTAATGAGGGAATATCATATACACAGAGCTCCTCCTCTTACAGTCACTGTCAGGAGCACTGCTCTACTAGGTAATGAGGGAATACCATATACACAGCTCCTCCTCTTACAGTCACTGTCAGGAGCACTGCTGTACTAGGTAATGAGGGAATACCATATACACAGCGCTCCTCCTCTTACAGTCACTGTCAGGAGCACTGCTCTACTAGGTAATAAGGGAATACCATATACACAGAGCTCCTCCTCTTACAGTCACTGTCAGGAGCACTGCTCTACTAGGTAATAAGGGAATACCATATACACAGAGCTCCTCCTCTTACAGTCACTGTCAGGAGCACTGCTCTACTAGGTAATGAGGAAATATCATATACACAGAGCTCCTCCTCTTACAGTCACTGTCAGGATCACTGCTCTACTAGGTAATGAGGAAATATCATATACACAGAGCTCCTCCTCTTACAGTCACTGTCAGGAGCACTGCTCTACTAGGTAATGAGGGAATATCATATACACAGAGCTCCTCCCCTTACAGTCACTATCAGGAGCACTGCTGTACTAGGTAATGAGGGAATACCATATACACAGAGCTCCTCCTCTTACAGTCACTGTCAGGAGCACTGCTCTACTAGGTAATGAGGGAATATCATATACACAGAGCTCCTCCTCTTACAGTCACTGTCAGGAGCACTGCTGTACTAGGTAATGAGGGAATATATACACAGAGCTCCTCCTCTTGCACTCACTGTCAGGAGCACTGATCTACTAGGTAATGATGTAATACCATATACACAGAGCTCCTCCTCTTACAGTCACTGTCAGGAGCACTGCTCTACTAGGTAATGATGTAATACCATATACACAGAGCTCCTCCTCTTACAGTCACTGTCAGGAGCACTGCTCTACTAGGTAATGAGGTGTATGTATACACAGAGCTCCTCCTCTTACAGTCACTGTTAGGAGCACTGCTCTACTAGGTAATGAGGGAATACCATATACACAGCTCCTCCTCTTACAGTCACTGTCAGGAGCACTGCTCTACTAGGTAATGAGGGAATACCATATACACAGAGCTCCTCCTCTTACAGTCACTGTCAGGAGCACTGCTGTACTAGGTAATGAGGGAATATCATATACACAGAGCTCCTCCTCTTACAGTCACTGTCAGGAGCACTGCTCTACTAGGTAATGAGGGAATACCATATACACAGAGCTCCTCCTCTTACAGTCACTGTCAGGAGCACTGCTCTACTAGGTAATGAGGGAATATCATATACACAGAGCTCTTCCTCTTACAGTCACTGTCAGGAGCACTGCTGTACTAGGTAATGAGGGAATACCATATACACAGAGCTCCTCCTCTTACAGTCACTGTCAGGAGCACTGATGTACTAGGTAATGAGGGAATATCATATACACAGAGCTCCTCCTCTTACAGTCACTGTCAGGAGCACTGCTCTACTAGGTAATGAGGGAATACCAAATACACAGAGCTCCTCCTCTTACAGTCACTGTCAGGAGCACTGCTCTACTAGGTAATGAGGGAATACCATATACACAGAGCTCCTCCTCTTACAGTCACTGTCAGGAGCACTGCTCTACTAGGTAATGAGGTGAATATCATATACACAGAGCTCCTCCTCTTACAGTCACTGTCAGGAGCACTGCTCTACTAGGTAATGAGGGAATACCATATACACAGAGCTCCTCCTCTTACAGTCACTGTCAGGAGCACTGCTCTACTAGGTAATGAGGTGAATATCATATACACAGAGCTCCTCCTCTTACAGTCATTGTCAGGAGCACTGCTCTACTAGGTAATGAGGGAATACCATATACACAGAGCTCCTCCTCTTACAGTCACTGTCAGGAGCACTGCTCTACTAGGTAATGAGGTGAATATCATATACACAGAGCTCCTCCTCTTACAGTCACTGTCAGGAGCACTGCTCTACTAGGTAATGAGGAAATACCATATACACAGAGCTCCTCCTCTTACAGTCACTGTCAGGAGCACTGCTGTACTAGGTAATGAGGAAATATCATATACACAGAGCTCCTCCTCTTACAGTCACTGTCAGGAGCACTGCTGTACTAGGTAATGAGGGAATACCATATACACAGCGCTCCTCCTCTTACAGTCACTGTCAGGAGCACTGCTCTACTAGGTAATAAGGGAATACCATATACACAGAGCTCCTCCTCTTACAGTCACTGTCAGGAGCACTGCTCTACTAGGTAATGAGGGAATACCATATATACACAGAGCTCCTCCTCTTACAGTCACTGTCAGGAGCACTGCTCTACTAGGTAATGAGGAAATATCATATACACAGAGCTCCTCCTCTTACAGTCACTGTCAGGATCACTGCTCTACTAGGTAATGAGGAAATATCATATACACAGAGCTCCTCCTCTTACAGTCACTGTCAGGAGCACTGCTCTACTAGGTAATGAGGGAATATCATATACACAGAGCTCCTCCCCTTACAGTCACTATCAGGAGCACTGCTGTACTAGGTAATGAGGGAATACCATATACACAGAGCTCCTCCTCTTACAGTCACTGTCAGGAGCACTGCTGTACTAGGTAATGAGGGAATATCATATACACAGAGCTCCTCCTCTTACACTCACTGTCAGGAGCACTGCTCTACTAGGTAATGATGTAATACCATATACACAGAGCTCCTCCTCTTACAGTCACTGTCAGGAGCACTGCTCTACTAGGTAATGAGGTAATACCATATACACAGAGCTCCTCCTCTTACAGTCACTGTCAGGAGCACTGCTCTACTAGGTAATGAGGTGTATGTATACACAGAGCTCCTCCTCTTACAGTCACTGTTAGGAGCACTGCTCTACTAGGTAATGAGGGAATACCATATACACAGCTCCTCCTCTTACAGTCACTGTCAGGAGCACTGCTCTACTAGGTAATGAGGGAATACCATATACACAGAGCTCCTCCTCTTACAGTCACTGTCAGGAGCACTGCTGTACTAGGTAATGAGGGAATATCATATACACAGAGCTCCTCCTCTTACAGTCACTGTCAGGAGCACTGCTCTACTAGGTAATGAGGGAATACCATATACACAGAGCTCCTCCTCTTGCAGTCACTGTCAGGAGCACTGCTCTACTAGGTAATGAGGGAATACCATATACACAGAGCTCCTCCTCTTACAGTCACTATCAGGAGCACTGCTCTACTAGGTAATGAGGGAATATCATATACACAGAGCTCCTCCTCTTACAGTCACTGTCAGGAGCACTGCTCTACTAGGTAATGAGGGAATACCATATACACAGAGCTCCTCCTCTTACAGTCACTGTCAGGAGCACTGCTCTACTAGGTAATGAGGGAATATCATATACACAGAGCTCTTCCTCTTACAGTCACTGTCAGGAGCACTGCTGTACTAGGTAATGAGGGAATACCATATACACAGAGCTCCTCCTCTTACAGTCACTGTCAGGAGCACTGATGTACTAGGTAATGAGGGAATATCATATACACAGAGCTCCTCCTCTTACAGTCACTGTCAGGAGCACTGCTCTACTAGGTAATGAGGGAATACCAAATACACAGAGCTCCTCCTCTTACAGTCACTGTCAGGAGCACTGCTCTACTAGGTAATGAGGGAATACCATATACACAGAGCTCCTCCTCTTACAGTCACTGTCAGGAGCACTGCTCTACTAGGTAATGAGGTGAATATCATATACACAGAGCTCCTCCTCTTACAGTCACTGTCAGGAGCACTGCTCTACTAGGTAATGAGGGAATACCATATACACAGAGCTCCTCCTCTTACAGTCACTGTCAGGAGCACTGCTCTACTAGGTAATGAGGTGAATATCATATACACAGAGCTCCTCCTCTTACAGTCACTGTCAGGAGCACTGCTCTACTAGGTAATGAGGGAATACCATATACACAGAGCTCCTCCTCTTACAGTCACTGTCAGGAGCACTGCTCTACTAGGTAATGAGGTGAATATCATATACACAGAGCTCCTCCTCTTACAGTCACTGTCAGGAGCACTGCTCTACTAGGTAATGAGGAAATACCATATACACAGAGCTCCTCCTCTTACAGTCACTGTCAGGAGCACTGCTGTACTAGGTAATGAGGAAATATCATATACACAGAGCTCCTCCTCTTACAGTCACTGTCAGGAGCACTGCTGTACTAGGTAATGAGGGAATACCATATACACAGCGCTCCTCCTCTTACAGTCACTGTCAGGAGCACTGCTCTACTAGGTAATAAGGGAATACCATATACACAGAGCTCCTCCTCTTACAGTCACTGTCAGGAGCACTGCTCTACTAGGTAATGAGGGAATACCATATATACACAGAGCTCCTCCTCTTACAGTCACTGTCAGGAGCACTGCTCTACTAGGTAATGAGGAAATATCATATACACAGAGCTCCTCCTCTTACAGTCACTGTCAGGATCACTGCTCTACTAGGTAATGAGGAAATATCATATACACAGAGCTCCTCCTCTTACAGTCACTGTCAGGAGCACTGCTCTACTAGGTAATGAGGGAATATCATATACACAGAGCTCCTCCCCTTACAGTCACTATCAGGAGCACTGCTGTACTAGGTAATGAGGGAATACCATATACACAGAGCTCCTCCTCTTACAGTCACTGTCAGGAACACTGCTGTACTAGGTAATGAGGGAATATCATATACACAGAGCTCCTCCTCTTACACTCACTGTCAGGAGCACTGCTCTACTAGGTAATGATGTAATACCATATACACAGAGCTCCTCCTCTTACAGTCACTGTCAGGAGCACTGCTCTACTAGGTAATGAGGTAATACCATATACACAGAGCTCCTCCTCTTACAGTCACTGTCAGGAGCACTGCTCTACTAGGTAATGAGGTGTATGTATACACAGAGCTCCTCCTCTTACAGTCACTGTTAGGAGCACTGCTCTACTAGGTAATGAGGGAATACCATATACACAGCTCCTCCTCTTACAGTCACTGTCAGGAGCACTGCTCTACTAGGTAATGAGGGAATACCATATACACAGAGCTCCTCCTCTTACAGTCACTGTCAGGAGCACTGCTGTACTAGGTAATGAGGGAATATCATATACACAGAGCTCCTCCTCTTACAGTCACTGTCAGGAGCACTGCTCTACTAGGTAATGAGGGAATACCATATACACAGAGCTCCTCCTCTTGCAGTCACTGTCAGGAGCACTGCTCTACTAGGTAATGAGGGAATACCATATACACAGAGCTCCTCCTCTTACAGTCACTGTCAGGAGCACTGCTGTACTAGGTAATGAGGAAATATCATATACACAGAGCTCCTCCTCTTACAGTCACTGTCAGGAGCACTGCTGTACTAGGTAATGAGGGAATACCATATACACAGCGCTCCTCCTCTTACAGTCACTGTCAGGAGCACTGCTCTACTAGGTAATAAGGGAATACCATATACACAGAGCTCCTCCTCTTACAGTCACTGTCAGGAGCACTGCTCTACTAGGTAATGAGGGAATACCATATACACAGAGCTCCTCCTCTTACAGTCACTGTCAGGAGCACTGCTGTACTAGGTAATGAGGAAATATCATATACACAGAGCTCCTCCTCTTACAGTCACTGTCAGGAGCACTGCTGTACTAGGTAATGAGGGAATACCATATACACAGCGCTCCTCCTCTTACAGTCACTGTCAGGAGCACTGCTGTACTAGGTAATGAGGGAATACCATATATACAGCGCTCCTCCTCTTACAGTCACTGTCAGGAGCACTGCTCTACTAGGTAATAAGGGAATACCATATACACAGAGCTCCTCCTCTTACAGTCACTGTCAGGAGCACTGCTCTACTAGGTAATGAGGGAATACCATATACACAGAGCTCCTCCTCTTACAGTCACTGTCAGGAGCACTGCTGTACTAGGTAATGAGGAAATATCATATACACAGAGCTCCTCCTCTTACAGTCACTGTCAGGAGCACTGCTGTACTAGGTAATGAGGGAATACCATATACACAGCGCTCCTCCTCTTACAGTCACTGTCAGGAGCACTGCTCTACTAGGTAATAAGGGAATACCATATACACAGAGCTCCTCCTCTTACAGTCACTGTCAGGAGCACTGCTCTACTAGGTAATAAGGGAATACCATATACACAGAGCTCCTCCTTTTACAGTCACTGTCAGGAGCACTGCTCTACTAGGTAATGAGGAAATATCATATACACAGAGCTCCTCCTCTTACAGTCACTGTCAGGAGCACTGCTCTACTAGGTAATAAGGGAATACCATATACACAGAGCTCCTCCTCTTACAGTCACTGTCAGGAGCACTGCTCTACTAGGTAATGAGGAAATATCATATACACAGAGCTCCTCCTCTTACAGTCACTGTCAGGAGCACTGCTCTACTAGGTAATGAGGGAATATCATATACACAGAGCTCTTCCTCTTACAGTCACTATCAGGAGCACTGCTGTACTAGGTAATGAGGGAATACCATATACACAGAGCTCCTCCTCTTACAGTCACTGTCAGGAGCACTGCTGTACTAGGTAATGAGGGAAATTCATATACACAGAGCTCCTCCTCTTACACTCACTGTCAGGAGCACTGCTCTACTAGGTAATGATGTAATACCATATACACAGAGCTCCTCCTCTTACAGTCACTGTCAGGAGCACTGCTCTACTAGGTAAAGATGTAATACCATATACACAGAGCTCCTCCTCTTACAGTCACTGTCAGGAGCACTGCTCTACTAGGTAATGAGGTGTATGTATACACAGAGCTCTTCCTCTTACAGTCACTGTCAGGAGCACTGCTCTACTAGGTAATGAGGGAATACCATATACACAGCTCCTCCTCTTACAGTCACTGTCAGGAGCACTGCTCTACTAGGTAATGAGGGAATACCATATACACAGAGCTCCTCCTCTTACAGTCACTGTCAGGAGCACTGCTGTACTAGGTAATGAGGGAATATCATATACACAGAGCTCCTCCTCTTACAGTCACTGCCAGGAGCACTGCTCTACTAGGTAATGAGGGAATACCATATACACAGAGCTCCTCCTCTTACAGTCACTGTCAGGAGCACTGCTCTACTAGGTAATGAGGGAATATCATATACACAGAGCTCTTCCTCTTACAGTCACTGTCAGGAGCAATGCTGTACTAGGTAATGAGGGAATACCATATACACAGAGCTCCTCCTCTTACAGTCACTGTCAGGAGCACTGCTGTACTAGGTAATGAGGGAATATCATATACACAGAGCTCCTCCTCTTACAGTCACTGTCAGGAGCATTGCTGTACTAGGTAATGAGGTGAATACCATATACGCAGAGCTCCTCCTCTTACTGTCACTGCCAGGAGCACTGCTCTACTAGGTAATGAGGGAATACCAAATACACAGAGCTCCTCCTCTTACAGTCACTGTCAGGAGCACTGCTGTACTAGGTAATGAGGGAATACCATATACACAGAGCTCCTCCTCTTACTGTCACTGTCAGGAGCACTGCTCTACTAGGTAATGAGGGAATATCATATACACAGAGCTCCTCCCCTTACAGTCACTATCAGGAGCACTGCTGTACTAGGTAATGAGGGAATACCATATACACAGAGCTCCTCCTCTTACAGTCACTGTCAGGAGCACTGCTCTACTAGGTAATGAGGGAATATCATATACACAGAGCTCCTCCTCTTACAGTCACTGTCAGGAGCACTGCTGTACTAGGTAATGAGGGAATATCATATACACAGAGCTCCTCCTCTTACACTCACTGTCAGGAGCACTGCTCTACTAGGTAATGATGTAATACCATATACACAGAGCTCCTCCTCTTACAGTCACTGTCAGGAGCACTGCTCTACTAGGTAATGAGGTAATACCATATACACAGAGCTCCTCCTCTTACAGTCACTGTCAGGAGCACTGCTCTACTAGGTAATGAGGTGTATGTATACACAGAGCTCCTCCTCTTACAGTCACTGTCAGGAGCACTGCTCTACTAGGTAATGAGGGAATACCATATACACAGCTCCTCCTCTTACAGTCACTGTCAGGAGCACTGCTCTACTAGGTAATGAGGGAATACCATATACACAGAGCTCCTCCTCTTACAGTCACTGTCAGGAGCACTGCTGTACTAGGTAATGAGGGAATATCATATACACAGAGCTCCTCCTCTTACAGTCACTGTCAGGAGCACTGCTCTACTAGGTAATGAGGGAATACCATATACACAGAGCTCCTCCTCTTGCAGTCACTGTCAGGAGCACTGCTCTACTAGGTAATGAGGTGAATATCATATACACAGAGCTCCTCCTCTTACAGTCACTGTCAGGAGCACTGCTCTACTAGGTAATGAGGGAATACCATATACACAGAGCTCCTCCTCTTACAGTCACTGTCAGGAGCACTGCTGTACTAGGTAATGAGGAAATATCATATACACAGAGCTCCTCCTCTTACAGTCACTGTCAGGAGCACTGCTGTACTAGGTAATGAGGGAATACCATATACACAGCGCTCCTCCTCTTACAGTCACTGTCAGGAGCACTGCTCTACTAGGTAATAAGGGAATACCATATACACAGAGCTCCTCCTCTTACAGTCACTGTCAGGAGCACTGCTCTACTAGGTAATAAGGGAATACCATATACACAGAGCTCCTCCTTTTACAGTCACTGTCAGGAGCACTGCTCTACTAGGTAATGAGGAAATATCATATACACAGAGCTCCTCCTCTTACAGTCACTGTCAGGATCACTGCTCTACTAGGTAATGAGGAAATATCATATACACAGAGCTCCTCCTCTTACAGTCACTGTCAGGAGCACTGCTCTACTAGGTAATGAGGGAATATCATATACACAGAGCTCTTCCTCTTACAGTCACTATCAGGAGCACTGCTGTACTAGGTAATAAGGGAATACCATATACACAGAGCTCCTCCTCTTACAGTCACTGTCAGGAGCACTGCTGTACTAGGTAATGAGGGAATATCATATACACAGAGCTCCTCCTCTTACACTCACTGTCAGGAGCACTGCTCTACTAGGTAATGATGTAATACCATATACACAGAGCTCCTCCTCTTACAGTCACTGTCAGGAGCACTGCTCTACTAGGTAATGAGGTGTATGTATACACAGAGCTCTTCCTCTTACAGTCACTGTCAGGAGCACTGCTCTACTAGGTAATGAGGGAATACCATATACACAGCTCCTCCTCTTACAGTCACTGTCAGGAGCACTGCTCTACTAGGTAATGAGGGAATACCATATACACAGAGCTCCTCCTCTTACAGTCACTGTCAGGAGCACTGCTGTACTAGGTAATGAGGGAATATCATATACACAGAGCTCCTCCTCTTACAGTCACTGTCAGGAGCACTGCTCTACTAGGTAATGAGGGAATACCATATACACAGAGCTCCTCCTCTTACAGTCACTGTCAGGAGCACTGCTCTACTAGGTAATGAGGGAATATCATATACACAGAGCTCTTCCTCTTACAGTCACTGTCAGGAGCAATGCTGTACTAGGTAATGAGGGAATACCATATACACAGAGCTCCTCCTCTTACAGTCACTGTCAGGAGCACTGCTGTACTAGCTAATGAGGGAATATCATATACACAGAGCTCCTCCTCTTACAGTCACTGTCAGGAGCATTGCTGTACTAGGTAATGAGGTGAATACCATATACGCAGAGCTCCTCCTCTTACTGTCACTGCCAGGAGCACTGCTCTACTAGGTAATGAGGGAATACCAAATACACAGAGCTCCTCCTCTTACAGTCACTGTCAGGAGCACTGCTGTACTAGGTAATGAGGGAATACCATATACACAGAGCTCCTCCTCTTACTGTCACTGTCAGGAGCACTGCTCTACTAGGTAATGAGGGAATATCATATACACAGAGCTCCTCCCCTTACAGTCACTATCAGGAGCACTGCTGTACTAGGTAATGAGGGAATACCATATACACAGAGCTCCTCCTCTTACAGTCACTGTCAGGAGCACTGCTCTACTAGGTAATGAGGGAATATCATATACACAGAGCTCCTCCTCTTACAGTCACTGTCAGGAGCACTGCTGTACTAGGTAATGAGGGAATATCATATACACAGAGCTCCTCCTCTTACACTCACTGTCAGGAGCACTGCTCTACTAGGTAATGATGTAATACCATATACACAGAGCTCCTCCTCTTACAGTCACTGTCAGGAGCACTGCTCTACTAGGTAATGAGGTAATACCATATACACAGAGCTCCTCCTCTTACAGTCACTGTCAGGAGCACTGCTCTACTAGGTAATGAGGTGTATGTATACACAGAGCTCCTCCTCTTACAGTCACTGTCAGGAGCACTGCTCTACTAGGTAATGAGGGAATACCATATACACAGCTCCTCCTCTTACAGTCACTGTCAGGAGCACTGCTCTACTAGGTAATGAGGGAATACCATATACACAGAGCTCCTCCTCTTACAGTCACTGTCAGGAGCACTGCTGTACTAGGTAATGAGGGAATATCATATACACAGAGCTCCTCCTCTTACAGTCACTGTCAGGAGCACTGCTCTACTAGGTAATGAGGGAATACCATATACACAGAGCTCCTCCTCTTGCAGTCACTGTCAGGAGCACTGCTCTACAAGGTAATGAGGTGAATATCATATACACAGAGCTCCTCCTCTTACAGTCACTGTCAGGAGCACTGCTCTACTAGGTAATGAGGGAATACCATATACACAGAGCTCCTCCTCTTACTGTCACTGTCAGGAGCACTGCTCTACTAGGTAATGAGGGAATATCATATACACAGAGCTCCTCCCCTTACAGTCACTATCAGGAGCACTGCTGTACTAGGTAATGAGGGAATACCATATACACAGAGCTCCTCCTCTTACAGTCACTGTCAGGAGCACTGCTGTACTAGGTAATGAGGAAATATCATATACACAGAGCTCCTCCTCTTACAGTCACTGTCAGGAGCACTGCTGTACTAGGTAATGAGGGAATACCATATACACAGCGCTCCTCCTCTTACAGTCACTGTCAGGAGCACTGCTCTACTAGGTAATAAGGGAATACCATATACACAGAGCTCCTCCTCTTACAGTCACTGTCAGGAGCACTGCTCTACTAGGTAATAAGGGAATACCATATACACAGAGCTCCTCCTTTTACAGTCACTGTCAGGAGCACTGCTCTACTAGGTAATGAGGAAATATCATATACACAGAGCTCCTCCTCTTACAGTCACTGTCAGGATCACTGCTCTACTAGGTAATGAGGAAATATCATATACACAGAGCTCCTCCTCTTACAGTCACTGTCAGGAGCACTGCTCTACTAGGTAATGAGGGAATATCATATACACAGAGCTCTTCCTCTTACAGTCACTATCAGGAGCACTGCTGTACTAGGTAATGAGGGAATACCATATACACAGAGCTCCTCCTCTTACAGTCACTGTCAGGAGCACTGCTGTACTAGGTAATGAGGGAATATCATATACACAGAGCTCCTCCTCTTACACACACTGTCAGGAGCACTGCTCTACTAGGTAATGATGTAATACCATATACACAGAGCTCCTCCTCTTACACTCACTGTCAGGAGCACTGCTCTACTAGGTAAAGATGTAATACCATATACACAGAGCTCCTCCTCTTACAGTCACTGTCAGGAGCACTGCTCTACTAGGTAATGAGGTGTATGTATACACAGAGCTCTTCCTCTTACAGTCACTGTCAGGAGCACTGCTCTACTAGGTAATGAGGGAATACCATATACACAGCTCCTCCTCTTACAGTCACTGTCAGGAGCACTGCTCTACTAGGTAATGAGGGAATACCATATACACAGAGCTCCTCCTCTTACAGTCACTGTCAGGAGCACTGCTGTACTAGGTAATGAGGGAATATCATATACACAGAGCTCCTCCTCTTACAGTCACTGTCAGGAGCACTGCTCTACTAGGTAATGAGGGAATACCATATACACAGAGCTCCTCCTCTTACAGTCACTGTCAGGAGCACTGCTCTACTAGGTAATGAGGGAATATCATATACACAGAGCTCTTCCTCTTACAGTCACTGTCAGGAGCAATGCTGTACTAGGTAATGAGGGAATACCATATACACAGAGCTCCTCCTCTTACAGTCACTGTCAGGAGCACTGCTGTACTAGGTAATGAGGGAATATCATATACACAGAGCTCCTCCTCTTACAGTCACTGTCAGGAGCATTGCTGTACTAGGTAATGAGGTGAATACCATATACGCAGAGCTCCTCCTCTTACTGTCACTGCCAGGAGCACTGCTCTACTAGGTAATGAGGGAATACCAAATACACAGAGCTCCTCCTCTTACAGTCACTGTCAGGAGCACTGCTGTACTAGGTAATGAGGGAATACCATATACACAGAGCTCCTCCTCTTACTGTCACTGTCAGGAGCACTGCTCTACTAGGTAATGAGGGAATATCATATACACAGAGCTCCTCCCCTT
Organism: Pseudophryne corroboree; assembly: GCF_028390025.1. Taxonomy (NCBI): domain Eukaryota; kingdom Metazoa; phylum Chordata; class Amphibia; order Anura; family Myobatrachidae; genus Pseudophryne; species Pseudophryne corroboree. The sequence continues at coordinate 828,623,713 of NC_086448.1, read as the reverse complement.
ACAGTCACTATCAGGAGCACTGCTGTACTAGGTAATGAGGGAATACCATATACACAGAGCTCCTCCTCTTACAGTCACTGTCAGGAGCACTGCTCTACTAGGTAATGAGGGAATATCATATACACAGAGCTCCTCCTCTTACAGTCACTGTCAGGAGCACTGCTGTACTAGGTAATGAGGGAATATCATATACACAGAGCTCCTCCTCTTACACTCACTGTCAGGAGCACTGCTCTACTAGGTAATGATGTAATACCATATACACAGAGCTCCTCCTCTTACAGTCACTGTCAGGAGCACTGCTCTACTAGGTAATGAGGTGAATATCATATACACAGAGCTCCTCCTCTTACAGTCACTGTCAGGAGCACTGCTCTACTAGGTAATGAGGGAATACCATATACACAGAGCTCCTCCTCTTACAGTCACTGTCAGGAGCACTGCTGTACTAGGTAATGAGGAAATATCATATACACAGAGCTCCTCCTCTTACAGTCACTGTCAGGAGCACTGCTGTACTAGGTAATGAGGGAATACCATATACACAGCGCTCCTCCTCTTACAGTCACTGTCAGGAGCACTGCTCTACTAGGTAATAAGGGAATACCATATACACAGAGCTCCTCCTCTTACAGTCACTGTCAGGAGCACTGCTCTACTAGGTAATAAGGGAATACCATATACACAGAGCTCCTCCTTTTACAGTCACTGTCAGGAGCACTGCTCTACTAGGTAATGAGGAAATATCATATACACAGAGCTCCTCCTCTTACAGTCACTGTCAGGATCACTGCTCTACTAGGTAATGAGGAAATATCATATACACAGAGCTCCTCCTCTTACAGTCACTGTCAGGAGCACTGCTCTACTAGGTAATGAGGGAATATCATATACACAGAGCTCTTCCTCTTACAGTCACTATCAGGAGCACTGCTGTACTAGGTAATAAGGGAATACCATATACACAGAGCTCCTCCTCTTACAGTCACTGTCAGGAGCACTGCTGTACTAGGTAATGAGGGAATATCATATACACAGAGCTCCTCCTCTTACACTCACTGTCAGGAGCACTGCTCTACTAGGTAATGATGTAATACCATATACACAGAGCTCCTCCTCTTACAGTCACTGTCAGGAGCACTGCTCTACTAGGTAAAGATGTAATACCATATACACAGAGCTCCTCCTCTTACAGTCACTGTCAGGAGCACTGCTCTACTAGGTAATGAGGTGTATGTATACACAGAGCTCTTCCTCTTACAGTCACTGTCAGGAGCACTGCTCTACTAGGTAATGAGGGAATACCATATACACAACTCCTCCTCTTACAGTCACTGTCAGGAGCACTGCTCTACTAGGTAATGAGGGAATACCATATACACAGAGCTCCTCCTCTTACAGTCACTGTCAGGAGCACTGCTGTACTAGGTAATGAGGGAATATCATATACACAGAGCTCCTCCTCTTACAGTCACTGTCAGGAGCACTGCTCTACTAGGTAATGAGGGAATACCATATACACAGAGCTCCTCCTCTTACAGTCACTGTCAGGAGCACTGCTCTACTAGGTAATGAGGGAATATCATATACACAGAGCTCTTCCTCTTACAGTCACTGTCAGGAGCAATGCTGTACTAGGTAATGAGGGAATACCATATACACAGAGCTCCTCCTCTTACAGTCACTGTCAGGAGCACTGCTGTACTAGCTAATGAGGGAATATCATATACACAGAGCTCCTCCTCTTACAGTCACTGTCAGGAGCATTGCTGTACTAGGTAATGAGGTGAATACCATATACGCAGAGCTCCTCCTCTTACTGTCACTGCCAGGAGCACTGCTCTACTAGGTAATGAGGGAATACCAAATACACAGAGCTCCTCCTCTTACAGTCACTGTCAGGAGCACTGCTGTACTAGGTAATGAGGGAATACCATATACACAGAGCTCCTCCTCTTACTGTCACTGTCAGGAGCACTGCTCTACTAGGTAATGAGGGAATATCATATACACAGAGCTCCTCCCCTTACAGTCACTATCAGGAGCACTGCTGTACTAGGTAATGAGGGAATACCATATACACAGAGCTCCTCCTCTTACAGTCACTGTCAGGAGCACTGCTCTACTAGGTAATGAGGGAATATCATATACACAGAGCTCCTCCTCTTACAGTCACTGTCAGGAGCACTGCTGTACTAGGTAATGAGGGAATATCATATACACAGAGCTCCTCCTCTTACACTCACTGTCAGGAGCACTGCTCTACTAGGTAATGATGTAATACCATATACACAGAGCTCCTCCTCTTACAGTCACTGTCAGGAGCACTGCTCTACTAGGTAATGAGGTAATACCATATACACAGAGCTCCTCCTCTTACAGTCACTGTCAGGAGCAATGCTCTACTAGGTAATGATGTGTATGTATACACAGAGCTCCTCCTCTTACAGTCACTGTCAGGAGCACTGCTCTACTAGGTAATGAGGGAATACCATATACACAGCTCCTCCTCTTACAGTCACTGTCAGGAGCACTGCTCTACTAGGTAATGAGGGAATACCATATACGCAGAGCTCCTCCTCTTACAGTCACTGTCAGGAGCACTGCTGTACTAGGTAATGAGGGAATATCATATACACAGAGCTCCTCCTCTTACAGTCACTGTCAGGAGCACTGCTCTACTAGGTAATGAGGGAATACCATATACACAGAGCTCCTCCTCTTGCAGTCACTGTCAGGAGCACTGCTCTACAAGGTAATGAGGTGAATATCATATACACAGAGCTCCTCCTCTTACAGTCACTGTCAGGAGCACTGCTCTACTAGGTAATGAGGGAATACCATATACACAGAGCTCCTCCTCTTACAGTCACTGTCAGGAGCACTGCTGTACTAGGTAATGAGGAAATATCATATACACAGAGCTCCTCCTCTTACAGTCACTGTCAGGAGCACTGCTGTACTAGGTAATGAGGGAATACCATATACACAGCGCTCCTCCTCTTACAGTCACTGTCAGGAGCACTGCTCTACTAGGTAATAAGGGAATACCATATACACAGAGCTCCTCCTCTTACAGTCACTGTCAGGAGCACTGCTCTACTAGGTAATAAGGGAATACCATATACACAGAGCTCCTCCTTTTACAGTCACTGTCAGGAGCACTGCTCTACTAGGTAATGAGGAAATATCATATACACAGAGCTCCTCCTCTTACAGTCACTGTCAGGATCACTGCTCTACTAGGTAATGAGGAAATATCATATACACAGAGCTCCTCCTCTTACAGTCACTGTCAGGAGCACTGCTCTACTAGGTAATGAGGGAATATCATATACACAGAGCTCTTCCTCTTACAGTCACTATCAGGAGCACTGCTGTACTAGGTAATGAGGGAATACCATATACACAGAGCTCCTCCTCTTACAGTCACTGTCAGGAGCACTGCTGTACTAGGTAATGAGGGAATATCATATACACAGAGCTCCTCCTCTTACACTCACTGTCAGGAGCACTGCTCTACTAGGTAATGATGTAATACCATATACACAGAGCTCCTCCTCTTACAGTCACTGTCAGGAGCACTGCTCTACTAGGTAAAGATGTAATACCATATACACAGAGCTCCTCCTCTTACAGTCACTGTCAGGAGCACTGCTCTACTAGGTAATGAGGTGTATGTATACACAGAGCTCTTCCTCTTACAGTCACTGTCAGGAGCACTGCTCTACTAGGTAATGAGGGAATACCATATACACAGCTCCTCCTCTTACAGTCACTGTCAGGAGCACTGCTCTACTAGGTAATGAGGGAATACCATATACACAGAGCTCCTCCTCTTACAGTCACTGTCAGGAGCACTGCTGTACTAGGTAATGAGGGAATATCATATACACAGAGCTCCTCCTCTTACAGTCACTGTCAGGAGCACTGCTCTACTAGGTAATGAGGGAATACCATATACACAGAGCTCCTCCTCTTACAGTCACTGTCAGGAGCACTGCTCTACTAGGTAATGAGGGAATATCATATACACAGAGCTCTTCCTCTTACAGTCACTGTCAGGAGCAATGCTGTACTAGGTAATGAGAGAATACCATATACACAGAGCTCCTCCTCTTACAGTCACTGTCAGGAGCACTGCTGTACTAGGTAATGAGGGAATATCATATACACAGAGCTCCTCCTCTTACAGTCACTGTCAGGAGCATTGCTGTACTAGGTAATGAGGTGAATACCATATACGCAGAGCTCCTCCTCTTACTGTCACTGCCAGGAGCACTGCTCTACTAGGTAATGAGGGAATACCAAATACACAGAGCTCCTCCTCTTACAGTCACTGTCAGGAGCACTGCTGTACTAGGTAATGAGGGAATACCATATACACAGAGCTCCTCCTCTTACTGTCACTGTCAGGAGCACTGCTCTACTAGGTAATGAGGGAATATCATATACACAGAGCTCCTCCCCTTACAGTCACTATCAGGAGCACTGCTGTACTAGGTAATGAGGGAATACCATATACACAGAGCTCCTCCTCTTACAGTCACGGTCAGGAGCACTGCTCTACTAGGTAATGAGGGAATATCATATACACAGAGCTCCTCCTCTTACAGTCACTGTCAGGAGCACTGCTGTACTAGGTAATGAGGGAATATCATATACACAGAGCTCCTCCTCTTACACTCACTGTCAGGAGCACTGCTCTACTAGGTAATGATGTAATACCATATACACAGAGCTCCTCCTCTTACAGTCACTGTCAGGAGCACTGCTCTACTAGGTAATGAGGTAATACCATATACACAGAGCTCCTCCTCTTACAGTCACTGTCAGGAGCACTGCTCTACTAGGTAATGAGGTGTATGTATACACAGAGCTCCTCCTCTTACAGTCACTGTCAGGAGCACTGCTCTACTAGGTAATGAGGGAATACCATATACACAGCTCCTCCTCTTACAGTCACTGTCAGGAGCACTGCTCTACTAGGTAATGAGGGAATACCATATACACAGAGCTCCTCCTCTTACAGTCACTGTCAGGAGCACTGCTGTACTAGGTAATGAGGGAATATCATATACACAGAGCTCCTCCTCTTACAGTCACTGTCAGGAGCACTGCTCTACTAGGTAATGAGGGAATACCATATACACAGAGCTCCTCCTCTTGCAGTCACTGTCAGGAGCACTGCTCTACTAGGTAATGAGGTGAATATCATATACACAGAGCTCCTCCTCTTACAGTCACTGTCAGGAGCACTGCTCTACTAGGTAATGAGGGAATACCATATACACAGAGCTCCTCCTCTTACAGTCACTGTCAGGAGCACTGCTGTACTAGGTAATGAGGAAATATCATATACACAGAGCTCCTCCTCTTACAGTCACTGTCAGGAGCACTGCTGTACTAGGTAATGAGGGAATACCATATACACAGCGCTCCTCCTCTTACAGTCACTGTCAGGAGCACTGCTCTACTAGGTAATAAGGGAATACCATATACACAGAGCTCCTCCTCTTACAGTCACTGTCAGGAGCACTGCTCTACTAGGTAATAAGGGAATACCATATACACAGAGCTCCTCCTTTTACAGTCACTGTCAGGAGCACTGCTCTACTAGGTAATGAGGAAATATCATATACACAGAGCTCCTCCTCTTACAGTCACTGTCAGGATCACTGCTCTACTAGGTAATGAGGAAATATCATATACACAGAGCTCCTCCTCTTACAGTCACTGTCAGGAGCACTGCTCTACTAGGTAATGAGGGAATATCATATACACAGAGCTCTTCCTCTTACAGTCACTATCAGGAGCACTGCTGTACTAGGTAATGAGGGAATACCATATACACAGAGCTCCTCCTCTTACAGTCACTGTCAGGAGCACTGCTCTACTAGGTAAAGATGTAATACCATATACACAGAGCTCCTCCTCTTACAGTCACTGTCAGGAGCACTGCTCTACTAGGTAATGAGGGAATACCATATACACAGCTCCTCCTCTTACAGTCACTGTCAGGAGCACTGCTCTACTAGGTAATGAGGGAATACCATATACACAGAGCTCCTCCTCTTACAGTCACTGTCAGGAGCACTGCTGTACTAGGTAATGAGGGAATATCATATACACAGAGCTCCTCCTCTTACAGTCACTGTCAGGAGCACTGCTCTACTAGGTAATGAGGGAATACCATATACACAGAGCTCCTCCTCTTACAGTCACTGTCAGGAGCACTGCTGTACTAGGTAATGAGGGAATACCATATACACAGAGCTCCTCCTCTTACAGTCACTGTCAGGAGCATTGCTGTACTAGGTAATGAGGTGAATACCATATACGCAGAGCTCCTCCTCTTACTGTCACTGCCAGGAGCACTGCTCTACTAGGTAATGAGGGAATACCAAATACACAGAGCTCCTCCTCTTACAGTCACTGTCAGGAGCACTGCTGTACTAGGTAATGAGGGAATACCATATACACAGAGCTCCTCCTCTTACTGTCACTGTCAGGAGCACTGCTCTACTAGGTAATGAGGGAATACCATATACACAGAGCTCCTCCTCTTACAGTCACTGTCAGGAGCACAGCTCTACTAGGTAATGAGGGATTATCATATACACAGAGCTCCTTCTCTTACAGTCACTGTCAGGAGCACTGCTCTACTAGGTAATGAGGGAATATCATATACACAGAGCTCCTCCTCTTACAGTCACTGTCAGGAGCAGTGCTCTACTAGGTAATGAGGGAATACCATATACACAGAGCTCCTCCTCTTACACTCACTCTCAGGAGCACTGCTGTACTAGGTAATGAGGGAATACCATATACACAGAGCTCCTCCTCTTACAGTCACTGTCAGGAGCACTGCTGTACTAGGTAATGAGGGAATATCATATACACAGAGCTCCTCCTCTTACAGTCACTGTCAGGAGCACTGCTCTACTAGGTAATGAGGGAATACCAAATACACGAAGCTCCTCCTCTTACAGTCACTGTCAGGAGCACTGCTCTACTAGGTAATGAGGGAATACCATATACACAGAGCTCCTCCTCTTACAGTCACTGTCAGGAGCACTGCTCTACTAGGTAATGAGGTGAATATCATATACACAGAGCTCCTCCTCTTACAGTCACTGTCAGGAGCACTGCTCTACTAGGTAATGAGGGAATACCATATACACAGAGTTCCTCCTCTTACAGTCACTGTCAGGAGCACTGCTCTACTAGGTAATGAGGGAATACCATATACACAGAGCTCCTCCTCTTACAGTCACTGTCAGGAGCACTGCTCTACTAGGTAATGAGGTGAATATCATATACACAGAGCTCCTCCTCTTACAGTCACTGTCAGGAGCACTGCTCTACTAGGTAATGAGGAAATACCATATACACAGAGCTCCTCCTCTTACAGTCACTGTCAGGAGCACTGCTGTACTAGGTAATGCGCAAATATCATATACACAGAGCTCCTCCTCTTACAGTCACTGTCAGGAGCACTGCTGTACTAGGTAATGAGGGAATACCATATACACAGCGCTCCTCCTCTTACAGTCACTGTCAGGAGCACTGCTCTACTAGGTAATAAGGGAATACCATATACACAGAGCTCCTCCTCTTACAGTCACTGTCAGGAGCACTGCTCTACTAGGTAATAAGGGAATACCATATACACAGAGCTCCTCCTCTTACAGTCACTGTCAGGAGCACTGCTCTACTAGGTAATGAGGAAATATCATATACACAGAGCTCCTCCTCTTACAGTCACTGTCAGGATCACTGCTCTACTAGGTAATGAGGAAATATCATATACACAGAGCTCCTCCTCTTACAGTCACTGTCAGGAGCACTGCTCTACTAGGTAATGAGGGAATATCATATACACAGAGCTCCTCCCCTTACAGTCACTATCAGGAGCACTGCTGTACTAGGTAATGAGGGAATACCATATACACAGAGCTCCTCATCTTACAGTCACTGTCAGGAGCACTGCTCTACTAGGTAAGGAGGGAATATCATATACACAGAGCTCCTCCTCTTACAGTCACTGTCAGGAGCACTGCTGTACTAGGTAATGAGGGAATATCATATACACAGAGCTCCTCCTCTTACACTCACTGTCAGGAGCACTGCTCTACTAGGTAATGATGTAATACCATATACACAGAGCTCCTCCTCTTACAGTCACTGTCAGGAGCACTGCTCTACTAGGTAATGATGTAATACCATATACACAGAGCTCCTCCTCTTACAGTCACTGTCAGGAGCACTGCTCTACTAGGTAATGAGGGAATACCATATACACAGCTCCTCCTCTTACAGTCACTGTCAGGAGCACTGCTCTACTAGGTAATGAGGGAATACCATATACACAGAGCTCCTCCTCTTACAGTCACTGTCAGGAGCACTGCTGTACTAGGTAATGAGGGAATATCATATACACAGAGCTCCTCCTCTTACAGTCACTGTCAGGAGCACTGCTCTACTAGGTAATGAGGGAATACCATATACACAGAGCTCCTCCTCTTACAGTCACTGTCAGGAGCACTGCTCTACTAGGTAATGAGGGAATACCATATAAAGGGAGCTCCTCCTCTTACAGTCACTGTCAGGAGCACTGCTGTACTAGGTAATGAGGGAATACCATATACACAGAGCTCCTCCTCTTACAGTCACTGTCAGGAGCACTGCTCTACTAGGTAATGAGGGAATACCATATACACAGAGCTCCTCCTCTTACACTCACTGTCAGGAGCACTGCTGTACTAGGTAATGAGGGAATACCATATACACAGAGCTCCTCCTCTTACAGTCACTGTCAGGAGCACTGCTGTACTAGGTAATGAGGGAATATCATATACACAGAGCTCCTCCTCTTACAGTCACTGTCAGGAGCACTGCTCTACTAGGTAATGAGGGAATACCAAATACACAGAGCTCCTCCTCTTACAGTCACTGTCAGGAGCACTGCTCTACTAGGTAATGAGGGAATACCATATACACAGAGCTCCTCCTCTTACAGTCACTGTCAGGAGCACTGCTCTACTAGGTAATGAGGTGAATATCATATACACAGCGCTCCTCCTCTTACAGTCACTGTCAGGAGCACTGCTCTACTAGGTAATGAGTGAATACCATATACACAGAGTTCCTCCTCTTACAGTCACTGTCAGGAGCACTGCTCTACTAGGTAATGAGGGAATACCATATACACAGAGCTCCTCCTCTTACAGTCACTGTCAGGAGCACTGCTCTACTAGGTAATGAGGGAATACCATATACACAGAGCTCCTCCTCTTACAGTCACTGTCAGGAGCACTGCTCTACTAGGTAATGAGGTGAATATCATATACACAGAGCTCCTCCTCTTACAGTCACTGTCAGGAGCACTGCTCTACTAGGTAATGAGGGAATACAATATACACAGAGCTCCTCCTCTTACAGTCACTGTCAGGAGCACTGCTGTACTAGGTAATGAGGAAATATCATATACACAGAGCTCCTCCTCTTACAGTCACTGTCAGGAGCACTGCTGTACTAGGTAATGAGGGAATACCATATACACAGCGCTCCTCCTCTTACAGTCACTGTCAGGAGCACTGCTCTACTAGGTAATAAGGGAATACCATATACACAGAGCTCCTCCTCTTACAGTCACTGTCAGGAGCACTGCTCTACTAGGTAATGAGGGAATACCATATACACAGAGCTCCTCCTCTTACAGTCACTGTCAGGAGCACTGCTCTACTAGGTAATGAGGAAATATCATATACACAGAGCTCCTCCTCTTACAGTCACTGTCAGGATCACTGCTCTACTAGGTAATGAGGAAATATCATATACACAGAGCTCCTCCTCTTACAGTCACTGTCAGGAGCACTGCTCTACTAGGTAATGAGGGAATATCATATACACAGAGCTCTTCCTCTTACAGTCACTATCAGGAGCACTGCTGTACTAGGTAATGAGGGAATACCATATACACAGAGCTCCTCCTCTTACAGTCACTGTCAGGAGCACTGCTGTACTAGGTAATGAGGGAATATCATATACACAGAGTTCCTCCTCTTACACTCACTGTCAGGAGCACTGCTCTACTAGGTAATGATGTAATACCATATACACAGAGCTCCTCCTCTTACAGTCACTGTCAGGAGCACTGCTCTACTAGGTAATGAGGTGTATGTATACACAGAGCTCCTCCTCTTACAGTCACTGTCAGGAGCACTGCTCTACTAGGTAATGAGGGAATACCATATACACAGCTCCTCCTCTTACAGTCACTGTCAGGAGCACTGCTCTACTAGGTAATGAGGGAATACCATATACACAGAGCTCCTCCTCTTACAGTCACTGTCAGGAGCACTGCTGTACTAGGTAATGAGGGAATATCATATACACAGAGCTCCTCCTCTTACAGTCACTGTCAGGAGCACTGCTCTACTAGGTAATGAGGGAATACCATATACACAGAGTTCCTCCTCTTACAGTCACTGTCAGGAGCACTGCTGTACTAGGTAATGAGGGAATATCATATACACAGAGCTCCTCCTCTTACAGTCACTGTCAGGAGCATTGCTGTACTAGGTAATGAGGTGAATACCATATACGCAGAGCTCCTCCTCTTACTGTCACTGCCAGGAGCACTGCTCTACTAGGTAATGAGGGAATACCAAATACACAGAGCTCCTCCTCTTACAGTCACTGTCAGGAGCACTGCTGTACTAAGTAATGAGGGAATACCATATACACAGAGCTCCTCCTCTTACTGTCACTGTCAGGAGCACTGCTCTACTAGGTAATGAGGGAATACCATATACACAGAGCTCCTCCTCTTACAGTCACTGTCAGGAGCACTGCTCTACTAGGTAATGAGGGATTATCATATACACAGAGCTCCTTCTCTTACAGTCACTGTCAGGAGCACTGCTCTACTAGGTAATGAGGGAATATCATATACACAGAGCTCCTCCTCTTACAGTCACTGTCAGGAGCACTGCTCTACTAGGTAATGAGGGAATACCATATACACAGAGCTCCTCCTCTTATACTCACTGTCAGGAGCACTGCTGTACTAGGTAATGAGGGAATACCATATACACAGAGCTCCTCCTCTTACAGTCACTGTCAGGAGCACTGCTGTACTAGGTAATGAGGGAATATCATATACACAGAGCTCCTCCTCTTACAGTCACTGTCAGGAGCACTGCTCTACTAGGTAATGAGGGAATACCAAATACACAAAGCTCCTCCTCTTACAGTCACTGTCAGGAGCACTGCTCTACTAGGTAATGAGGGAATACCATATACACAGAGCTCCTCCTCTTACAGTCACTGTCAGGAGCACTGCTCTACTAGGTAATGAGGTGAATATCATATACACAGAGCTCCTCCTCTTACAGTCACTGTCAGGAGCACTGCTCTACTAGGTAATGAGGGAATACCATATACACAGAGTTCCTCCTCTTACAGTCACTGTCAGGAGCACTGCTCTACTAGGTAATGAGGGAATACCATATACACGGAGCTCCTCCTCTTACAGTCACTGTCAGGAGCACTGCTCTACTAGGTAATGAGGAGAATATCATATACACAGAGCTCCTCCTCTTACAGTCACTGTCAGGAGCACTGCTCTACTAGGTAATGAGGAAATACCATATACACAGAGCTCCTCCTCTTACAGTCACTGTCAGGAGCACTGCTGTACTAGGTTATGCGGAAATATCATATACACAGAGCTTCTCCTCTTACAGTCACTGTCAGGAGCACTGCTGTACTAGGTAATGAGGGAATACCATATACACAGCGCTCCTCCTCTTACAGTCACTGTCAGGAGCACTGCTCTACTAGGTAATAAGGGAATACCATATACACAGAGCTCCTCCTCTTACAGTCACTGTCAGGAGCACTGCTCTACTAGGTAATAAGGGAATACCATATACATAGAGCTCCTCCTCTTACACTCACTGTCAGGAGCACTGCTCTACAAGGTAATGAGGGAATACCAAATACACAGAGCTCCTCCTCTTACAGTCACTGTCAGGAGCACTGCTCCACTAGGTAATAAGGGAATACCATATACACAGAGCTCCTCCTCTTACAGTCACTGTCAGGATCACTGCTCTACTAGGTAATGAGGAAATATCATATACACAGAGCTCCTCCTCTTACAGTCACTGTCAGGAGCACTGCTCTACTAGGTAATGAGGGAATATCATATACACAGAGCTCCTCCCCTTACAGTCACTATCAGGAGCACTGCTGTACTAGGTAATGAGGGAATACCATATACACAGAGCTCCTCCTCTTACAGTCACTGTCAGGAGCACTGCTCTACTAGGTAATGAGGGAATATCATATACACAGAGCTCCTCCTCTTACAGTCACTGTCAGGAGCACTGCTGTACTAGGTAATGAGGGAATACCATATACACAGAGCTCCTCCTCTTACAGTCACTGTCAGGAGCACTGCTCTACTAGGTAATGATGTAATACCATATACACAGAGCTCCTCCTCTTACAGTCACTGTCAGGAGCACTGCTCTACTAGGTAATGAGGTGTATGTATACACAGAGCTCCTCCTCTTACAGTCACTGTCAGGAGCACTGCTCTACTAGGTAATGAGGGAATACCATATACACAGAGCTCCTCCTCTTACAGTCACTGTCAGGAGCACTGCTCTACTAGGTAATGAGGGAATACCATATACAGGGAGCTCCTCCTCTTACAGTCACTGTCAGGAGCACTGCTCTACTAGGTAATGAGGGAATACCATATACACAGAGCTCCTCCTCTTACAGTCACTGTCAGGAGCACTGCTCTACTAGGTAATGAGGGAATACCATATACAGGGAGCTCCTCCTCTTACAGTCACTGTCAGGAGCACTGCTGTACTAGGTAATGAGGGAATACCATATACACAGAGCTCCTCCTCTTACAGTCACTGTCAGGAGCACTGCTCTACTAGGTAATGAGGAAATACCTTATACACAGAGCTCCTCCTCTTACAGTCACTGCCAGGAGCACTGCTCTACTAGGTAATGAGGGAATACCATATACACAGAGCTCCTCCTCTTACAGTTACTGTCAGGAGCACTGCTGTACTAGGTAATGAGGAAACATATACACAGAGCTCCTCCTCTTACAGTCACTGTCAGGAGCACTGCTCTACTAGGTAATGAGGGAATACCATATACACAGAGCTCCTCCTCTTACATTCACTGTCAGGAGCACTGCTCTACTAGGTAATGAGGGAATATCATATACACAGAGCTCCTCCTCTTACAGTCACTGTCAGGAGCACTGCTCTACTAGGTAATGAGGAAATACCATATACACAGAGCTCCTCCTCTTACAGTCACTGTCAGGAGCACTGCTCTACTAGGTAATGAGGAAATATTATATACACAGAGCTCCTCCTCTTACAGTCACTGTCAGGAGCACTGCTCTACTAGGTAATGAGGGAATATCATATACACAGAGCTCCTCCCCTTACAGTCACTGTCAGGAGCACTGCTCTACTAGGTAATGAGGGAATATCATATACACAGAGCTCCTCCTCTTACAGTCACTGTCAGGAGCACTGCTCTACTAGGTAATGAGGGAATATCATATACACAGAGCTCCTCCCCTTACATTCACTGTCAGGAGCACTGCTCTACTAGGTAATGAGGGAATACCATATATACACAGCGCTCCTCCTGACAGGTGTAGAATTATCTCTTGTATCAGAGATGTGGGGCTTGTCATGTACTGTATCTGTGCAGACGCTGATCATTGTACTTAACACGGCATTAAGCTGCTTATTACAAGGTTGAGTTTATTCCTAGCATTGAGGAATTCACTTCACTCAGCAGCATCTAATAAAGCGATATAGTGGTATGACATTTCACAACCAAATTATGTCCATGTACATGAGAGGTGTCAGCAGTTAAACAGTGATAAATGTGGATTTTGACTCATTTTAAACAAGCAATGTTGATGTTTTCTCCACTCCGCTGAGCTTGTGCATTTTTTTCTTACTATATACATATTATTTTTTTTCGTTTTTATACAGTGTTTGCATTATGCTCAGACATGATTGCAAAATAATGACATTTACAGGGATAATTAATATTTGCAGATATTACTGTCAGCAACACAAGACGCTGACTGCTGTCACCTCAGGGTAACGTCACTGAGGAAGTGACGCACTGAAAGTTTTCAGTATTTTCAGTGATTAATCTTTGTCTGGTCGCTAACTGGATATTCGTGTATTAAAGTTTACCTGTTACCTACACGCAGTAAAGGATGAGACTTTGTGGACCGAACTAGATAGGAACAACATGTTCTAAAGGTCTCTGCACCCCTGGTCCGCTTCCCTGAGCCGTGCGGTCCGTTCTATGGGAAGCACAAAATTGTGGCGTATGTTTCTGAATGAGGCCCTTAGGGCGGATGCAGAGTGAGTTGTACATAATTTTGCATTTCTTGAGAGATTTTACTGTGTACCTGCTCAGAAACTAGACGCACGCTTATGCAGCAATGCAGACCCACGCGCAGTTTGAATGCATCAAACCTTACAACCAGAGGCAGACACATTGTTGGGGCTCAGGCCATTCTCACACAGAAATGTGTCCACATACGCCAGTCCTCAAGACGGGGCTATATGGTGTGCCACTGACTTTGCAACGATGCGTTATGCAACACTCTGTCCCAAAATGTGCATCTTATCCCTTATGCGACAATAGCACAATACACGTGTACCCTGGTCACTAGCGTTGGCATTGCATGCAGCTGCTGTGTGCGACTTGGGCGCTTTACTGTGTAGAAAGGCAACAGATGGAAGCCCAATATGAGTGAGGTGCACCATGCCTCATGGCACTCCTTGCTGCGCTTAATCTGTGACTTCATACCCATTCATCAGCAACAATCATACTAATCCTGAATGCCTGGTACACTACAGCCAGCAAATAGTACTAAATTTTTGTGGCAAGCATCAAATTGTGCCACGCGTTTCGCACCATATGGTGCGGAAAGGATAAGTGTAGACATGGATCAGTAATGGTGCATATATGCATGTTAGGATGCATATCATACACACCAGCTATAGGGCAGGTGTAATTACACACTGATGGTGTTGAGCGAATGTGCCACGCGTTTCGCACCATATGGTACCTTTCTGTACCATATGGTGCGAAACGCGTGACACATTCGCTCAACACCATCAGTGTGTAAGGATAAGTGTAGACATGGATCAGTAATGGCGCATATATGCATGTTAGGATGCATATCATACACACCAGCTATAGGGCAGGTGTAATTACACACTGATAGTGACAAGTGAATGTGGCACGCGTTTTGCACCATATGGTACAGAAAGAATAGGTGTAGACATGGATCAGTAATGGAGCATATATCCATGTTAGGATGCATATCATACACACCAGCTATAAGGCAGGTGTATTTACACACTGATGGTGATGAGCAAATGTGCCACGCGTTTCGCACCATATGGTGCAGAAAGGATAAGTGTAGACATGGATCAGTAATGGTGCATATATGCATGTTAGGATTAGAGATGAGCGGGTTCGGTTTCTTTGAATCCGAACCCGCACGAACTTCACTTTTTTTTTCACGGGTCCGAGCGACTCGGATCTTCCCGCCTTGCTCGGTTAACCCGAGCGCGCCCGAACGTCATCATGACGCTGTCGGATTCTCGCGAGACTCGGATTCTATATAAGGAGCCGCGCGTCGCCGCCATTTTCACACGTGCATTGAGATTGATAGGGAGAGGACGTGGCTGGCGTCCTCTCCATTAGAATAGATTAGAAGAGAGAGAGAGAGATTGTGCAGACAGAGTTTACCACAGTGACCAGTGCAGTTGTTGTTAAGTTAACTTTTATTTAATATATCCGTTCTCTGCTATATCCGTTCTCTGCCTGAAAAAAACGATACACAGCAGTCACACAGTGTGACTCAGTCTGTGTGCACTCAGCTCAGCCCAGTGTGCTGCACATCAATGTATAAAAGCTTATAATAATTGTGGGGGAGACTGGGGAGCACTGCAGGTTGTTATAGCAGGAGCCAGGAGTACATAATATTATATTAATTTAAAATTAAACAGTGCACACTTTTGCTGCAGGAGTGCCACTGCCAGTGTGACTAGTGGTGACCAGTGCCTGACCACCAGTATAGTAGTATATTGTTGTATACTATCTCTTTATCAACCAGTCTATATTAGCAGCAGACACAGTACAGTGCGGTAGTTCACGGCTGTGGCTACCTCTGTGTCGGCAGTCGGCAGGCAGTCCGTCCATCCATAATTGTATTATAATATATACCACCTAACCGTGGTTTTTTTTTCATTCTTTATACCGTCATAGTGTCATACTAGTTGTTACGAGTATACTACTATCTCTTTATCAACCAGTGTACAGTGCGGTAGTTCACGGCTGTGGCTACCTCTGTGTCGGCAGTCGGCAGGCAGTCCGTCCATCCATAATTGTATTATAATATATACCACCTAACCGTGGTTTTTTTTTCATTCTTTATACCGTCATAGTGTCATACTAGTTGTTACGAGTATACTATCTCTTTATCAACCAGTGTACAGTGCGGTAGTTCACGGCTGTGGCTACCTCTGTGTCGGCAGTCGGCAGGCAGTCCGTCCATCCATAATTGTATTATAATATATACCACCTAACCGTGGTTTTTTTTTCATTCTTTATACCGTCATAGTCAGTCATACTAGTTGTTACGAGTATACTACTATCTCTTTATCAACCAGTGTACAGTGCGGTAGTTCACGGCTGTGGCTACCTCTGTGTCGGCACTCGGCAGGCAGTCCGTCCATCCATAATTGTATTATAATATATACCACCTAACCGTGGTTTTTTTTTCATTCTTTATACCGTCATAGTGTCATACTAGTTGTTACGAGTATACTACTATCTCTTTATCAACCAGTGTACAGTGCGGTAGTTCACGGCTGTGGCTACCTCTGTGTCGGCAGTCGGCAGGCAGTCCGTCCATCCATAATTGTATTATAATATATACCACCTAACCGTGGTTTTTTTTTCATTCTTTATACCGTCATAGTGTCATACTAGTTGTTACGAGTATACTACTATCTCTTTATCAACCAGTGTACAGTGCGGTAGTTCACGGCTGTAGCTACCTCTGTGTCGGAACTCGGCAGGCAGTCCGTCCATCCATAATTGTATTACAATATATACCACCTAACCGTGGTTTTTTTTTCATTCTTTATACCGTCATAGTCAGTCATACTAGTTGTTACGAGTATACTACTATCTCTTTATCAACCAGTGTACAGTGCGGTAGTTCACGGCTGTGGCTACCTCTGTGTCGGAACTCGGCAGGCAGTCCGTCCATCCATAATTGTATTATTATAATATATACCACCTAACCGTGGTTTTTTTTTCATTCTTTATACCGTCATAGTGTCATACTAGTTGTTACGAGTATACTACTATCTCTTTATCAACCAGTGTACAGTGCGGTAGTTCACGGCTGTGGCTACCTCTGTGTCGGCAGTCGGCAGGCAGTCCGTCCATCCATAATTGTATTATAATATATACCACCTAACCGTGGTTTTTTTTTCATTCTTTATACCGTCAGTCAGTCATACTAGTTGTTACGAGTATACTACTATCTCTTTATCAACCAGTGTACAGTGCGGTAGTTCACGGCTGTGGCTACCTCTGTGTCGGAACTCGGCAGGCAGTCCGTCCATCCATAATTGTATTACAATATATACCACCTAACCGTGGTTTTTTTTTCATTCTTTATACCGTCATAGTCAGTCATACTAGTTGTTACGAGTATACTACTATCTCTTTATCAACCAGTGTACAGTGCGGTAGTTCACGGCTGTGGCTACCTCTGTGTCGGCACTCGGCAGGCAGTCCGTCCATCCATAATTGTATTACAATATATACCACCTAACCGTGGTTTTTTTATACCACCTAACCGTGGCAGTCCGTCCATAATTGTATACTAGTATCCAATCCATCCATCTCCATTGTTTACCTGAGGTGCCTTTTAGTTCTGCCTATAAAATATGGAGAACAAAAAAGTTGAGGTTCCAAAATTAGGGAAAGATCAAGATCCACTTCCACCTCGTGCTGAAGCTGCTGCCACTAGTCATGGCCGAGACGATGAAATGCCAGCAACGTCGTCTGCCAAGGCCGATGCCCAATGTCATAGTACAGAGCATGTCAAATCCAAAACACCAAATATCAGAAAAAAAAGGACTCCAAAACCTAAAATAAAATTGTCGGAGGAGAAGCGTAAACTTGCCAATATGCCATTTACCACACGGAGTGGCAAGGAACGGCTGAGGCCCTGGCCTATGTTCATGGCTAGTGGTTCAGCTTCACATGAGGATGGAAGCACTCAGCCTCTCGCTAGAAAACTGAAAAGACTCAAGCTGGCAAAAGCACCGCAAAGAACTGTGCGTTCTTTGAAATCCCAAATCCACAAGGAGAGTCCAATTGTGTCGGTTGCGATGCCTGACCTTCCCAACACTGGACGTGAAGAGCATGCGCCTTCCACTATTTGCATGCCCCCTGCAAGTGCTGGAAGGAGCACCCGCAGTCCAGTTCCTGATAGTCAGATTGAAGATGTCAGTGTTGAAGTACACCAGGATGAGGAGGATATGGGTGTTGCTGGCGCTGGGGAGGAAATTGACCAGAAGGATTCTGATGGTGAGGTGGTTTGTTTAAGTCAGGCACCCGGGGAGACACCTGTTGTCCGTGGGAGGAATATGGCCGTTGACATGCCAGGTGAAAATACCAAAAAAATCAGCTCTTCGGTGTGGAGGTATTTCACCAGAAATGCGGACAACAGGTGTCAAGCCGTGTGTTCCCTTTGTCAAGCTGTAATAAGTAGGGGTAAGGACGTTAACCACCTCGGAACATCCTCCCTTATACGTCACCTGCAGCGCATTCATAATAAGTCAGTGACAAGTTCAAAAACTTTGGGTGACAGCGGAAGCAGTCCACTGACCAGTAAATCCCTTCCTCTTGTAACCAAGCTCACGCAAACCACCCCACCAACTCCCTCAGTGTCAATTTCCTCCTTCCCCAGGAATGCCAATAGTCCTGCAGGCCATGTCACTGGCAAGTCTGACGAGTCCTCTCCTGCCTGGGATTCCTCCGATGCATCCTTGCGTGTAACGCCTACTGCTGCTGGCGCTGCTGTTGTTGCCGCTGGGAGTCGATGGTCATCCCAGAGGGGAAGTCGTAAGCCCACTTGTACTACTTCCAGTAAGCAATTGACTGTTCAACAGTCCTTTGCGAGGAAGATGAAATATCACAGCAGTCATCCTACTGCAAAGCGGATAACTGAGTCCTTGACAACTATGTTGGTGTTAGACGTGCGTCCGGTATCCGCCGTTAGTTCACAGGGAACTAGACAATTTATTGAGGCAGTGTGCCCCCGTTACCAAATACCATCTAGGTTCCACTTCTCTAGGCAGGCGATACCGAGAATGTACACGGACGTCAGAAAAAGACTCACCAGTGTCCTAAAAAATGCAGTTGTACCCAATGTCCACTTAACCACGGACATGTGGACAAGTGGAGCAGGGCAGGGTCAGGACTATATGACTGTGACAGCCCACTGGGTAGATGTATGGACTCCCGCCGCAAGAACAGCAGCGGCGGCACCAGTAGCAGCATCTCGCAAACGCCAACTCTTTCCTAGGCAGGCTACGCTTTGTATCACCGCTTTCCAGAATACGCACACAGCTGAAAACCTCTTACGGCAACTGAGGAAGATCATCGCGGAATGGCTTACCCCAATTGGACTCTCCTGTGGATTTGTGGCATCGGACAACGCCAGCAATATTGTGTGTGCATTAAATATGGGCAAATTCCAGCACGTCCCATGTTTTGCACATACCTTGAATTTGGTGGTGCAGAATTTTTTAAAAAACGACAGGGGCGTGCAAGAGATGCTGTCGGTGGCCAGAAAAATTGCGGGACACTTTCGGCGTACAGGCACCACGTACAGAAGACTGGAGCACCACCAAAAACTACTGAACCTGCCCTGCCATCATCTGAAGCAAGAAGTGGTAACGAGGTGGAATTCAACCCTCTATATGCTTCAGAGGTTGGAGGAGCAGCAAAAGGCCATTCAAGCCTATACAATTGAGCACGATATAGGAGATGGAATGCACCTGTCTCAAGTGCAGTGGAGAATGATTTCAACGTTGTGCAAGGTTCTGATGCCCTTTGAACTTGCCACACGTGAAGTCAGTTCAGACACTGCCAGCCTGAGTCAGGTCATTCCCCTCATCAGGCTTTTGCAGAAGAAGCTGGAGGCATTGAAGAAGGAGCTAACACGGAGCGATTCCGCTAGGCATGTGGGACTTGTGGATGCAGCCCTTAATTCGCTTAACAAGGATTCACGGGTGGTCAATCTGTTGAAATCAGAGCACTACATTTTGGCCACCGTGCTCGATCCTAGATTTAAAGCCTACCTTGGATCTCTCTTTCCGGCAGACACAGGTCTGCTGGGGTTGAAAGACCTGCTGGTGACAAAATTGTCAAGTCAAGCGGAACGCGACCTGTCAACATCTCCTCCTTCACATTCTCCCGCAACTGGGGGTGCGAGGAAAAGGCTCAGAATTCCGAGCCCACCCGCTGGCGGTGATGCAGGGCAGTCTGGAGCGACTGCTGATGCTGACATCTGGTCCGGACTGAAGGACCTGACAACGATTACGGACATGTCGTCTACTGTCACTGCATATGATTCTCTCAACATTGATAGAATGGTGGAGGATTATATGAGTGACCGCATCCAAGTAGGCACGTCACACAGTCCGTACTTATACTGGCAGGAAAAAGAGGCAATTTGGAGGCCCTTGCACAAACTGGCTTTATTCTACCTAAGTTGCCCTCCCACAAGTGTGTACTCCGAAAGAGTGTTTAGTGCCGCCGCTCACCTTGTCAGCAATCGGCGTACGAGGTTACATCCAGAAAATGTGGAGAAGATGATGTTCATTAAAATGAATTATAATCAATTCCTCCGCGGAGACATTGACCAGCAGCAATTGCCTCCACAAAGTACACAGGGAGCTGAGATGGTGGATTCCAGTGGGGACGAATTGATAATCTGTGAGGAGGGGGATGTACACGGTGATATATCGGAGGGTGAAGATGAGGTGGACATCTTGCCTCTGTAGAGCCAGTTTGTGCAAGGAGAGATTAATTGCTTCTTTTTTGGGGGGGGTCCAAACCAACCCGTCATATCAGTCACAGTCGTGTGGCAGACCCTGTCACTGAAATGATGGGTTGGTTAAAGTGTGCATGTCCTGTTTTGTTTATACAACATAAGGGTGGGTGGGAGGGCCCAAGGATAATTCCATCTTGCACCTCTTTTTTCTTTTCTTTTTCTTTGCATCATGTGCTGATTGGGGAGGGTTTTTTGGAAGGGACATCCTGCGTGACACTGCAGTGCCACTCCTAGATGGGCCCGGTGTTTGTGTCGGCCACTAGGGTCGCTAATCTTACTCACACAGCTACCTCATTGCGCCTCTTTTTTTCTTTGCGTCATGTGCTGTTTGGGGAGGGTTTTTTGGAAGGGACATCCTGCGTGACACTGCAGTGCCACTCCTAGATGGGCCCGGTGTTTGTGTCGGCCACTAGGGTCGCTAATCTTACTCACACAGTCAGCTACCTCATTGCGCCTCTTTTTTTCTTTGCGTCATGTGCTGTTTGGGGAGGGTTTTTTGGAAGGGCCATCCTGCGTGACACTGCAGTGCCACTCCTAGATGGGCCCGGTGTTTGTGTCGGCCACTAGGGTCGCTAATCTTACTCACACAGCTACCTCATTGCGCCTCTTTTTTTCTTTGCGTCATGTGCTGTTTGGGGAGGGTTTTTTGGAAGGGCCATCCTGCGTGACACTGCAGTGCCACTCCTAGATGGGCCCGGTGTTTGTGTCGGCCACTAGGGTCGCTAATCTTACTCACACAGCTACCTCATTGCGCCTCTTTT
Source organism: Pseudophryne corroboree (assembly GCF_028390025.1). Taxonomy (NCBI): domain Eukaryota; kingdom Metazoa; phylum Chordata; class Amphibia; order Anura; family Myobatrachidae; genus Pseudophryne; species Pseudophryne corroboree. Next base: position 828,601,714 of record NC_086448.1, on the reverse strand, counting down.
TTTCTTTGCGTCATGTGCTGTTTGGGGAGGGTTTTTTGGAAGGGACATCCTGCGTGACACTGCAGTGCCACTCCTAGATGGGCCCGGTGTTTGTGTCGGCCACTAGGGTCGCTTATCTTACTCACACAGCGACCTCGGTGCAAATTTTAGGACTAAAAATAATATTGTGAGGTGTGAGGTATTCAGAATAGACTGAAAATGAGTGTAAATTATGGTTTTTGAGGTTAATAATACTTTGGGATCAAAATGACCCCCAAATTCTATGATTTAAGCTGTTTTTTAGTGTTTTTGGAAAAAAACACCCGAATCCAAAACACACCCGAATCCGACAAAAATAATTCGGTGAGGTTTTGCCAAAACGCGTTCGAACCCAAAACACGGCCGCGGAACCGAACCCAAAACCAAAACACAAAACCCGAAAAATTTCAGGCGCTCATCTCTAGTTAGGATGCATATCATACACACCAGCTATAGGGCAGGTGTAATTACACACTGATAGCGACAAGTGAATGTGGCACGCGTTTTGCACCATATGGTACAGAAAGAATAGGTGTAGACATGGATCAGTAATGGAGCATATATCCCTGTTAGGATGCATATCATACACACCAGCTATAAGGCAGGTGTATTTACACACTGATGGTGATGAGCAAATGTGCCTTGCGTTTCGCACCATATGGTGCAGAAATGAACAAATGTATAAGTTCACACTAGCACAACACCCATATATCAAATAGTGGGGTACATTCCTTATTGTTACTTGAATTCAAGCATGTAGAGAGACCTCTGCTTTCCTCTTGGATCAGCGGACACTTGTTATCAGGATTTCCAGTCGTCCAATGTCATAAAAAAACAAGAGGTGGAGAGCATCTCGTGTAACACCGTTTTATTCTTTTATCACAAATTTATTTTTCCATAAAAAACATCTAAAACATGTCTCCTTATCTAATAAAACCAGAGCACATGCAGCTGGTGCACAGCTACACTGAGTGTAAGAAAGGATAATTACCAGATGGTCAGAGGAAACAAAGTCCTCAATACGGCAAAGGTCTTAAATACCAGTCAGCCTCCCGGGAAATGGTGTTCTGGATTTTGCGGCAGTCACCTCTCCCACAGACAGCAAGATGTCACCTCTAACTGCGCCAACACGTTTCAGGCCTTTCTAGGCCCTTTTTCAAGACATCTGCCGCAAAATCCAGAACACCATTTCCCGGGAGGCTGACTGGTATTTAAGAACTTTGCCGTATTGAGGACTTTGTTTCCTCTGACCATCTGGTAATTATCCTTTCTTACACTCAGTGTAGCTGTGCACCGGCTGCATGTGCTCTGGTTTTATTGGATAAGGAGACATGTTTTAGATGTTTTTTATGGAAAAATAAATTTGTGATAAAAGAATAAAACGGTGTTACACGAGATGCTCTCCACCTCTTGTTTTTTATGACATTGGACGACTGGAAATCCTGATAACAAGTGTCCGCTGATCCAAGAGGAAAGCAGAGGTCTCTCTACATGCTTGAATTCAAGTAACAATAAGGAATGTACCCCACTATTTGATATATGGGTGTTGTGCTAGTGTGAACTTATACATTTGTTCATTGCTTAATTTGTCATTTGGGTGTGGCACCCAATACTGTTACCACCTAATTTTATATAGAAGTCTGTTGTTTTTGGGGGAGTGGGAGACACCCCTTCTTGGTGGATACAGTTTAGGCAGCCATCTTTTGCACATTTGTTAGGTGGTCCATCTTTTTGTCTATATGGTGCAGAAAGTATAAGTGTAGACATGGATCGGTAATGGCGCATATATCCATGTTAGGATGCATATCATACACACCAGCTATAAGGCAGGTGTAATTACACACTGATTGTGACGAGCGAATGTGCCACCATATGGTGCAGAAAGGATAAGTGTAGACATGGATCAGTAATGGTGCATATATCCATGTTAGGATGCATATCATACACACCAGCTATAGGGCAGGTGTAATTACACACTGATGGTGACGAGCGAATGTGTCACACGTTTCGCACCATATGGTGCAGAAAGGATAAGTGTAGACATGGATCAGTAATGGCGCATATATGCATGTTAGGATGCATATCATACACACCAGTATAGGGCAGGTGTAATTACACATTGATGGTGACGAGCGAATGTGATGAGCGAATGTGCCACGCGTTTCGCACCATATGGTACAGAAAGGATAAGTGTAGACATGGATCAGTAATGGTGCATATATCCATGTTAGGATGCATATCAGACATACCAGCTATAGGGCAGGTGTAATTACACACTGATGGTGACGAGCGAGTGTGCTGAAATGCGACACTATTTTGAGAACTTTTTATTCTGTAGTAATATATGCCCAACTCTTGCTGTAACTCTTTCTGTACTTCCTACGTATCTGCAGCTTAGAACAGAGCTATTCATGCACTTGCATATTGTATTGGCGGTATTTATACTTGTACTTATACTTTTATATTATGGAATAAATAGCTTTTTGTGCTTTGCACCACAAGTTCAGATTGGAATACATCTCTCGCGATAAAGTACACGACTTTAACAGCTCATGTTCCTGCAGAGAATTCCATACATGAATGTCATTCCAGGATGACTCTGCCATCCCCTAAATGAAGACCAAACGATTGATTGAGATCAGCGGACTCGCTGATGTCACATCTTAAGCATTTTCTTTCTCGTGCACTAATTAAGTGGCTAGGTAATACATCTGCCTTGTAGTTCCTATACAGTATGTGATTATCCGTCTGACATACTAATTATTCACATCTGGATAGTTCTGCCTTCCGCTTTGAAGTTTCCAATAACTTGGCTTGCCCTGCCGCTGGACCTGTATTATTTCCACGTTACCAGTAAGTTAAAAAAAAAACAAGAAAAAAAAAACTAAAATATAAAGTGGAATCCCACCTAATTGTCCAGGTGAGCCTTAAAGCCAGAGGACGCGCAGACATCGGCTGTGACCTTTTCAGAGTGTCACTTAACAATTTGTGTACCCTCCTGCCCTGTGCTCTCAGTAATAATTGACAGCGTCTGAATTGGATCTTTTTTTCTCCTTGTACTTTGTGATCTTTTAATCTAAAAAGATGGATAGCAGAGATAATAGGTAATTGGTTAAAGCACAAAGCCGGGCTGCACCGCTGTGATTCCTGTCTATGGGGGAAACGCTGAGTGGCATCTCCTCTGCAAATCTCCTTTTTGTACAAGAGAAGCCTCTTACACATTCTTGCAGCCAGTTACCCAGGGATAGGCTGAGGCTACAGTTTAAGCACAGAGATTAGTGGGGAAAGAAAAGGCTTTAAACCTAAAGAGAAGAGATGTCTTTTGAGGCCGAGCAATACACCATCTAACTAACCCCACAGCAGTCAGTCCGCAAGGTCAGGACAACTTTTATGGCTGGATGTTGGGCCTGGAAATTCATCATACGTTCTCCCGGGGTTCTGTGGCGCAGTGATATTACATATCGACATTACTGCTACTTGTGCTCCGCAGAATTTGCTACATCAAGGAGGTAAAAACTGCGTATCCTGCCTCTATGGTGACAGTCCCAATTTACTAATGGGGTTTACTTAAAGGGCCCTTTGTCAATAAGAAGCCTATTCATTGTGAAGCCCCACCACACCTCGCACCCCCCCCCCCCACACACACACACACACACACACATGTATTCCAACTTGATGTACGTAGCAGCAGCGGCAGCTATAAAAGTACTGGAACAATTCTGCAGAGTTGCATGTAATACAGAGTCAGGCGGGAGGGGGCGGAACGACGGCGTATGGCCACCGTTTCATGGGTTTGGTCCGGCCAACGCAGGCGTGGCCGGACCGAACGGGGGCGGGCCGCAGCGACTGCGTGACTTCACACGTAGCCGCTGCGGGCCAGGGAGCAATGAGTAGCTCCCGGCCAGCACCCTAAAGCTGCGCTGGTCGGGAGCTACTCTTGAAGTGCAAAGGCATCGCCGCTGTGCGATGCCTTTGCACTTCTGCGGGGGGGAGCAGGCACTGACATGCGGGGTGGACTAGCCCTGTGCTGGGCGTTACCCCGGATGTCGGGGAAGAACATCGTAGATGTGCTAATTTTAGCACAGCTACGATCAACTCGGAATGACCCCCAAAATTTCCATCCATGGCAAATCCAATTTACAATTTATCCCTGCCCATATCCCTTGGGAAGACCATTCCATAATATACTCAGCCTTCTAATATCTAACATGCTTAATGGCCGCTTCCCTTGGCACCTGTGTCTACAGCGTCCGGTGGTGTTTTCTGGGTGTTTACTATAAATGTTAGAAGAGGGATCACCAGCGTAGATGGAATTCCATCACCCTTCCCAGCCATGGGAAACGGGACTGCAGCAGGTATTCCCCTGGTTTAGCTGCTGTCCCACCAGGCTTGGGCTACCATGAGGGATTTAAAAGGTATTAAAGGTCCAGGGTCTCTTGTCAGGGAATCCAACTGGAAGTCTAAAGGTCATCTGACACAATGACCCAAACAATCTACACATCATGCGTTGTAGCTGCCTGAGGCTATTTCTCCACTGCAGAGGTTATGGGACCGTACGGAAATCATCCCTGAAACCGGTGCAGGTGTTTACAGGACAACAAGGGTCTGCATAGCGTTCTACCTGCCGAGATGCGCTGGGGAAAGAGAAAGACGTCCACTACAAACACCTTCCATTGTAATCACGCCTGGGGTGTTTATCTGTGTCTTCCGTAAGCTTTCACCACTGGTAAGACTCATGCGGCCTTAGTTACTGCACGTACATGGTAGAGTTTTTGGCCTGTAAAAGAGGAAGCGAAAATGCAAAAATACTTCCTGAGACATTACCGCCACCTTTGTAGACCCATCCAACGTCTCTTCCTACGACTGTTAGTGCTTTGGTAACAGAGCGATTAAGCTAATGAATGGAACATTCCGGCATTTCTTCAGCCGTCTCTCAGCCAGTTGAGGTCAGTTTCCTAGTTGTAGTGACCTTTAGCACCCGGCCATTGATGAGTGACCTGGAAGTCCCCATTGAGCTGGGTGCAACCTGCAGCCTTATTCCCCCGCACATCTATAGAAGATGCGCACAGTCATCTCAGAAAACAAAACAAACAAGTTGTATAAGGGCCTAATTCAGATCTGATCGCTGCTGTGCGTTTTCACACAGCGTGCGATCAGATCCAAACTGTGCATGCGTCTGAGACGCACTGCACCGGCGCGACGGACGGCTGCTACGGGGATCGCGCCCTGCGACGGGATGGTGCGAAGGATCCAGTCGCACGGAAGTAGATTGACAGGAAGATGCCGTTTGTGGGTGGCAACTGACCGTTTTCCGGTAGTGTCTGGAAAACCGCAGACGGGCTCAGGCGGTTTGAGGGAGGGTGTCTGACGTCAGCTCCGGCCCCAATCAGGAGGATTCAATCGTAGCTGAGTAAGTCCTGGGCTGCACAGAGAGTGCACAAACTGATTTTTGCGCAGCTCTGCTACACATGCGATCGCACACTTGCACATCGTTTCTCCCCTCCCGCTGTAGGCGGCAACTATCTGATGTTTTATATAAGACGTAGTCACACATTAAAATGCCTAATATTAGTTCATGTCTAAACAATAGATAAACGTCTAAATGTACTTACAGGATGTAAAACGTCACCAGATCTTTCATAAAAAACACGTATGTAATATCCGTATACTCGGGAGAACAGACTGAATGCTGAGAGTACTTCTGAAGTTGATACAAAAGACAACAATATGAAACGCTGTCTGTCAAACTGACACATTTAATAAACATGCAATCAGAACATATTCCTGTGCGGACACTGAGCAGCAGAGGATATAAGTGGCATAATAAGGCCCTATAATGTTAGAGATGGGTTCAGTGAGGAGAAACAGATTATTTTAATCCTTTTTAGGAGGATGTTCTGTATATGTTATTTTTTATATTGTAACCTATAAGTATTTAATGTTAACACCGGCTGTGTGTTCTTTTTGTATCGGTTTATTACATGTGTCAGTGTGACAGACAGCGTTTCATATTGTTGTCTGCTGCATTGTTTCCGAATGAGGGGTCCCAGTAATCCTCATATTGGAGCTGTAGCCTTTCGGACTTTATAGAGTATTCATTTGTTAACCCTTAAACATTACCCAATTCTCGCCTTATTATTAGCGCCTGTTTTTTTTTTAATGTTTTTGTTTTTATATATATTTGTACTTCTGCAGTTGCTCCAGTTGTGTAACAATAACTCATAGTAATAGAAAGTGTTCTCTTCCATTTTGTCTGGTTCCTTCATTCGCAGAACACAAAAAACGAGATTTGTGGTAAGAACTTACCGTTGTTAAATCTGTTTCTGCGGGGTACACTGGGCTACAGAGGGAATGACATTGGGGTGTAGAGTACGATCTTGATCCGAGGCACCAACAAGCTAAAAGCTTGACTGTTCCCATAATGCATAGCGCCGCCTCCTCTATAACCCCGCCTCCGTGCACAGGAGCTCAGTTTTTTGTTAACCAGCCCAATGCAGTAGCAGGTAAAAGAGACGACAACCGTTAGTAGCCACATACACCACATTCTCACGACAGGAGAAGTGTCAGCGGCTAATGCCATACCAACCCAAAGAAGCTAAGTGCATCAGGGTGGGCGCCCTGTGGAGCCCAGTACACAGGGCCGGTTCTAGCCTTTTTTGCGCCCCGGGTGGGAAATAGGGGCGTGGCTTTATACAGGGAGCGTGGTCAGTTACGCCCCCTGTACAGTAGTGTAGCACCACTGAAATGCTGTGCGGTGCGCAATGACGTCATCGCGCACCGCACAACAAAGGTCCTCTCCACGAAGGGAAACAAGACGCTACGCGTCTTTTCACTTTGTGGAGAGGACCTTTGCTGTGCGGTGAGTGATGACGTCATTGCGCACAGCGCAGTAAAGGTCTTCTCCACGAAGGGAAACTAGACGCTACGCGGCTAGTTCCCTTCACAGTGGCCAGCGGCAGCGGGACACAGCGGGGGAAACTAGACGCTACGCGTCTTGTTCCCTTCACAGCGGGCAGCGGCAGCGGGACACAGCGGGGGGCAGAGCAGTAGCGGATCTTGCCATGGAAGTATCAAAGGCATAGAACCTTATAAACGTGTTCACTGAGGATCACGTAACTGCCTTGCACAATTGTTCAAGGGTCCCACCACGGCGGGCCTCCCAAGAAGGTCCAACAGACCGAGTAGAATGGGCCTTGATGGTAGCAGGAGCTGGAAGGCCAGCCTGTACATAAGCATGTGCAATCACCATTCTAATCCATCTGGCCAGGGTCTGCTTGTGAGCAGGCCAGCCAGGTTTGTGAAAACCAAACAGTACAAAGAGAGAATCAGACTTCTGAAGGGATGCATTTCTCTTCACATAGATACTGTTAAAGTTGAAAAATATTGCAGTACACACATCACATACAAACTACACACAGATGGCCTCTGCGCGTGTACTTGTTCTGTCGTGCGTGCACATATTAGTAATTTGCGTATGGTCGCTCCCGCGGTCCTGCGCATCAGCGCGTGGTATGGGTATTTACGGTAGAGTTTGTGAACGCATGGAAGGCTATCAAAACACATTACATATTTAATCCAAATAGTGCACAATGTACACATAGTCCCCCTGCACCACATCAGAAAGTAACAGCAATTTAAATGGTTTCAGAACAAAGGGATTCACCTTTACAGAATAGGAGGGGACAGAATAAGGTCATAAGGTGGTGTTTGGTATCCAGCTGTAGGGTATTTTAAGGCTAACATTCCGGTGTTGGTTTGAGGAAGATCGCATGTCCCTGCGGATAGTTATGTGCAGGAGCAGAATATAGATATAAACTGTATTTACTGTACATTATGTATGCAGCGGGAAGCCAGAGGAGACCACCCACAAGAGCAGTTGGAATGGACATCGCCCACCTATTCAAACCGACCTATGACCACTCCTGTACTGTAAAAGTGCATTCCTGTGTCCAATGGACAAAGAGATTACAGTATCTATTGTATTGCTTTTTGGAAGAAGTGTATAAAGAGAGCCTGTTGCTGGCCTGGTCAGACACAAGACTCACAAAGTTATCTATTAGATGACCGAGAACTGGGCCGGGAAGCGCAAGCGAATCTACTCACGTATGTACCATTGAATGTAGCCATTTACTCTGTTATATTGTATTATTTGTATTGTAACCCCCTTTCAGCAATAATACGCTGTGGTTTCGGATCCCAGCCGTTTAATCACAATCTGGTGTCGTGTCTTCATTGCCCTGCTAAGGTTTAAGGTGTTTTATCATTGCATTGCATTACTGTAAAGGTTTAAAGTGTATCTCTGGGTGTGTGCGCACTGTGTGTACTTTGTACCCCAAGCGCGGCGTGTGTACGCAAAGTCCGTACAGTGATACGGGACTCCGCACGCAAACAGTGTATAAAGTACGTAGCGTGTGTACTAAGTTCAGCGGCCGCAGCGGCTCCATGGTAGAGTGTATTCTAAGTGTGTATAAGGTATAGCTTTCATTCCTGTAAGATAATCAGCATTATCAATTGGGGGCTCTCCGTTTTTCCACTTACTTACTACCTAACAGGTCACAGCAGACTAAATCTATCAGCAAAAGGGTGGACAGAAAGTATCCTATGTATCCTTTTCTTGGTCGATGGATGCACTGAAAACCCTGCTTGATTGCTGATTAGATGGCATCTGCTCTGTATGGTTTGTAGAGATGCTGGTAGAACCTGTAAGGTAAACAGAAAAAAAAGCTATTTAAAATCTGTGAAATTTTTTTGGCGCCAAAACCGTACACAGCACCCATACTCTTTGCATACTCCCTCACATTGTTGCCATAACATTCAGATTGCTAGATTAATTTAAACCTATGTGAAACCGGAGATATTTTTGTTGCTATATAGTTAAAACTAAAATAAATGTTAAGGAAGTAAGTGTAAGACACATACGCAGCCTGGCCTACTTGTAAAGGTTTATACGGAAAGAAACTGTGTGTTGTGTTAAGTGAGCGATTATAGTTAATATTGCTCACATTTATAGAATTGTGTGATTTGTGCTATTGCGGACGTACGGTTTTGTACACGTGTCTCGGACAAAGTACAGGACTGCGTACGCAGTGTAAGAGACACGCACGATCGCGTGCTTACGCAAATTGCGTAAGAAGTACGGTCGCTAAGTACAAATTACACAATAGTTCGTTTAGTTTAAAGGTGGGACAGTAGTCACGCTACAATAGCACCAAACCACCCGGTTTCTAAAGAAATTTAGTATAAAAACAAAATTTAGTATAAATAATTTTTTTTTAATTGCCTCTGGGGGTAAAGCTGCCAACTTGAATGAATCCTAAGTTTCTGTACAGAAAAATAAAGTGTATTTGAGTGAGCGAATGCAGGAGTGAGTGGATACTGAACCCAAGAACTGAAGTGGTCTAGGTGGTCTAAGCTAGGTGGTCTAGGTGGACACACTGGGTTAGTAGAGGCCCGGTGGCGTAGGGTTCGCAACCCTGCGTTATTAACTAGGTGGTCTTAGTGGACTGAGTGGTATCCCATACAACTCTTATTGGTCTAGGTGGTCTAAGCTAGGTGGTCTACAGCAATCGTAGGGCATATAGATAACTAGTATCTATAGGCTGTGCTATTGCATCACATGTCCGTTTGTTCTGCACAGCGCAACGTGATATTATTGTGTCATATGCGCTGTGGAAGAGCATACGCAGACGTGATTGTATAAACAAAGGGGTTTTTCTTTGATAACTTCGGGAAATCTCCCTGGTGGGCTTCACTGGAAAGGGTGAAAGATAGTTACCTAATTTCTCTGTTTTTCACCCTACAAACAATTCCAGTTGAAAGATACCGAAAAGGAAATTTTCACTGCCTCTCTCAGGAAAATATTCCAAACAGAACTTCCACCGAAAGAAATTACGGTGTAAGGTCTGATAGGAGCCCTAAGTTGGGTACATTGCGATCCGCTACCAACAGTGTATCGTTGTACTGGCCAGCGTGGGCGAGAGCGAGTGGAAGGCGCTCAGGTATACTTCCACTGTCTACATATATTGAGTATTTTGGTGTTTGTGGGAATTTTTTAAAGATATTAGAAGAGACCCACAAATACGGGAGCCAGTTGCTCAAGTAAGAGACGTTTAGACAGGGTTCAGGTAGAATTGTGGCCAAAAGGCTCAGCAAGGTTTATCATGTGTGAAAAATACGGTTCACACACAGAAGTTTTATGCAATGAGTGGGTATGTATGACTAACAATGATAGGGAACCATTCCCTAAGGTGGGCAGCTTTGAACCAGAGGTACTGCAGAATGTAAGCAGTAGAATATGTCTTCTTAAATCCAGAAAACAAAGGATTAGACATAATGATTGTTTAAAATTATGGCGAAAGGAGGGGGGATATGCAAAGAGAACAAATTCGCAAAACAGGTTCAAAACCTAGCGGGAATGAGAACACAAACACACCAGTGTCGACACAGGTCGAAGGGGAAGAGATGGCTACAGTCAATGGTATATCCGTAAATGATAGTAGTATTCAAAAACAATGTATTAACCCTAATTTTTGCAAGATGTATCCTGTTTTGAAGTCTTTTCAAGGTTATAGGTCACAGGAAGATGAAGGATCCAGCCAAATTCCAGCTCTCCTCCAAGCAGTCACTTTGCAGGACACTCAGGTGGGGCCTGTCCAACCAGGTAGAGCAGTAACAATATTCCCCAATGAAAGAACTAGTGAGGTCACAGCTACCGGTAAGTGTGAGACAGTTCATTGCACAGAGACAACAACACCTCACAGTAAACCGATTAGGAACGGAACGGTAGAATTACACCCTGTCTTGGAAATAGTAACTCCCAATGAGGGAACCGATAGTCAGGGAGTAGTCCTCACCAGGAATAATGCAATGTATTGCCCGTGGCCCAGAGATGAGCTGCGATCAATCATTTCAGAATTCCCTGACCCTCGGAAGCATTTAGCCAGATGTCAGAAATTTATCAGAGATCTGGGTAATGCTTATGAACCGACAAACACACACTGGCGGATAGTTTTGAAAGCATGCCTACCCCCTTATATTGACACCCAAAAATGTATCACTGATTGTAGATTAGAGTCGGATAGTCCTATGACTGACAGAAACAATCAGGAAAATATAGAACAAATTAATAGGCAACTAGAGCTGTGTTTCCCCATTGAGTGGAGAAGAATTTTCTCCATAAAACAGAGGGAAAATGAAATGACATCTGAATATTTCCATCTGGCCCTGCAAAGAATGGATAGATACATTGAGGTATCAGATACAGGGAACGATGCGAATTATAGGGAAGTGGCTGTTTCTGTGCTAATGGACGGACTCAATAAGTAGAGATGAGCGGGTTCGGTTTCTCTGAATCCGAACCCGCCCGAACTTCATGTTTTTTTTCACGGGTCCGAGCGACTCGGATCTTCCGCCTTGCTCGGTTAACCCGAGCGCGCCCGAACGTCATCATGACGCTGTCGGATTCTCGCGAGGCTCGGATTCTATCGCGAGACTCGGATTCTATATAAGGAGCCGCGCGTCGCCGCCATTTTTCACACGTGCATTGAGATTGATAGGGAGAGGACGTGGCTGGCGTCCTCTCCATTTAGATTATAAAAGAGAGAGATTTAATGGAGCTTAGGACTAGGAGGAGTACTGTAGAAGTGTAGAGAGTGCAGAGAGTTTACTAGTGAGTGACCACCAGACAGTGCAGTTTATTTAATATATCCGTTATCTGCCTGAAAAAAGCGATACACACAGTGACTCAGTCACATACCATATCTGTGTGCACTGCTCAGGCTCAGCCCAGTGTGCTGCATCATCTATATATATTATATATCTGTCTGACTGCTCAGCTCACACAGCTTAAAATTGTGGGGGAGACTGGGGAGCACTGCAGTGCCAGTTATAGGTTATAGCAGGAGCCAGGAGTACATAATATTATATAGTGAGTGACCACCAGACAGTGCAGTTTATTTAATATATCCATTCTCTGCCTGAAAAAAGCGATACACACAGTGACTCAGTCACATACCATATCTGTGTGCACTGCTCAGGCTCAGCCCAGTGTGCTGCATCATCTATATATATTATATATCTGTCTGACTGCTCAGCTCACACAGCTTATAATTGTGGGGGAGACTGGGGAGCACTGCAGTGCCAGTTATAGGTTATAGCAGGAGCCAGGAGTACATAATATTATATAGTGAGTGACCACCAGACAGTGCAGTTTATTTAATATATCCGTTCTCTGCCTGAAAAAAGCGATACACACAGTGACTCAGTCACATACCATATCTGTGTGCACTGCTCAGGCTCAGCCCAGTGTGCTGCATCATCTATATATATTATATATCTGTCTGACTGCTCAGCTCACACAGCTTATAATTGTGGGGGAGACTGGGGAGCACTGCAGTGCCAGTTATAGGTTATAGCAGGAGCCAGGAGTACATAATATTATATTAAAATTAAACAGTGCACACTTTTGCTGCAGGAGTGCCACTGCCAGTGTGACTGACCAGTGACCTGACCACACTGACCACCAGTATAGTTAGTAGTATACTTATATTGTGATTGCCTGAAAAAGTTAAACACTCGTCGTGTGACTTCACTTGTGTGTTGTTGTTTTTTTTATTCTATAAAAATAAAACTCATTCTGCTGACAGACAGTGTCCAGCAGGTCCGTCATTATATAATATATAATATATACCTGTCCGGCTGCAGTAGTGATATATATATATTTTTTATATCATTTATCATCCAGTCGCAGCAGACACAGTACGGTAGTTCACGGCTGTGGCTACCTCTGTGTCTGCACTCGGCAGGCAGTCCGTCCATAATTGTATACCACCTAACCGTGGTTTTTTTTTCTTCTTTATACATACATACTACTACGACATCTCTTTATCAACCAGTCTATATTAGCAGCAGACACAGTACAGTACGGTAGTTCACGGCTGTGGCTACCTCTGTGTCTGCACTCGGCAGGCAGTCCGTCCATAATTGTATACCACCTAACCGTGGTTTTTTTTTCTTTCTTCTTTATACATACATAGTTACATAGACATCTCTTTATCAACCAGTCTATATTAGCAGCAGACACAGTACAGTACGGTAGTTCACGGCTGTGGCTACCTCTGTGTCTGCACTCGGCAGGCAGTCCATAATTGTATACTAGTATCCATCTCCATTGTTTACCTGAGGTGCCTTTTAGTTGTGCCTATTAAAATATGGAGAACAAAAATGTTGAGGTTCCAAAATTAGGGAAAGATCAAGATCCACTTCCACCTCGTGCTGAAGCTGCTGCCACTAGTCATGGCCGAGACGATGAAATGCCAGCAACGTCGTCTGCCAAGGCCGATGCCCAATGTCATAGTACAGAGCATGTCAAATCCAAAACACCAAATATCAGTAAAAAAAGGACTCCAAAACCTAAAATAAAATTGTCGGAGGAGAAGCGTAAACTTGCCAATATGCCATTTACCACACGGAGTGGCAAGGAACGGCTGAGGCCCTGGCCTATGTTCATGGCTAGTGGTTCAGCTTCACATGAGGATGGAAGCACTCAGCCTCTCGCTAGAAAACTGAAAAGACTCAAGCTGGCAAAAGCACCGCAAAGAACTGTGCGTTCTTCGAAATCCCAAATCCACAAGGAGAGTCCAATTGTGTCGGTTGCGATGCCTGACCTTCCCAACACTGGACGTGAAGAGCATGCGCCTTCCACCATTTGCACGCCCCCTGCAAGTGCTGGAAGGAGCACCCGCAGTCCAGTTCCTGATAGTCAGATTGAAGATGAAGATGTTGAAGTACACCAGGATGAGGAGGATATGGGTGTTGCTGGCGCTGGGGAGGAAATTGACCAGGAGGATTCTGATGGTGAGGTGGTTTGTTTAAGTCAGGCACCCGGGGAGACACCTGTTGTCCGTGGGAGGAATATGGCCGTTGACATGCCTGGTGAAAATACCAAAAAAATCAGCTCTTCAGTGTGGAGGTATTTCAACAGAAAAGCGGACAACAGGTGTCAAGCCGTGTGTTGCCTTTGTCAAGCTGTAATAAGTAGGGGTAAGGACGTTAACCACCTCGGAACATCCTCCCTTATACGTCACCTGCAGCGCATTCATAATAAGTCAGTGACAAGTTCAAAAACTTTGGGCGACAGCGGAAGCAGTCCACTGACCAGTAAATCCCTTCCTCTTGTAACCAAGCTCACGCAAACCACCCCACCAACTCCCTCAGTGTCAATTTCCTCCTTCCCCAGGAATGCCAATAGTCCTGCAGGCCATGTCACTGGCAATTCTGACGAGTCCTCTCCTGCCTGGGATTCCTCCAATGCATCCTTGCGTGTAACGCCTACTGCTGCTGGCGCTGCTGTTGTTGCTGCTGGGAGTCGATGGTCATCCCAGAGGGGAAGTCGTAAGCCCACTTGTACTACTTCCAGTAAGCAATTGACTGTCCAACAGTCCTTTGCGAGGAAGATGAAATATCACAGCAGTCATCCTGCTGCAAAGCGGATAACTGAGGCCTTGACAACTATGTTGGTGTTAGACGTGCGTCCGGTATCCGCCGTTAGTTCACAGGGAACTAGACAATTTATTGAGGCAGTGTGCCCCCGTTACCAAATACCATCTAGGTTCCACTTCTGTAGGCAGGCGATACCGAGAATGTACACGGACGTCAGAAAAAGACTCACCAGTGTCCTAAAAAATGCAGTTGTACCCAATGTCCACTTAACCACGGACATGTGGACAAGTGGAGCAGGGCAGGGTCAGGACTATATGACTGTGACAGCCCACTGGGTAGATGTATGGACTCCCGCCGCAAGAACAGCAGCGGCGGCACCAGTAGCAGCATCTCGCAAACGCCAACTCTTTCCTAGGCAGGCTACGCTTTGTATCACCGCTTTCCAGAATACGCACACAGCTGAAAACCTCTTACGGCAACTGAGGAAGATCATCGCGGAATGGCTTACCCCAATTGGACTCTCCTGTGGATTTGTGGCATCGGACAACGCCAGCAATATTGTGTGTGCATTAAATATGGGCAAATTCCAGCACGTCCCATGTTTTGCACATACCTTGAATTTGGTGGTGCAGAATTTTTTTTAAAACGACAGGGGCGTGCAAGAGATGCTGTCGGTGGCCAGAAGAATTGCGGGACACTTTCGGCGTACAGGCACCACGTACAGAAGACTGGAGCACCACCAAAAACTACTGAACCTGCCCTGCCATCATCTGAAGCAAGAAGTGGTAACGAGGTGGAATTCAACCCTCTATATGCTTCAGAGGTTGGAGGAGCAGCAAAAGGCCATTCAAGCCTATACAATTGAGCACGATATAGTAGGTGGAATGCACCTGTCTCAAGCGCAGTGGAGAATGATTTCAACGTTGTGCAAGGTTCTGATGCCCTTTGAACTTGCCACACGTGAAGTCAGTTCAGACACTGCCAGCCTGAGTCAGGTCATTCCCCTCATCAGGCTTTTGCAGAAGAAGCTGGAGACATTGAAGGAGGAGCTAACACGGAGCGATTCCGCTAGGCATGTGGGACTTGTGGATGGAGCCCTTAATTCGCTTAACAAGGATTCACGGGTGGTCAATCTGTTGAAATCAGAGCACTACATTTTGGCCACCGTGCTCGATCCTAGATTTAAAGCCTACCTTGGATCTCTCTTTCCGGCAGACACAAGTCTGCTGGGGTTCAAAGACCTGCTGGTGACAAAATTGTCAAGTCAAGCGGAACGCGACCTGTCAACATCTCCTCCTTCACATTCTCCCGCAACTGGGGGTGCGAGGAAAAGGCTCAGAATTCCGAGCCCACCCGCTGGCGGTGATGCAGGGCAGTCTGGAGCGACTGCTGATGCTGACATCTGGTCCGGACTGAAGGACCTGACAACGATTACGGACATGTCGTCTACTGTCACTGCATATGATTCTCTCAACATTGATAGAATGGTGGAGGATTATATGAGTGACCGCATCCAAGTAGGCACGTCACACAGTCCGTACTTATACTGGCAGGAAAAAGAGGCAATTTGGAGGCCCTTGCACAAACTGGCTTTATTCTACCTAAGTTGCCCTCCCACAAGTGTGTACTCCGAAAGAGTGTTTAGTGCCGCCGCTCACCTTGTCAGCAATCGGCGTACGAGGTTACATCCAGAAAATGTGGAGAAGATGATGTTCATTAAAATGAATTATAATCAATTCCTCCGCGGAGACATTGACCAGCAGCAATTGCCTCCACAAAGTACACAGGGAGCTGAGATGGTGGATTCCAGTGGGGACGAATTGATAATCTGTGAGGAGGGGGATGTACACGGTGATATATCGGAGGGTGATGATGAGGTAGACATCTTGCCTCTGTAGAGCCAGTTTGTGCAAGGAGAGATTAATTGCTTCTTTTTTGGGGGGGGTCCAAACCAACCCGTCATATCAGTCACAGTCGTGTGGCAGACCCTGTCACTGAAATGATGGGTTGGTTAAAGTGTGCATGTCCTGTTTTGTTTATACAACATAAGGGTGGGTGGGAGGGCCCAAGGACAATTCCATCTTGCACCTCTTTTTTCTTTTCTTTTTCTTTGCATCATGTGCTGATTGGGGAGGGTTTTTTGGAAGGGACATCCTGCGTGACAATGCAGTGCCACTCCTAAATGGGCCCGGTGTTTGTGTCGGCCACTAGGGTCGCTAATCTTACTCACACAGTCAGCTACCTCATTGCGCCCCTTTTTTTCTTTGCGTCATATGCTGTTTGGGGAGGGTTTTTTGGAAGGGACATCCTGCGTGACACTGCAGTGCCACTCCTAGATGGGCCCGGTGTTTGTGTCGGCCACTAGGGTCGCTAATCTTACTCACACAGCTACCTCATTGCGCCTCTTTTTTTCTTTGCGTCATGTGCTGTTTGGGGAGGGTTTTTTGGAAGGGCCATCCTGCGTGACACTGCAGTGCCACTCCTAGATGGGCCCGGTGTTTGTGTCGGCCACTAGGGTCGCTAATCTTACTCACACAGCTACCTCATTGCGCCTCTTTTTTTCTTTGCGTCGTGTGCTGTTTGGGGAGGGTTTTTTGGAAGGGACATCCTGCGTGACACTGCAGTGCCACTCCTAGATGGGCCCGGTGTTTGTGTCGGCCACTAGGGTCGCTTATCTTACTCACACAGCGACCTCGGTGCAAATTTTAGGACTAAAAATAATATTGTGAGGTGTGAGGTATTCAGAATAGACTGAAAATGAGTGGAAATTATGGTTATTGAGGTTAATAATACTATGGGATCAAAATGACCCCCAAATTCTATGATTTAAGCTGTTTTTTAGGGTTTTTTGAAAAAAACACCCGAATCCAAAACACACCCGAATCCGACAAAAAAAATTCGGTGAGGTTTTGCCAAAACGCGTTCGAACCCAAAACACGGCCGCGGAACCAAACCCAAAACCAAAACACAAAACCCGAAAAATTTCAGGCGCTCATCTCTATCAATAAGACAGTAAGGGACAGGGTACAAACATTTTTGCCTGATTGGAGAGGAGTCACAGTAGCTTGCCTTAGAGAGTGCGCGATCGAACACCATAAGAATATTGCTAGGCGTAGAGAACTGCAGGAGGAGAGGCTGAGGATTGAAAGAATACAGGCTCTTACACCAAAGTCTCATCAACCTAAACCCCAAAACACGGATAGTAAGAAAGGACCTAGGATATGCTACACTTGTAGGAAGGAAGGGTATTTTGCCAGAGATTGTAGGAGTAGTAGAACACATAGCCAATATAGACCCCTAGACAGAGAAAACAAGCCACGTTATTAAACACATAGACGGGATAAAGGGACATACAGTAAGGAATCACGAGCCATATAGAGAACACAGATTCGGTTAATGGGAAGAACAGAATAAATGCAACTTTACCCTTTTGACAGAACTTACTGGGGTTAGGAGGAGGTCTCTAAACTTTTGCTTCTCCCTGTAGCAGAAGTGACCTCTAAGTAACTTAACAGGAGTTTTGTTAGAGATGGTAAACATATAGCGTGCTCCCACCCAGGAAGCACAAAATATGTTGGATACCCACGAAGACCAATGTTGCATTTCACTGTTCTAGATGCATGTCCATCACAGGTAGAGTAAATTATCTCAAAGATACCGGGTTCCCTATGAACTCACAATGGACAGGACACTGGATTGATGGCTGGGATAGTTCCAGTAGAGATATAACACACATAGAATTTCTTTTAGGGGAGCAGACCGAGTAGAGAATCATTCCCCCGTAGTGCCCAATCCAGATGTCAAATTTTGTAAAATATTATTTGCCTCTACAAACTTATCTGTTACTAAAGTCTATGTGATTTGTCTTCAAAGTTTCCTCTTCATCTCTTATGTTCACCGACAGGATTACAGTTCAAACGCCACATGCCTACCCGGTCTTTCAGAGCTCTGCCCAAATCCAGTATATCTCACCAGCATAGGGACACCAGTGGTCATGCACAAAGGGTGGAGAATGAGAATACTGGTGAAGGGAGACTGTGCATAGACACCGATATGCATGATGGTGTGACAGCCTGATGGTGAACGCAAATCTGACAAATTTTCTTTTTATTATTTCCCCTCTCTTTTCACTTTCCACAGACGGTTTACTTCACACAACTGATAATACACAACAGTTAAACACATTGAAATGCAAGATTTGTGTTCTTTACAGGAAAAGGCAGTCTGGAGGTCGAAGGGATATGGCCAGGAATCCTCGGGACTGCGGACAGGTGGACAAGGTAAGCCAGTAGCTCCAAGAGCATATCTTCCAAGCTTAGCTGAGGCGGCACACGGTCTGACTCATCTGGGTAAAGAGGGTATGTATAAGCTGGTGAGAGCCTACTGGTGTGCGCCAGGATTCTCTTCTCATGCAGGTAAGAGAGCAATGACATGTTTTTTTACTTGCTTGAGGAAGAATATTGGAAAGTCAATACCAACAGAGCCATCCCATATCCCTCCGACAGACGGTCCTTTTCAGGTAATACAAATCGATTTCATACAGTTACCACCCTGTAGGAATTTAAAATATGTGTTAGTTTGTATAGACGTATTTTCAAATTGGGTAGAAGCGTTCCCTGCTGCCACAAATACTGCTACGTTCACTGCAAAGAAAATTGTGCAGGAATTTGTGTGTAGATATGGTATCCCTAGAATAATTGAAAGTGATAGGGGTACCCATTTTACAGGTGAAGTCTTTCAGGTCATGTGCAAACTGATGGGAATTAATAGCAAGCTGCATACTCCGTACCGTCCACAGGCGAGTGCAAAGGTGGAGAGAGTGAATAGCACTATTAACAAGTTGAGCAAATTAATGGTTGAAACTGGATTGTCGTGGCCAGAAGCTTTGCCACTAGTGTTGTACAGCATCAGAACCACTCCCAGGTCTCCCCTTAACCTATCACCCTTTCAAATTCTTTTTGGTCGACAACCTCATGTAATGATAGACCCCCAGGATGATTTGAAATGTAATAATGAAGTGACTGTGAAATATTTGGTTGGGATGAGCCAGCAGCTGAAAAATCCACAAAGACATTTAAAGCTGGTGATTCCTGACCTACCGAACAGTAATTGCAATGACATTGAACCTGGGGATTATGTGATGTTTCGAAATTTCTTACGCTCAGGTTGCCTCATAGACAGGTGGGAAGGACCATACCAAGTTTCGTTAACAGCATTGAAGGTCGCCGAAAGAGAGACTTGGATCCACTCGTCCCACTGCAAGAAGGTCGCTGACCCGGAGAGAACTTGTGCAGTTTCATCAAGTTTTTGTGGTTTGGTAACTGTGTGTTCAAAGAGCAAAGTGAACTGTGTGTCCAAAGAGCAAAGCAAAGAGACACTAGAGTGTTTGTTCCGGGAAAGTTGAGAGGCAGGACTGTTGAAGGGCATCTGAGCACATAGAGTAACAAGAGCTAGAACGGTTGTCGTACCACTTTCTTTTTTCACCTCCCCCTACATTTTTCCTTTCTTTTCTCCTTCTTATTTTCCTCCTTTCCCCTAACGAAATGGATCGATCACAAGAGACTGCGTTTCGGGTTCTGTTAGTAATTCTGGTTTTGATAAGGACAGTTTGTTTTGGTGAGGGTCCCAGAGAGGTCGAGCAGGGATCTGGAATGGGTTCTGATGGCAAGTACGAATTTGTAGGATCTCAGGATCAGCACATCATTTTGGTAAAAGCTGGCATCAGTAAGCGCTCTGGTAGTCAAGGAGCTCGGAGGCACTGTGAGGGGTTATTGTCTGATGAATATTGCATTTGTAGGAATTGTGAAAATATAGCTGAGGATGGGTGCATCCAGAGATGTCAGTCCAACCTTAATATCGACATGGACCGGCATCCGTTGAGTGATTACCACTCACTAGTGGGTAAGGTCTTAAACCAGACAGAATGTTGGGTGTGCTCACAGGTACCTCAAGGTCAGAGCAAGTCAGGATTAGTACCATACCCTTTAGCAATAGATGAGGTACTCGAATTACGGGGTGGGAGACCGGTGGACAAGAAATTTAATATTTCTAGGCCCCCTAGTTTGAAGCTCCACCAGTATCATGTAGATAGATCCTTACTATGTTTTAATATTTCCAATTACCGAAAACCGGGAAATTGGGAAGTGACGTGGAATAACCAGACAATGACCTTTTCACACAGAGCTGATAGGATACCCATAGACTCTGAACTTGTACGCCAAATAGCCAACAGTGGAAGGTATTTTCGGTATAGATATACTTGTGGAAGCAAGACCATGTGGGTTGGAAAAGTAGCGCCAGGGTATTGTGCTCATATCATCCAGCCCGATACTTGTACTGAGCAGATGGGAGAACTAGGGATTGGTTTCTTCACTTGGAAAGTTTGTAATATGGTGATGTCATATTTTGTCCCCTATGTTCTCCCAGATGATGCCTATTTCATATGTGCGAGGAAGGCGTACAAGTGGCTTACTCCGAGCTCAGAGGGATTGTGTTATATTGGGAGAGTACTAGCAGAGGTCATTACCATAACCCATGATAAGATGAAAGACGTTCACCGCAGTGCTCAGGCTCCTTATACTCATACTCACTATGAACACATTATCAAGAGACACCTCATAGATAGGACAGAGCACGCAGCCTCTGATTTGATCCACAAATCCACCGGGATTCAATTCCTTCTCGCATTAGACATCACCCGTACAGCCAGAGGAATTATAAATTATAGGTATATCCATGCGCTAGCAAACTTGATAGATAATATCACTGAGATGTATGACGACACCTTCAGGTATACGGGAAGGGAGTTACAAGCTTACAAGCAGGAACTGATTCCACGCAATTGGTTCTCAGGTTTAGTAGAGTGGTCTCAAAATGTACCGTATATACTCGAGTATAAGTCGACCCGAATATAAGCCGAGGCACCTAATTCTACCACAAAAACCTGGGAAAACTTATTGACTCGAGTATAAGCCTAGGGTGGGAAATGCAGCTCTAGCCGTACACAGCCCTCAGTGCCAGATATGCCAGATATGCCCCCACAGTGCTGCCAGATATGCCCCCACAGTGCTGCCAGATATGCCCCCACAGTGCTGCCAGATATGCCCCCACAGTGCTGCCAGTTATGCCCCCACAGTGCTGCCAGTTATGCCCCCACAGTGCTGCCAGATATGCCCCCACAGTGCTGCCAGATATGCCCCCACAGTGCTGCCAGATATGCCCCCACAGTGCTGCCAGATATGCCCCCACAGTGCTGCCAGTTATGCCCCCACAGTGCTGCCAGATATGCCCCCACAGTGCTGCCAGTGCTGCCAGATATGCCCCCACAGTGCTGCCAGATATGCCCCCACAGTGCTGCCAGATATGCCCCCACAGTGCTGCCAGTTATGCCCCCACAGTGCTGCCAGATATGCCCCCACAGTGCTGCCAGATATGCCCCCACAGTGCTGCCAGATATGCCCCCACAGTGCTGCCAGATACGCCCCCTCATGATGCCAGATACGTTCCCTCCCCAAGTGCCAGGTATGCCCCACAGTGTTGTTACTTACCCCTCCGTCGATCCCGCGCTGTCTTCTGGAGGGACACGAAGCGCACAGCACGCGCCTCTCCTGTGTCCCTCCTGCATCTTCGGCGGCCGCGGCGGGTCTATTAAAGGAAGTGCCGGTTCGTGATCAGAGGTCACGAACGGGTACTTCCTGTAATAGAACCGCCGCTGCTGCCGCCGGAGATGCAGGAGGGACACAGGAGAGCCGCGCGCTGTGCGCTCCGTGTCCCTCCTTCACACTGCTCTGCCTCTGCCTGTCACTGACTCGAGTATAAGCCGAGGTGGCTTTTTCAGCACAAAAAAAAGTGCTGAAAAAGTCGGCTTATACTCGAGTATATACGGTAATTATGAGTGTAGGGAAGTTTCTCCTTTGTATCCTGGAAGTCATCATAATTATTGGTTTGATATTTAGGTGTGTTCGAATTCTGACGCGGCGCAAGCACGGCACAAAATTGATGAGTCTAAGGAGCGAGGGCGCTGTTATAGCAGCAGATTTAATTTATGACCCATCCATAGAGACAATGTTATGATAAGTATTGTAAATGAATTTCATGGCCTGTTTCTTTCACCCGCTTTTCTTTTGTTTCCCCCTCTGCCCAGATACATCCATCCGGAAAAGACATCTGCCCTACCCAAAATGTTTATGTGAATGTATTTTAGAGATGTGTCTTATCTTCATCTCTGCAACCTCCAGTTAATAGCACACATAGTCGACAGGTGATATCCACATATACTAGCACTCACATATGTCTCCCCTCCGTGTATCATCAACTAAATGTGCACCCCATTTGTTGGAACAATCCGACAAGAGCTCGGTAGTGTTTGTTGGCCCATTTACAGACCCTTAGTACGGGATGAGAAGGATTTAATGTATACTTCGCAATACCTCGAAGCTTACTTAGAACATCTACGGCACGATGATACATGCCCCTCAGACATGGATTCATACATACATGCTTTTTACTATCCCACTAAGTCATACATTTCCTACCTACCACTCTCCCCCGACCATCCAAAACTTCTGTAGATATTGTGTAGATATTTGTCTGTTTAGTGATTAGATAGTGGCAGTTATTGGTGACTGCCAAAGGGTGGACTGTCAAAGTCGAAAAATATTGCAGTACACACATCACATACAAACTACACACAGATGGCCTCTGCGCGTGTACTTGTTCTGTCGTGCGTGCACATATTCGCAATTTGCGTATGGTCGCTCCCGCGGTCCTGTGCATCAGCGCGTGGTATGAGTATTTACGGTAGAGTTTGTGAACGTATGGAGAGCTATCAAAACACACTACATATTTAATCCAAATAGTGCACAATGTACACATAGTCCCCCTGCACCACATCAGAAAGTAACAGCAATTTAAATGGTTTCAGAACAAAGGGATTCACCTTTACAGAATAGGAGGGGACAGAACAAGGTCATAAGGTGGTGTTTGGTATTCAGCTGTAGGGTATTTTAAGGGTAACATTCCGGTGTTGGTTTGAGGAAGATCGCATGTCCCTGCGGATAGTTATGTGCAGAAGCAGAATACAGATATAAACTGTATTTACTGTACATTATGTATGCGGCGGGAAGCCAGAGGAGACCACCCACAAGAGCAGTTGGAATGGACATCGCCCACCTATTCAAACCGACCTATGACCACTCCTGTACTGTAAATGTGCATCCCTGTGTCCAATGGACAAAGAGATTATAGTATCTATTGTATTGCTTTTTGGAAGAAGTGTATAAAGAGAGCCTGTTGCTGGCCTGGTCAGACACAAGACTCACAAAGTTATCTATTAGATGACCGAGGACCGGGCCGGGAAGCGCAAGCGAATCTACTCACGTATGTACCATTGAATGTAGCCATTTACTCTGTTATATTGTATTGTATTATTTGTATTGTAACCCCCTTTCAGCAATAATACGCTGTGGTTTCGGATCCCAGCGGTTTAATCACAATCTGGTGTCGTGTCTTCATTGCCCTGCTAAGGTTTAAAGTGTTTTATCATTGCATTGCATTACTGTAAAGGTTTAAAGTGTATCTCTGGGTGTGTGCGCGCTGTGTGTACTTTGTACCCCCAGCGCGGCGTGTGTACGCAAAGTCCGTACAGTGATACGGTACTCCATACGCAAATAGTGTATAAAGTACGTAGCATGTGTACTAAGTTTAACAGCCGCAGCGGCTCCATGGTAGAGTGTATTCTAAGTGTGTATAAGGTATAGCTTTCATTCCTGTAAGATAATCAGCATTATCAATACATAGAGCCCGTACCACACCCAAAGACCGCTCTTTGGAAGACAAGCCAGGAGAGGCAAAGGCCAGAACCACAATCTCCTGATTAAGGTGGAAAGAAGACACCACCTTAGGTAAGTACCCGGGACGTGTCCTAAGAACTGCCCGGTCACGGTAAAAGATCAGATATGGGGACCTACAAGACAAGGCACACAGATCCGACACCCGTCTAGCAGAGGCAATAGCCAGCAGAAACAATACCTTAAGAGAAAGCCACTTAAGGTCTGCAGATTCTAGAGGCTCAAACGGAGACCCTTGCAACGCCTCCAGAACCACCGACAAGTCCCAAGGAGCCACAGGCGGGACATAAGGAGGTTGAATCCGCAACACACCCTGAGTGAACGCATGAACATCAGATAAAGTTGCAATTTTTCTCTGAAACCAAACCGACAAGGCAGAAATATGAACCTTGATGGAGGGCAGACGAAGGCCCAAGTCCAGGCCTTGTTGTAGAAAGGCCAAAAGTTTGGCCGTACTAAACTTGTAAGCATCATGATTATTAGTGGCGCACCAAGCAAAGTAAGAATTCCAGACCCTATGATAAATCCGAGCAGAAGCCGGTTTCCGGGCCTTCAACATGGTTTGAATGACCGCCTCAGAAAATCCTTCGGCCCTCAGGATGGAAGCTTCTAGAGCCACGCCGTCAAAGCCAACCGGGCTAAATCCTGATACACACAGGGGCCCTGAACGAGGAGATCCGGGCGCTGTGGAAGTAGAAGGGGGCGCTCTATCGAGAGACCCTGAAGGTCTGAAAACCAATGCCGTCTGGGCCACGCGGGAGCGATCAGAAGTAGGATTCCTCCTTCTTGCTTGAACTTCCTTATTACTCTGGGCAGGAGTGACACCGGAGGGAACACATATGGCAGCTGAAAGTTCCATGGAATTGACAGTGCATCCACGAACGCTGCTAGAGGATCCCTTGTTTTTGCTCCAAAGACCGGAACCTTGTGATTGTGTCGAGACGCCATCAGGTCCACATCTGGAAGGCCCCACTTGTCCACGAGTAGTTGAAACACTTCTGTATGGAGGCTTCACTCTCCGGCATGAACGTCCTGACGACTGAGAAAGTCTGCTTGCCAGTTTAGGACCCCCGGAATGAATACTGCCGATGTGGCTGGCAGATGGTGTTCTGCCCACTGAAGAATCCTTGATACTTCCCTCATTGCCATGCGGCTTTGAGTGCTGCCTTGATGATTGATGTACGCCACCATGGTGGCGTTGTTCGACTGTACTTGAACAGGTCTGTTCTGTATAAATGCTGGGCCAAATTCAGTGAGTTGAACACCGCCCGCAGTTCCAGAATGTTTATTGGGAGGAGAGACTCCTCCCTGGTCCACCGACCCCAAAGGGAGTGTTGCTCCAACACCGCGCCCCAACCCCTCAGACTGGCATCCGTCGTCAGAAGGACCCAGTTGGAGATCCAGAAGGGACGACCCCTGCTCAATCGATGGTCCTGTAGCCACCAGCTCAGTGACAGACGGACCTCCGGAGACAAGCAGACCATGTGAGACCTGATCCGGTGAGGCAGGCCGTCCCACTTGGCAAGAATCAATTTCTGTAGAGGGCGGAATGGAATTGAGCGTACTCCACCATGTTGAAAGCTGACACCATGAGACCTAGCACTTGCATCGACGAATGTATCGACACTTGTGGACGAGATAGGAAGCATCGAATCCTGTCCTGAAGTTTCAGGACATTCTCCTGAGATAAGAACAACCGCTGGTTGTGAGTGTCCAAAAACGCCTCCAGGTGCACCATGCTCTGAGCAGGGACCAGGGAAGATTTCTTCCAGTTGATGAGCCACCCGTGGGCATGCAGAAACCGGATAGTCAGATCCAGATGGCGTAGGAGAATTTCTGGGGAATTCGCCAGGATCAACAAGTCGGCCAGATACAGCAGGACCCTGACCCCTTGACGGCAGAGCACAGCCGTCATTACCGCCATGACCTTGGTGAAGACCCGTGGAGCCGTGGTCAAACCAAAAGGTAACGCCTGAAATTATTAATGGAGGTTGCCAACCGCAAACCTCAGGTACTGCTGATGTGACATTGCAATGGGAATATGCAGGTAAGCATCCTGTATATCCAGGGAGACCATATAATCACCAGGTTCCAAGAAAAATAGAGCAAAGAGTTTCCATACGAAACCTGGAGACCCTCACAAATTTGTTCAAGGACTTGAGGTTGAGAATTGGCCGAGAGAACCCATTCGGTTTCGGGACTAGGAACAGCAGTGAATAGTACCCCTAGCCTCTCTGAGCCAGAGGCACTTGTACTACCACTCCTGTGCCAAGGGGGGACTGTACCACGGAATGAAGGATACGGCGTAACCTCGAGTGACGACTTCCCGTACCCAGGCATCTGAAGTGGTCTTCAACCATTCCTGGGTAAACCCTAGAAGTCGGCCCCCCACCCTGGGATTCCCCAGAGGGAGGCCCGCCCCGTCATGCAGCAGGCTTGTCAGTTTTGGAAGCAGGCTGACGGGCAGCCGAGGCCCGTTTAGGTTTGGGCTTAGTGGTTTTGGAAGTGCGAGCCTGTTTGGGTACGCCTAACCCTTTGCTTTCCCTGAAGTACGAAAGGAGCGAAAGGAAGTACTCTTAGCCTTCAGTACCGAAGGAGCAGTACTAGGTAGACAAGCTGTTTTAGCAGAAGCTAAGTCAGCCACTATCTTGTTGAGGTCTTCTCCGAAAAGAATGTCTCCCTTAAAAAAGAGCACCTCCAGGGTTTTCTTAAGAGTCCAGATCCACAGACCAGGACCGCAACCAGAGAATCCAGCGAGCCAAAATGGACGTAGTAGAAGCCTTGCCCGCAGAATACCGGCATCAGAAGCCGCCTCCTTAATGTAATGAGAAGCTGTGACAATATACGACAGACACTGTCTAGCATGATCAGAAACTTTGGAAGGCAGCTCAGCTTCCAACTCCTGAGCCCACGCTTCAATAGCCTCTGCAGCCCAAGTCGCTGCAATGGTGGGCTGATCCGCATCACCAGCTAGGGTGTAAATCGCCTTTAAACAACTCTCCACACGCTGATCCGTCGGTTCTTTCAGAGACGTGACGGTCGTTACAGGCAGAGCTGTGGATAGCACCAGCGGCACCACCTGCGAATCCACTGGCAGGGGTGTCTCCCAATTTTTACTTAGCTCCGCCGCGAGGGAATAGCGAGCCAGCATCTTCTTGTGAGGCGTGAATTTCTTTCCCGGATTTTCCCAGGATTCCTGATGTATGTCAACTAAATGGTCAGAGTGAGGAAAACTTGTTTAACCACTTTCTGACTTTTAAATCTGTCCGGATTCTTAGGGGCAGAATCAGGCTCTGGGTCATCAGTAATTTGAAAAATTAACCTGATAGCCTCCAACAAGTCATGAACATCCACCTGATTCCCCATCAGAAGCATCAGAATCAGTATCTGTGGGGTCAGTATATACGCCATCCTCATCAGACGTTTGTGGATTGTGAGTAAGTAATGGCCCGCTTAGACGACCCCTTGGTCTTAGGCGGACGATGGTGAGATTTCTGTTTACTCAGTGATTGGTTCAATTGCTGTAACTGAGTGGACAGTTGATCTGCCCATGGCGGATTAACCGCAGGGACCATAAGCGGTTGTACCGGCACCGGAGGTCCCATAAGTCTAGTTACCAGCATATTCAATAACGTGGAGAAAGTAGCCCAAGGTGGGTAATTTTGCACCCCCGTTGCTACGGTCCCTCTGGGGGGCAAGGAATCCCCAGAACCTGAACCCTCTGCTGCTATATTTTCCTCAAACGTGCCTGCAGAGTCACCACCACGCACTGTGGGATCAGCCCCAGCTCCGTCGCCCCTTGTAGCTGACATATCTAAAAACTCAATTCAAGGCAACACAGTACAATATCAGCAGCACAACACCTGACAAGAACCCCCCTGTGTAGTGTATTAGCATAAACAGAGAGTTCCAGAGGTATATGGTGACTAAAAATCACAGGGAAAAATACACAATAAGTATATCTTGTGAAACACCTATATTAAATATAACCCTGACGCACTTAGTCCCCTCAGGTTATAGAATATAGGGATAGCAATCTGAGTGAGAAACACAAAATGGAGGTCACACAGCAGCTATATGCACGCACACACAGTCACATGTACAATGCATAAATTATGACATACAATAAAACTACACTGGACTAGCAATACAGAGTAATACTAAGTATAGCTATACACTCAATAGATATAACAATGCACAGTAAAGACTGGATGTATATCACAGGGTACTTGTACTAAATAACCCTGACTAAATGCACTGTTTCTTAACTAACACTGTCAGCAGACATGTAGAAGTCCTGTAAAATGCACAGCGCTGACATGCAGGCGACTTTACAGAGGAGGATTTGCCCAAACAGTCCCAGGATCAGCTCAGCTTGTCCCAATGGCGCCCAAACGCTGACAGGGAGTGAGGGAGAGAGAGAGCTGCAGCTCCAGGGCGGGAACATTTACTCTAAATGGCGCCCTGGGGCTGGGGGAGGGGCTACAGGTCAAAGCCTTATCCCATAGCTGGACTTCACCACCGGGTACTGCGGGCTTTACAGTAAACGGTTTTTAGTAAAAACCGACCTGTGCCCCTGCCTTGGTGGTCTAGTGGGGTCCCTGTACTGCCACAGTGTCCACGCCAGCGTGCGCGACCCGCCTCCCACCGGATCGCGATTTCAAGCGGGTCCCGTCTGGGGGACCCACTTACCTCCTCCCTGAGTGCGGCCACGTGATTCTGGAGAGCAGCGGTGGGGTGTGTGACTGACAGAGAAAAACCGGAGCCTCTGCTGTAAGTACCCGGCAACCAGGGTGCAGGAGTATACAGCGCCGCTGGGGGAGGTGATGTAGCTGCAGCAGGAGATGTCTGACTGACATCTAACACTCACATTGTCTCTGCTGCAGCCCTTGAAGTCTTAATTTTTCACTTAAAAAAGCTTCTTCTCAGGGCTGCTGGAGCAGCCCCTCTGTTAATTGCCTGCACTGCATGGCACCAACTACAAAACTGAGCTCCTGTGCACGGAGGCGGGGTTATAGAGGAGGCGGTGCTATGCATTCTGGGAACAGTCAAAGCTTTTAGCCTGTTGGAGCCTCGGATCAAGATCCTACTCTACACCCCAATGCCATTCCCTGTGGAGCCCAGTGTACCCCGCAGCAGAAATACATCAGCTCCAATATTTATTATTAGCAATAATTATTATTTTATGTTTGTAAGTTGTCACAAGATGTCCCCTGTGCCGCACAGGGGGGTAAATATTATAACCTGGCAGAATAACAGTAACAGGTACAACTACAAACAGGTACAAACAGGCCTGGCACTACCATCAAGCAGCTGTCTAGGGTGACGGGAAACACACACATATATATATATATATATATATATATATTAGTTTTATATGGCATACACACATAATACATATATCACACACATATTGTATATACAGTAATAGACATTATATATAACATATACTGTATAACATACACATTATGGGAGTCATTCCGAGTTGTTCGCTCGGTAAAAATCTTCGCATCGCAGCGATTTTCCGCTTAATGCGCATGCGCAATGTCCGCACTGCGACTGCGCCAAGTAAATTTGCTATGCAGTTAGGCATTTTACTCACGGCATTTTCATCGTTCTGGCGATCGTAATGTGATTGACAGGAAATGGGTGTTACTGGGCGGAAACAGGCCGTTTTATGGGCGTGTGGGAAAAAACGCTACCGTTTCCGGAAAAAACGCAGGAGTGGCCGGAGAAACGGGGGAGTGTCTGGGCGAACGCTGGGTGTGTTTGTGACGTCAAACCAGGAACGACAAGCGCTGAAATGATCGCAGATGCCGAGTAAGTCTGGAGCTAATCAGAAACTGCTACGAGGTGTGTAATCGCAATATTGCGAATACTTCGTTCGCAATTTTAAGATGCTAAGATTCACTCCCAGTAGGCGGCGGCTTAGCATGAGCAAATCTGCTAAAATCCGCTTGCGAGCGAACAACTCGGAATGACCCCCTATATATACAGAATTAGACACACACACACACCTACTTTTGATGCAGCAGCTACAGCAGGTTGTTGATGGGGGGGCTGGTCAACTCACATCAATAGGCCCCGCCCCCTCGCTGTGTAATGAAGCGCGGGAATATGGGTAAGGGGCGGGTTAGTCGTATTGGTCACGCCCCTCCTGGCCACTAAAGAGGGGCGGGGTGCCCGGGTGCATCTGTCCATCAAGGTGAGATTTGGGCACTGCATGTGCCAGGTGGCAGCAGGGCTGTATCTGCTTCCTTCCTACTGCAGCTGCTACTCGGTTTCTGTCTGACGTGACACACTGTCCCCTGTAGGGGGCTCTGCCCTGTGCAACCATAGCAACGGAGAAGCAGGTAACTGGGGCACACTGGTGAGCAAGAGGTATCTATGTGAGGGAAAAGCTGGTAGGCAGGGGGCATGTGAGGGAAAAGTTGGTAGGCAGGGGGCATGTGAGGGAAAAACTGGTGGGCAGGGGGCATGTGAGGGAAAAACTGGTGGGCAGGGTGCATGTGATGGAAAAGCTGGTGGGCAGGGGTCATGTGATGGAAAAGCTGGTGAGCAGGGGGCATGTCAGGGAAAAGCTGGTGAGCAGGGGGCAGGTGAGGTAAAAGCTGTTGGGCAGGGGGGCATGTAAGGGAAAAGCTGGTGGGCAGGGGGCATGTGAGGTAAAAGCTGATGGGCAGAGGGCATGTTAGGTAAAAGCTGGTGGGCAGGGGGCATGTGAGGTAAAAGCTGGTGGGCAGGGGGCACGTGAGGTAAAAGCTGATGGAGAGGGGGCATGTGAGGTAAAAGTTGGTGGGCAGGGAGCATGTGACGTAAAAGTTGGTGGGCAGGGGGGCATGTAAGGGAAAAGCTGGTGGACAGGGGACATGTGAGGGAAAAGCTGGTGGGCAGGAGGCATGTGAGGTAAAATCTGGTGGGCAGGGGGCATGTGAGGTAAAATCTGATGGGCAGGGGGCATGTAAGGTAAAAGTTGGTGGGCAAGGGGCATGTGAGGTAAAAGTTGGGGGCCAGGAGGCAAGTGAGGTAATAGTTGGTGGGCAGGGGGCATGTGAGGTAAAAGTTGGTGGGCAGGGGGCATGTGAGGTAAAAGTTGGTGTGCAGGGGACATCTATGGGAAAAGCTGGTGGGCAGGTGCAATTTGAGGGAAAAGCTGGTGGGCAGGGGGCACATGAGGGAAAAACTGGTGGGCAGGGGGCACGTGAGGTAAAAGCTGACGGAGAGGGGGCATGTGAGGTAAAAGTTGGTGGGCAGGGAGCATGTGAGGTAAAAGTTGGTGGGCAGGCGGGCTTGTAAGGGAAAAGTTGGTGGGCAGTGGGCATGTGAGGTAAAAGTTGGTAGGCAGGGGGCATGTGAGGTAAAAGCTGATGGGCAGAGGGCATGTTAGGTAAAAGCTGGTGGGCAAGGGGGCATGTGAGGTAAAAGCTGTAGGGCAGGGGACATTGTGGGAAAAGCTGGTGGGCAGGTGCAATTTGAGGGAAAAGCTGGTGGGTAGGGGGCACATGAGGGAAAAACTGATGGGCAGTGGGCATGTGAGGTAAAAGCTGACGGAGAGGGGGCATGTGAGGTAAAAGTTGGTGGGCAGGGAGCATGTGAGGTAAAAGTTGGTGGGCAGGCGGGCATGTAAGGGAAAAGTTGGTGTGCAGGGGGGCATGTGAGGTAAAAGTTGGTAAGCAGGGGGGCATGTGAGGTAAAAGCTGGTGGGCAAGGGGTATGTGAGGTAAACGCTGGTGGGCAGGGGGCATGTGAGGGAAAAGTTGGTAGGCAGGGGGCATGTGAGGGAAAAGTTGGTGGGCAGGGGACATGTGAGAGATAATCTGGTTGGCAGGGGGCATGTGAGATAATCTGGTGGCGGGGGCGTTTTAAGAGAGATGGGGACCCGCGCGCAGCCTCCGTCACAGGCCCCCTTCTCTCTGGCAGCAAGTAGACTCTGGCATAATGCCAGAGTTTACTGTGCATGTGCAGGTCTACGGGAACATGGCACCTCCAGTGCGCATGCTCAAATCACTCAGAAATGGCTGCAGTGGCCATTTTCCAAGTGTTTTGTGTTCGCACTGCAGGGTCGCCACTGCAGCACTCCAGAGGGTTAAGTATACTAAATGGGTGCAGTGTGGGCCCCCTGGACCCAGGGACCGGTGTGCACTGCACCCATTATAGAAACGCCTATGTCTGGTGGTCAGGAGACATGTGAGGGGAAATCTGATGAGTATGGGAGCATGTGAGGGAAAAGCCGATAACTCAAACAAAATTGTAAAAGTTTCTGTGATTATTTATTTTTCCTTTCTCCTGTAGTTTAATGCGCTTTCCATTGGACAACAGCAGAACGTGGACAGCAGTATCTCTGGAGTGCAGCCTCGCCAGCCACCGAGGAGGAGGTTAGACCTATCCAGCCACCGAGGAGGATGTTATCCAGCCACCGAGGAGGAGGTTAGACTTATCCAGCCACCGAGGAGGAGCTTAGAGTTATCCAGCCTCCGAGGAGGAGGTTAGACTTATCCAGCCACCGAGGAGGAGGTTAGACTTATCCAGCCACCGAGGAGGCGGTTAGACTTATCCAGCCACCGAGGAGGCGGTTAGACTTATCCAGCCACCGAGGAGGAGGTTAGAGTTATCCAGCCACCGAGTAGGAGGTTAGAGTTATCCAGCCACCGAGGAGGAGGTTAGACTTATCCAGCCACCGAGGAGGAGGTTAGAGTTATCCAGCCACCGAGGAGGAGGTTAGAGTTATCCAGCCACTGAGGAGGAGGTTAGACTTATCCAGCCACCGAGGAGGAGCTTAGAGTTAGCCAGCCACCGAGGAGGAGCTTAGAGTTATCCAGCCACCGAGGAGGAGCTTAGAGTTATCCAGACACTGAGGAGGAGGTTAGACTTATCCAGCCACTGAGGAGGAGGTTAGAGTTATCCAGCCACCGAGGAGGAGGTTAGAGTTATCCAGCCACCGAGGAGGAGCTTAGAGATATCCAGCCACCGAGGAGGAGGTTAGAGTTATCCAGCCACCGGGGAGGAGCTTAGAGTTATCCAGCCACCGAGGAGGAGCTTAGAGTTATCCAGCCACCGAGGAAGAGCTTAGAGTTATCCAGCCACCGAGGAGGAGCTTAGAGATATCCAGCCACCGAGGAGGAGGTTAGAGTTATCCAGCCACCGGGGAGGAGCTTAGAGTTATCCAGCCACCGAGGAGGAGCTTAGAGTTATCCAGCCACCGAGGAAGAGCTTAGAGTTATCCAGCCACCGAGGAGGGGGTTAGAGTTATTATTATTATTTGACAAGGTAAAGTGTGCGCGAAGCTGGGCAATGGGAATTGGGAGCAGGTTGGCTGAAGCTTTGCCGTGGGCACTGAGAAAGCTTGCAGCGGCCCTGGGTGTAACACCCAACAGATAACCATTGTGTAAGAACAACGCACAAGTACAAAACATCACTACAACATCACAGGGGGCATAGGAACACAGGACATACATCACACATACAATTAGGCAGAATAAAATTGGATAACAATGGTTGCGATTTCAACCAAACCACATGGCAGACGGAGGAATTCCAAAATAAAACAAAATATAAACCTCTCCCCAGAATATCATGAAATAAAATGACATTCCCATAGATACTGGCACATTTCCTAAATGTAAAACTTTTGCTGGTAAATAAGGTAAAATAAAAGTCTGCATCTGTCTGCAAAAGGTAAGCTCCAAATAGCTGCATTTACAACATTGGGGGTCATTCCGAGTTAACCGCTCGCTGGCTAGTTTTAGCAGCCGTGCAAATGCTATGCCGCCGCCCACGGGGGAGTGTATTTTAGCTTAGCAGAAGTGCTAACGCCTGTGCAGCCTGTTAGGTGCCGCGGTCCGCGGCGCCGCTCGGTCTGCTTCCGAGCGACGCTCACGGCCGCCGCACTTCCCTCCCTGCCCGGCGCCTAGCAACGTCAGGACGCCGTGCGTACTGTAGCCGCCGGGTCCCTGGCAACGCTAGGACGCCGGGCGTTCACAGCCGCTGGGTCCATGGCAACGGGGACGCCATTGGCGGACCGCGTTCCCCGTTGCCAGATAAAATTGATTAGTTGTTCGTGCAGCAGGGCAGCTGCACGTCAACTAGTAATTAGGGTCTGGGGGCTGGTCTTGCTGGCCCTCCTGTCATTGGCCAGCAGGGCCTTTTTATGGGAGCCAGCACACTGCAGCCTCGCCGGTGATAGCTTCCTGTATGCTGTTCCTGCCTTGCTACGTTTGTTTCTGGTCTGCTGTATCTGGTCGATCCTGCTCCCTGTGCTCCTGAGTTCTGGAGTTCTGAAGCCGGTCCTGGGAATCCTTCCTGTCCAAGTGAACCTGTTGCAGTCATCTGGGGGTTCTCGCTTATTGGGGTTCTCTCCCGGTTTCGTGAGTAGCGGCTTCTGCCGCGTGTTGCGGCCTAGGCCGCTTAGTCCTTGCGTTTATTTTGTACTGATGGTTTTGCGGAGGTTTCCGCTTTTCACTGTCCTCCCCGGTACACGACGGTGCCGTGTGGGGGAGTGGACAGTGGTATCTTTTGTTGTTCTTTTCCTTTGCCGGCGTGCCGCGCATATATTTAGTTTTAGGGTTGTTAGTAGCCCCTAGTCTTCTGTTTGCTTTAGTTAGAGGTCCCCTTGTTATTATCCTGTCTCAGTTCATGCTTTGTCTCACTCTAAGACCTGGGGGCATCGGAGTTGGGCAGACCTAATCCGCCCTTCAAACGCGGCTGCCGTGGGCCCAAGAAACCATAGTCACTCAGGCGTGAACTGACCACACGGGTGAGACAATGGAGGTAGGGTGCTAGGGGCTATTTCCGTACCACATTTTATTTCAGCGTCACGTCCTGGTGCTCTGGACTCACTACGCAACATCTCTCTAGTTCTGAGCACCAGGAACGTAACATTATCACCGGCCCCAAAATATAAAGAGTTATTTGTATTTGGTGGGCCTTGAAATTCGGCCTCATGAATCCGGCAGTTTTAGGACCGAATCCCAGCCAGCTTTTGGCCAACCAGATTCAGGAACTAACTCAGATGGTTCAGGATCTTACTCTTCGGGTGAGATCGCAGGAAGATCTTTTGCGAGCCTCCCCGAGTATGATTCCAGAACCAAAGATGCATCTACCTGACCGTTTTTCGGGTAACCGAAAGGATTTTTTTTAATTTCAAGGAAGCTTGTAAGCTTTATTTTCGTTTAAGGCCCCGATCCTCTGGTACTGAGTCTCAACGGGTCGGGATTGTGATGTCATTACTACAAGGCGATCCGCAAACCTGGGCTTTTGGGCTAAAAGCCGATGATGTTGCCTTGCTATCTGTAGATGCCTTTTTTAAGTCCTTAGGCCTTTTGTATGATGACCCTGATAGAGAAGCGTCGGCTGAGAGCCACCTGCGTGCACTTAAGCAAGGGAAAAATCCAGCAGAGGCGTATTGTACCGAGTTTCGCCGTTGGTCGAACGACTGTGGCTGGAATGATCCGGTCCTGCGCAGTCAGTTTCGCCTCGGTTTATCTGAAGTTATTAAAGACAGTCTCCTTCAGTACCCCGCTCCAGAGACTCTAGACAAACTCATGTAGCTTGCTATTAAAATTGATCGTCGTCTCCGGGAGCGGAGGGCTGAAAGAGGAGCTAGTTTCAGGCCTAGTCCATGTGTGTATACTTTCCCTGAGGACGTCGAGGAGCCCATGCAAATGGGTCTCTCCCGGCTGTCTCCAGAGGAAAGAACCAGAAGGCTAAATTCTGGTCTTTGCTTGTATTGTGGTGGCAAGGGACATATCGCACGTAATTGCCCGAATAAGCAGGGAAACGCTCTGACCAAGTGAATTGTGAGAGGGTTCACTTGGGTCTGCAGTTAATCTCCTCTAATGATTCCTTATTAGTTCCTGTAAAAATTTCCTTTGGTAGCCTCAGTTCGTTGGTGTCGGCCTTCGTTGACAGTGGAGCTGCGGGATATTTCATGGATCTTGGTTGGGCTCAGGCTTTGGGCGTTCCACAGATACCTTTGGATAAACGTATCACCATGCACGGCTTGGATGGTGGTCCGCTTTCTAATGGGGTAATCACTCTCCACACACCTCCAGTACAACTGACAGTGGGGGCCCTACATTCAGAGAAAATCGAGTTTTATCTTACCCATTGTCCGGCAGTCCCTGTAGTTTTGGGTCACCCCTGGCTTGCCTTTCATAATCCCACCATAGATTGGCGGTCTGGGGAGATTTCCCGATGGGGTCCCTTTTGTGTTAAGGAATGTATTTCCCGTCCAGTCCGGGTTGTGGCTGTCACCCCAGAACTTATTCCTTTGGAATATCAGGACTTTGCCGATGTTTTCTCCAAGGGTAATGCAGATATTCTGCCCCCTCATCGGTCCTATGACTGCGCCATTGACTTAGTTCCCGGTGCCTCTTTGCCTAAAGGGAGACTATATGCCCTGTCTGGGCCGGAAACTACGGTAATGGATGAGTATGTACAGGAGAGCCTGAAGAAGGGCTTCATTAGGCCTTCGAAATCTCCATTGAGTGCAGGGTTCTTTTTTGTTGAGAAAAAAGATGGGTCACTCAGACCATGTATTGATTATCGGGCTCTGAATAAGATTTCTGTTAAAAACACCTACCCCTTGCCGCTGATTTCGGTACTACTTGATCAGCTCCGGACTGCCGTTATCTTTTCCAAAATCGATCTTAGAGGGGCTTACAATCTCATCCAAATAAAATCTGGGGATGAGTGGAAGACGGCTTTCAGCACACAGTCGGGACATTATGAATACCTGGTGATGCCGTTTGGGCTGTCTAATGCTCCTGCTGTATTTCAAGATCTCATTAACGACGTCCTTCGCGACTTTCTAGGAAAGTTCGTAGTCGTTTATTTAGACGACATTTTGAGTCCTTTGAACAACATCTTACCCATGTGCGACTGGTCCTTCAGAGGTTACGGGAAAATCATTTGTACGCCAAACTGGAGAAATGTGATTTCCACATCACAGAAGTGTCCTTCCTGGGGTATATTATTTCTCCAAAGGGGTTTTTCATGGAACCAAAAAAACTCCAGGCAATCCTAAATTGGGCACAACCCACGAACTTAAAAGCAATCCAGCGCTTTTTAGGGTTTGCAAATTATTATAGGCGTTTTATTCATACCTTCTCAGATTTGGTTTCTCCTATTGTGGCATTGACTAAAAAAGGAGCAGACCCTTCCAGTTGGTCGCCTAAAGCCAAGTCTGCCTTCCTGGCCTTGAAACAGGCCTTTGTCTCAGCTCCAGTACTCAGACACCCTAACCCGGATCTCCCCTTTATTGTCGAGGTAGATGCCTCTGAGGTTGGAGTGGGGGCTATCCTTTCTCAGGAAGACCCGGAGTCTCGGGAATTACATGTGCCTTCATGTCCAGAAAATTCTCCTCCGCAGAATCCAACTGTGATGTTGGTAATCGAGAATTGTTGGCAGTTAAATGGGCTTTTGAGGAGTGGAGGCACTGACTGGAAGGAGCAAGGCATACCATTACTGTGTTTACTGACCACAAGAACCTGCAGTATATTGAGTCAGCTAAACGGCTTAATGCTCGACAGGCACGTTGGACGCTGTTTTTTACTCGTTTCAGGTTTATCATCACCTTCAGGCCCGGTTCCAAGAATACGAAAGCCGATACCCTGTCACGTTGTTTTCTTCCGGTTCACAATAACCACCCGGCTACTACCCCCATAGTCCCATCGTCTGTCATCCGGGCTGGCCTCACACAGGATTTATTTACACAGCTAGTCCAGCTTCAGCAGCAGGCTCCCAATGTCACTCCTGCAGATCGTCTCTTCGTCCCTGAATTTCTGAGAGGCACTGTTCTAGCTGAGTTTCATGATAATAAGGTTTCTTGTCATCCGGGTATCACTAAGACCTTGGAGTTAATCTCTCGCTCATTGTGGTGGCCTAATCTTTCTAAAGATGTAAGGGAATTTGTCCGTTCCTGTCAGGTTTGTGCTCAGTACAAGGTATCTCGATCGTTGCCGGTCGGGCAACTCATGCCTCTAGCCGTTCCTCTCAGGCCATGGTCACATATATCCATGGATTTCGTGGTGGAACTTCCTCTTTCAGCTGGGTTCCGAGTCATTTGGGTGGTAGCTGTGTCTGGTCGATCCTGCTCCCTGTGCTCCTGAGTCCTGGAGTTCTGAAGCCGGTCCTGGGAATCCTTCCAGTCCAAGTGAACCTGTTGCAGTCATCTGGGGGTTCTCGCTTATTGGGGTTCTCTCCCGGTTTCGTGAGTAGCGGCTTCTGCCACGTGTTGCGGCCTAGGCCGCTTAGTCCTTGCGTTTATTTTGTACTGGTGGTTTTGCGGAGGTTTCCGCTTTTCACTGTCCTCCACGGTACACGACGGTGCCGTGTGGGAGTGTGGACAGTGGTATCTTTTGTTGTTCTTTTCCTTTGGCGGCGTGCCGCACATATAATATTTAGTTTTAGGGTTGTTAGTAGCCCCTAGCCTTCTGTTTGCTTTAGTTAGAGGTCCCCTTGTTATTATCCTGTCTCGGTTCATGCCTTGTCTCACTCTAAGACCTGGGGGCATCGGAGTTGGGCAGACCTAATCCGCCCTTCAAACGCGGCTGCCGTGGGCCCAAGAAACCATAGTCACTCAGGCGTGAACTGACCACACCGGTGAGACAATGGAGGTAGGGTGCTAGGGGCTATTTCCGTACCACACCTTATTTCAGCGTCACGTCCTGGTGCTCTGGACTCACTACGCAACATCTCTCTAGTTCTGAGCACCAGGAACGTAACACAGCCGAGCTCTGCAAAACCAGTTTGTGCAGTTTCTGAGTAGCTCTGAACCTACTCAGCGCTTGCGATCACTTCGGCCTATTCGTGTCCGGATTTGACGTCATACACCCGCCCAGCGAACGCCCAGCCATGCCTGCGTTATTTCAGACACGCCTGCGTTTTTGCAAACCCTCCCTGAAAACGGTCAGTTGACACCCAGAAACGCCCCTTTTCTGTCAATCTTCTTGCGGCCGTCAGTGCTACTGAAAACTTTGGTAGAACCTGTGCACAACCACAACGGGCTTTGTACCCGTACGTCACGCGTGCACATTGCGGGGCATACGCATGCGCAGAAATTCCATTTTTTAGCCTGATCGCTGCGCTGCGAACAACGTCAGCTAGCGATCAACTCGGAATGACCCCCATTGTGTATTTATGCCCTAGTGTCTTACATCTCTGTACCGCTAACCTATTCCCCAGTCATCACGCTCACACCCAGGGCGGGATGTACTATCCTTCGCCCCCGCGTTAAGTGCCGTTTTCTCTCCGTTCACACTCACCGCTCCGCTGCCCGCCGCTTCCCCTTAACTCCCACCTCTGCTTTCTTATTTCCCTCTCCCTACTCTTCCCCGCTGCGGCCACGGAGTTCTACTATCGCAGCGCTCCCCCTGGCGGTTGGCGCATGCGCACCACTCACTGGTTTTTTGTCTTTTTATGCGCATATAGCCTTTCTGGACGGATCCTGGAGGCTTCCTGTGCCACAGTTGCAGCTTCCGGCCTTGCGCATGCGCCAACCGCCATGGGGAGCGATGCGAGAGGAGAACTCTGTGGCCGCGGCGGTGAAGAGGAGGGAGAGGGAAATAAGAAAGCAGACGGGGGAGTTAAAGGGGAAGCGGTGGGCAGCGGAGCGGTGAGTGTGAACGGAGTGAAAACGGCACTTAACGCGGGGGCGAAGGATAGTACATCCCGCCCCCAATCTCTGTACCCCTAACCTATTCCCCAGTCATCACGCTCACACCCAAATACGCTCACACCCCATCTCTGTACCACTAACCTATTCCCCAGTCATCACCTCACACCCAAATACGCCCACACCCAATCTCTGTACCCCTAACCTATACCCCAGTCATCACGCTCACACCCAAATACGCTCACACCCAATCTCTGTACCCCTAACCTATTCCCCAGTCATCACGCTCACACCCAAATACGCTCACACCCAATCTCTGTACCACTAACC
This sequence comes from Pseudophryne corroboree, assembly GCF_028390025.1. Lineage (NCBI taxonomy): Eukaryota > Metazoa > Chordata > Amphibia > Anura > Myobatrachidae > Pseudophryne > Pseudophryne corroboree. Next base: position 828,561,466 of record NC_086448.1, on the reverse strand, counting down.
TATTCCCCAGTCATCATGCTCACACCCAAATACGTTCACACCCAATCTATGTACCCGTAACCTATTCCCCAGTCATCACGCTCACACCCAAATATGCTCACGCCCAATCTTTGTATCCCTAACCTATTCCCCAGTCATCACGCTCACACCCAAATATGCTCACGCCCAATCTTTGTATCCCTAACCTATTCCCCAGTCATCACGCTCACACCCAAATATGCTCACGCCCAATCTTTGTATCCCTAACCTATTCCCCAGTCATCATACTCACACCCAAATACGCTCACACCCAATCTATGTACCCCTAACCTATTCCCCAGTCATCACGCTCACACCCAAATATGCTCACGCCCAATCTTTGTATCCCTAACCTATTCCCCAGTCATCACGCTCACACCCAAATATGCTCACGCCCAATCTTTGTATCCCTAACCTATTACCCAGTCATCACGCTCACATCCAAATATGCTCACGCCCAATCTTTGTATCCCTAACCTATTCCCCAGTCATCACGCTCACACCCAAATACGCTCACACCCAATCTATGTACCCCTAACCTATTCCCCAGTCATCACGCTCACACCCAAATACGCTCACACCCAATCTCTGTACCACTAACCTATTCCCCAGTCATCATGCTCACACCCAAATACGTTCACACCCAATCTATGTACCCGTAACCTATTCCCCAGTCATCACGCTCACACCCAAATACGCTCACGCCCAATCTTTGTATCCCTAACCTATTCCCCAGTCATCACGCTCACACCCAAATACGCTCACGCCCAATCTTTGTATCCCTAACCTATTCCACAGTCATCACACTCACACCCAAATACGCTCACACCCAATCTCTGTACCCCTAACCTATTCCCCAGTCATCACACTCACACCCAATCTCTGTACCCCTAACCTATTCCCCAGTCATCACGCTCACACCCAAATATGCTCACACCCAATCTCTGTACCCCTAACCTATTCCCCAGTGATCACGCTCACACCCAAACTCTATACCACTAACCTATTCCCCCGTCATTATGCTCACACCCAAATACGCTCACACCCAATCTCTGTACCCCTAACCTATTCCCCAGTCATCACGCTCACACCCAAATACGCTCACACCCAATCTCTGTACCCCTAACCTATTACCCAGCCATCACGCTCACACCCAAATACGCTCACACCCAATCTATGTACCACTAACCTATTCCCTAGTCATTATGCTCACACCCAAATACGCTCGCACCCAATCTCTGTACCCCTAACCTATGCATGAGAAATATTTGTTTTTATTTTAACGTGTTGATATCGAAAAAATAATGTGCTATTACGTTTGATTTAAATAAACTCCCTCTATAATACAGCGGGTAAAATTGTCCTGTAATAAAAGTACTGCAGCGAAATCGTAGAATTCATTTTAAAATATACCCAAATACTCATACCATACAGGCATGATGAATGAAGAGGGCACTGATCAGCTTCAGTATGGAATCTGTCATCAGATGAAGCTAGCTAATGTGATATCACATGTTTTGGGGGCGGTTGCGTGATAGCACATGTTTTGGTAAGGTTGCATGATATCACATGTTTTGGGGGCAGTTGCGTGATATCACATGTTTTGGGGAGGTTGCGTGATATCACATGTTTGGGGAAAGGTTGCGTGATTTCACATGTTTGGGGGAGGTTGTGTGATATCACGTTTTGGGGAGGATGCGTGATATCACATGTTTTGGGAAGGTAGCGTTATATCACATGTTTTGGGGGAGGTTGCGTGATATCACATGTTTTGGGGCGGTTGCGTGATATAACGTGTTTTGGGGAGATTGTGAGATATCACGTTTTGGGGCAGTTGCGTGATATCACGTGTTTGGGGGAGGTTGTGAGATATCACATGTTTTGGGGGAGGTTGCGTTATGTCACATGTTTTGGGGCAGGTTGCGTGATATCACATGTTTTGGGGAGGTTGTGTGATATCACATGTTTGGGGGAGGTTGCGTTATATTGCATGTTTGGGGGAGGTTGTGTGATATCAGATGTTTTGGGGAGGATAAGTGATATCACATGTTTTGGGGCGGTTGCATGATATTAAGTTTTTGGGGAGGTTGCAGAATATCACGTTTGAGGAAGGTTGCTTAATGTCACAGGTTGCGTGATATCACATGTTTTGGAGAGGTTGTGTGATATCACATGTTTTGGAGAGGTTGTGTGATATCACATGTTTTGGGGAGGGTGTATGATATCACATGTTTTGGAGAGGTTGTGTGATATCACATGTTTTGGGGAGGTTGTGTGATATCACATGTTTTGGAGAGGTTGTGTGATATCAGATGTTTTGGAGAGGTTGTGTGATATCAGATGTTTTGGAGAGGTTGTGTGATATCAGATGTTTTGGAGAGGTTGTGTGATATCACATGTTTTGGGGAGGTTGTGTGATATCACATGTTTTGGAGAGGTTGTGTGATATCACATGTTTTGGAGAGGTTGTGTGATATCACATGTTTTGGGGAGGTTGTGTGATATCACATGTTTTGGAGAGGTTGTGTGATATCACATGTTTTGGAGAGGTTGTCTGATATCACATGTTTTGGAGAGGTTGTGTGATATCACATGTTTTCGAGAGGTTGTGTGATATCACATGTTTTGGAGAGGTTGTGTGATATCACATGTTTTGGAGAGGTTGTGTGATATCAGATGTTTTGGAGAGGTTGTGTGATATCACATGTTTTGGAGAGGTTGTGTGATATCACATGTTTTGGAGAGGTTGTGTGATATCACATGTTTTGGAGAGGTTGTGTGATATCACATGTTTTGGGGAGGTTGTGTGATATCACATGTTTTGGAGAGGTTGTGTGATATCACATGTTTTGGAGAGGTTGTCTGATATCACATGTTTTGGAGAGGTTGTGTGATATCACATGTTTTCGAGAGGTTGTGTGATATCACATGTTTTGGAGAGGTTGTGTGATATCACATGTTTTGGAGAGGTTGTGTGATATCACATGTTTTGGGAGAGGTTGCGTGATATCACGTTTTTGGGGAGGTTCGGGCCCACGCTGGCCCTCCTCGGCTTACATTAGGCCTCTGCTTCGCTCCCGCAATACAGAATATCACCAATGTTATTCATTATCCTATAACATTTATATGAGATATTTTATGAAAGATCCCAGCCAGGAGCCGGAGGAAGGTGTGCAGTGAATGCGGGATGTCTGTCGCTCCTTGGGAACGGACGCCTCTTTCTCAGGCTGTCAGGCCCGGCTTATTAGATGCGTAATCTCTAGTCATTAGCTGGCATGAATTGCCATGGGTCATAGCTAATTAAAACCTACCTCAGAAATTCTCCCAGCCCTGTGGTTAGGGGACTTGTCAACCGTTGCAGGTAGTGTCTCATGACCCTTCCTCCTCATTGTCCTGCTGATTGGAATGCCGCTTTAATACGTTCAGGTTAATGTGATGGGGTCATCCAGGTGGGACACAGGGACCTGCGCACAGAGCGCCACCTATGGGGTGTCTTACCATTATTGGCCACATGCGTGTGCTCAGGGTGCCGGATCTGCCCCACTGAGAGGCTTCTTCCTTGCAAAGTTCCCTTTAATGTTATTTTCCTAGTGAAAGACACTGATGTGTGTGACATTGCATTGTCTTTTCCTAACACTAAACAAGGGGGAGATATATCAAAGCTTGGAGATAAAATACCAATCAGCTCCTAGCTGTTATTTTACAGGCTGCGTTTGAGAAATGATAGAAAAAGTTGGTACTTTATCTGTCTCCACTTTATCTCTCTCCGAGCGTTGATAAATCTGCCGTAGCCAAGTCGAAATTCAGACGTTCACTGACGTTGCTTAGTAAGAGGTCCCCAAGCAGGTACCGTACATTGGGGGTCATTCCGAGTTGATCGCTCGCTAGCAGTTTTTAGCAGCCGTGCAAACGCTATGCCGCCACCCACTGGGAGTGTATTTTAGCTTAGCAAAAGTGCAAACATTTGTATCGCAGAGCGGCAGCAAATTTATTTTGTGCAGTTTCAGAGTAGCTCAAAATCTACTCAGCGCTTGCGATCACTTCAGACCATTCTGTCCCGGATTTGACATCACAAACACGCCCTGCGTTTTCCCTGGCACACCTGCGTTTTTCCGAACACTCCCTGAAAACGGTCAGTTACCAACCAGAAACGCCCTCTTCCTGTCAATCACTCTGTGGCGACAATTGCGACTGAAATGCATCGCTAGACCCTGTGTAAAACTACATTGTTTGTTGTACTCGTACGTCGCGCGTGCGCATTTTGCTGCATAGGCAGAGCTGCCATTTTTTAGCCTGATCGCTGCACTGCGAACAAATGCAGCTAGCGATCAACTCGGAATGACCCCCATTGTGTTTGATTTTCTGTCAACGTCAAATATTACACCAACCAATCAGTACTCAGGGTGTCAGTGCGTGCTGGCAGTGTGTACGTGGGTGTAGCGGCAGAGATAAGACTGTATATGTTAGCGCCTGGGGTAATAAGGAACGCTAAAGCCACCTAGTCCTCAACTGTAACCAAATGAACCTAAAATATTCCCTTTCCTGTGGCCCCTACAGTTTTGCACCCATTTGACAAGATGGAAATAAAAGGCAGATTTCCATCTGGCTGGGAGTGTCCCGTGATACACTGCTCTGTTTAGCGGCGCAGCGGGTGAGTAGATGGCATGCACATGCCCAGCACTGAATAGATGGCATGTCCAGCACTCAGGCAGAGCGCTGGGTCTGCCCCCACAGTGATGCAATGCCATGAGGCCACACCCCCTTCCCACAAGGCACCACCCCTTTCGTCACACGAGAGGTCCTGATTTTACAATGTTGGTACATATGTGATATCAGATACACAGTGGATGTATGTTATACATTTAGATATGCTGTACATACTATATAACAGATGATAATTATATAAAGTAGACATATGTTGGATAATCACTATATGCTATCAGATACATAGTGGATTATTATTATAATATATTTAGATATACTGTATGTATAACGGATGGTTATTATATAATTCTCCGTATATTGCATAATTGTTATGTAATATCAGATACATACTGTATGATTACTATTTATTGAAATATGCTGTACATAAATTTATAATGGGTAATTATTATATATCTGCAGATATATAGCAGAGAATTATTATATGATAACAGATACATAGATTATTATTATTATATATTAAGATATGCTATATATATGGGATGTAGTCAGGTGACCAGCGGTCTATGGGCCGAATTCAGATCTGATCGCTGGGCTGCGTTTTTTGCTGCCCTGCGGTCAGATAGTCGCCGCCTACAGGGTAAGGGTAAAATCGCTGTGCAAATGTGCGATCACTTGTGTTGCAGAGCTGCAGAATAATCAGTTTATGCAGTCTGTGCGCAGCCCAGGACTTACTTATCCAGTGCAATGAGAACAGGCTGATCGGGGCCGGAGCTGACGTCACACACCCTCCCTGAAAACGCTGGAGCCCGCCTGCGTTTTTCCTGACACTCCCAGAAAACGGTCAGTTGCCACCCACAAACGCCCTCTTCCTGTCAATCTCCTTGCGAACTCCCGTGCGAATGGATCCTTCGCACCATCCCATCGCGGACTGGCGATGCCCGTTGTAGCCGTGCGACGCGCCGGCGCATTGTGGTGCATGCGCAGTTTGGATCTGTTCACACGCTGTGCGAAAACGCACAGCAGCGATTACATCTGAATTAGGCCCTATGACAGGTGATTAAAATACTGTATAATGCCGTCATATAGCTTTTCTATATGATAACAGATATATACTGTGGATGATTATTATATATTAGATATACTGTAAATATGGGTGATTATTATATAATGCAGACATATGTCAGATAATTGCTATATGATAACTGATGTATAGCGGATGATTATAATGTATTAGATATACTGTATATATAACGGGGTGATTATTATATAATGCAGACATATGTCAGATAATTGCTATATGATAACTGATGTATAGCGGATGATTATAATGTATTAGATATACTGTATATATAACAGGGTGATTATTATATAATGCAGACATATGTCAGATAATTGCTATATGATAACTGATGTATAGCGGATGATTATAATGTATTAGATATACTGTATATATAACGGGGTGATTATTATATAATGCAGACATATGTCAGATAATTGCTATATGATAACAGATGTATAGCGGATGATTATAATGTATTAGATATACTGTATATATAATGGGGTGATTATTATATAATGCAGACATATGTCAGATAATTGCTATATGATAACTGATGTATAGCGGATGATTATAATGTATTAGATATACTGTATATATAATGGGGTGATTATTATATAATGCAGACATATGCCAGATAATTGCTATATGATTACTGATATACAGCGGATGATTATAATGTATTAGATATACTGTATATATAACGGGGTGATTATTATACATGTGCAGACATATGTCAGATAATTGCTATATGATAACAGATGTATAGCGGATGATTATAATGTATTAGATATACTGTATATATAATGGGGTGATTATTATACATGTGCAGACATATGTCAGATAATTGCTATATGATAACTGATGTATAGCGGATGATTATAATGTATTAGATATACTGTATATATAACGGTGTGATTATTATATAATGCAGACATATGTCAGATAATTGCTATATGATAACAGATATATAGCGGATGATTATAATGTATTAGATATACTGTATATATAACGGGGTGATTATTATATAATGCAGACATATGTCAGATAATTGCTATATGATAACAGATATATAGCGGATGATTATAATGTATTAGATATACTGTATATATAATGGGGTGATTATTATATAATGCAGACATATGTCAGATAATTGCTATATGATAAGATATATAGCGGATGATTATAATGTATTAGATATACTGTATATAAAACGTGGTGATTATTATATAATGCAGACATATGCCAGATAATTGCTATATGATAACAGATATATAGCGGATGATTATAATGTATTAGATATACTGTATATATAACGGGGTGATTATTATATAATGCAGACATATGTCAGATAATTGCTATATGATAAGATATATAGCGGATGATTATAATGTATTAGATATACTGTATATATAACGGGGTGATTATTATATAATGCAGACATATGTCAGATAATTGCTATATGATAACAGATATATAGCGGATGATTATAATGTATTAGATATACTGTATATATAATGGGGTGATTATTATATAATGCAGACATATGTCAGATAATTGCTATATGATAACTGATGTATAGCGGATGATTATAATGTATTAGATATACTGTATATATAACGGGGTGATTATTATACATGTGCAGACATATGTCAGATAATTGCTATATGATGATATATAGCGGATGATTATAATGTATTAGATATACTGTATATATAACGGGGTGATTATTATATAATGCAGACATATGTCAGATAATTGCTATATGATAACAGATATATAGCGGATGATTATAATGTATTAGATATACTGTATATATAACGGGGTGATTATTATACATGTGCAGACATATGTCAGATAATTGCTATATGATGATATATAGCGGATGATTATAATGTATTAGATATACTGTATATATAACGGGGTGATTATTATATAATGCAGACATATGTCAGATAATTGCTATATGATAAGATATATAGCGGATGATTATAATGTATTAGATATACTGTATATATAACGGGGTGATTATTATACATGTGCAGACATATGTCAGATAATTGCTATATGATAACAGATATATAGCGGATGATTATAATGTATTAGATATACTGTATATATAATGGGGTGATTATTATATAATGCAGACATATGTCAGATAATTGCTATATGATAACTGATGTATAGCGGATGATTATAATGTATTAGATATACTGTATATATAACGGGGTGATTATTATATAATGCAGACATATGTCAGATAATTGCTATATGATAACAGATATATAGCGGATGATTATAATGTATTAGATATACTGTATATATAACGGGGTGATTATTATATAATGCAGACATATGTCAGATAATTGCTATATGATAACTGATGTATAGCGGATGATTATAATGTATTAGATATACTGTATATATAACGGGGTGATTATTATACATGTGCAGACATATGCCAGATAATTGCTATATGATAACTGATATACAGCGGATGATTATAATGTATTAGATATACTGTATATATAACGGGGTGATTATTATATAATGCAGACATATGTCAGATAATTGCTATATGATAACTGATATACAGCGGATGATTATAATGTATTAGATATACTGTATATATAACGGGGTGATTATTATACATGTGCAGACATAAGGGTAATTGGGTGAGAACCTGCTCCCGTGTCCCCACACCTGCGCTACCATTATGGCCTCCGCTATAAGATGCCGGCATAGGAATGTGAGTGGGGCTGGGGGGCTCTGCTGGTCTCTCCCTCCTCTGCAGCGTGTCCCAGAGGCCGATCTCTGACCGGGTGCCGGATGATAGATAGATAGTGTCTAGTTAGACAGTCAATAGATAGACGCCATATATTACACAGACATTAGGTCCACGGGGTCAAAAGGTCAACATAAAAAAGGTCGACATAAAAAAAAGGTAGACACCATGTTTTTTGCATTCTTGTGGTTTGTGTGGATAGATTTGTCATCTTGGACCCCCAATTGTAGAAAGGCATACCCTCCCGGGGCTCGCCATGACTCTATGCCGACATGGATAGAGAAGGTATAAAATAGTCCAAAAACATGCTACATTTTAAAAAAAGTGTCTATCTTTTTTTATGTCGACCATTTTAATGTCGACCTTTTGACCATGTCAACCTAATGTCTGTCTAACACATGGTGTCTGTGTCTATTGACTGTCTAACTAGACACTGTGTATCAGGGCTGCCACCAGAAATTGTGGCGACCGTGACTGACAGAATAGGTAGGTTTTACAAAATCTGTTTTAGGCAGATATTTTGTCCAAAACTTATCAAGCCTGCCACCACGTCAAGGTAGACTCTTTAGGCAGGCACCTAACCACCCTCATTACATAAACCGTAGTGACAGATATGCCCCCAGTGCCACATACAGAAATGCCCCCACAGTGCCTGCCAGATATGCCCCCAGTGCCACATACAGAAATGCCCCCACAGTGTCTGCAGATATGCCCCCGTTGCCAGATACAGAAATGCCCCCACAGTGCCTGCCAGATATGCCCCCAGTGCTAGATATGCCCCCAGTGCCAGGCATGCCCCCGGTGCCACATACAGAAATGCCCCCACAGTGCCTGCAGATATGCCCCCAGTGCCAGATATGCCCCCAGTGCCAGATATTCCCCCAGTGCCAGACATGACCCCAGTGCCAGACATGCCCCCAGTGCCACATACAGAAATGCCCCCCACAGTGCCTGCCAGATATGCCCCCAGTGCCACATACAGAAATGCCCCCACAGTGCCTGCCAGATATGCCCCCAGTGCCACATACAGAAATGCCCCCACAGTGTCTGCAGATATGCCCCCGTTGCCAGATACAGAAATGCCCCCGCAGTGCCTGCCAGATATGCCCCCAGTGCTAGATATGCCCCCAGTGCCAGACATGCCCCCAGTGCCACATACAGAAATGCCCCCACAGTGCCTGCAGATATGCCCCCAGTGCCACATACAGAAATGCCCCCACAGTGCCTGCCAGATATGCCCCCAGTGCCACATACAGAAATGCCCCCACAGTGCCTGCAGATATGCCCCCGTTGCCAGATACAGAAGTGCCCCCTCAGTGCCTGCAGATATGCCCCCAGTGCCGGGTACACATGTCCTCACAGCCCCGCCCCCATTCTCACAAAACACACAGTCACAGACATACTTACCTTTATAAATCCGTCCTCTCTGCTCTCCCTCCCACGCTGTCTGCTGCTGCCGGCCTCCTCCTGTCCATAGCTCCGCGGCTCCTCTTCACCCGACGCGGCGTGAAGTCATGAAGTCACGCTGCGTCGCATCCGAATAAAATAAACTTTATTAAAAAGAACAGCAAGCAGCAGCTTGCTGTGATCGGCGGCGGACCGGTGGGATATGAAGCGGCAGCCGGCCAGCCGCGGTCAGTGGCCGCCACCGGGAATAGCCACGGCTGGCTGTGTGTGCAGCCCGGGACCTCCACTCTTTCAGAGTGGCCGGGCCCGGGACAACTGTACACAGGGCACCCCCTTCATGGCGGCCCTGCTGTCTATCTATCATCCGGATACCTCCCTGCCCCTGTGCCCCCGCCTGCGCCTTTTCCATGACAGCCGCGCCCCCACCTGTGTTCCCGGCGCTCAGGATCACCTCTTATTTCATTGTGTTCCCACCTGAAGCTGTGACACAGGCTCAGCTGCGGCCCCACTCTCATTGCTTCTCACTGGGCCCTATTACTCAGACACAGCCTGGGGGGGGTGCGGGCCTGTCCCTCTCTGACTAATACTCTCAATACAGAAAGTCAGGTCTCATTCAGTTTCTCCTAACCACACAAATAATCACTTCAAAAGATCTGTCATTAGATGTCTGCTTCCTTACTATTAATATTATTACCATTTACTTCTACAGCACCAGCATATTCCCCTGCCGTTTCACAATTGTCAGCAATCAGTTGTAAAATCAGGGTGTAGTAGGGTATGCCGACTCAGTTGTAAAATCAGGGTGTAGTAGGGTATGCCGACGGCCGGGCGAGCGCAAATGAGCCCCTTGCGGGCCACGCTATCTATTCTCCCTCCAGGCGGGTCGTGCACCCCCAAGAGGGAGAAAAGGTGTCGGTATGCTGGCTGTCGGGATTCCGGTGCTGGTATACTGTGCGCCGGCAGCCGGTATACTGTGCGCCGACAGCCGGCAAACTGAAGACCACCCGTAAAATGAGACTGGGCAATAACAGACATTCCGAGTTGATCGCTCGCTAGCTATTTTTTGCAGCGCTGCGATCAGATAGTCGCCGCCTATAGGGGAGTGTATTTTCGCTTTGCAAGTGTGCGATCGCATGTGCAGCCGAGCGGTACAAAAAAGTTTTGTGCAGTTTCTGAGTAGGTCTGAACTTACTCAGCCGCTGCGATCACTTCAGCCTGTTCGTGTCCGGAATTGACGTCAGACACCCGCCCTGCAAACGCTTGGACACACCTGCATTTTTCCAACCACTCCCAGAAAACGGTCAGTTGCCACCCACAAACGCCCTCTTCCTGTCAATCTCCTTGCGATCGGCTGTGCGAATGGATTCTCCGTTAAATCCATCGCTCAGCAACGATCCGCTTTGTACCCGTACGACGCGCGTGCGCATTGCGGTGCATACACATGCGCAGTTGTGACCTGATCACACCGCAGCGAAAAAACCTAGCGTGCGATCAGGTCGGAATGACCCCCATGGAGGATGGGGGGCCCTGCTCGCAGGCTTATACTCCATCCTTCTTTAGCTGTAGCGCTGAGAAACGGAACCCTACATCTACCATCCCTAGTGGGAAAGCAGGTTTAAACAACCTGTGGCAATTCAGCCGCCCAGATCTTTCCGGAAACTTACAGAGCATGCTGAGATTTGTAGTTCCACATCAGTTAGAGAGCCTTTATTTTTCTGCAAAACCTTTAACAGCCCTCAGTCTCATTAACCATGCAAGACTGTACATAGGGGGTCATTCCGAGTTGTTCGCTCGTTATTTTTTTCTCACAACGGAGCGATTAGTCGCGAATGCGCATGCGCAATGTCCGCAGTGCGACTGCGCCAAGTAAATTTGCTATGCAGTTAGGTTTTTTACTCACGGCATTACGAGGTTTTTTCTTCGTTCTGGTGATCGGAATGTGATTGACAGGAAGTGGGTGTTTCTGGGCGGAAACTGGCCGTTTTATGGGAGTGTGTGAAAAAACGCAACCGTTTCTGGGAAAAACGCGGGAGTGGCTGGAGAAACGGAGGACTGTCTGGGCGAACGCTGGGTGTGTTTGTGACGTCAAACAAGGAACGACAAGCACTGAACTGATCGCACTGGCAGAGTAAGTCTCGAGCTACTCAGAAACTGCACAGAGAAGTATTTTCGCAATATTGCGAATCTTTCGTTCGCAATTTTGATAAGCTAAGATTCACTCCCCGTAGGCGGCGGCTTAGCGTGTGCAAAGCTGATAAAAGCAGCTTGCGAGCGAACAACTCGGAATGACCCCCATAGGGCCTAATTCTGACCTGATTTCTGTGCTGCAAAGTTGCAGAGGGCTGCGATCAGAGAGCCGCCGCCCAGGGAGAGTGAAAACCCGCCCCGCGCATGTGTGCGCATGCATGTGTACGCCGTGCGAAAACTACACCAGACAGCGGACAGCCGCAAATCCGTTCACAACTCACTCACCAATTAACGACTTTTCTATACTGTGCCGTCCCAGGACTTACTCCTACAGTGCGATACAAACAGGCTGATCGGGGCCGGAGCTGACGTCACACAGACCGTGTCGACCTATTTCAGATGTTGACCTAGTCACTGTCGACCAATAGTGGTTGACCTAATGACTGTGGATCTAGTTACTGTCGACGCAACGATGCACACCCACTTCACACACCCTCCCAGAAAACGCTTGGGCACGCCTGCGTTTTTACTGACACTCCCAGAAAACGGGCCGTTACCACCCCCAAACATCCTCTTCCTTTCGCACCATCCTGTCGCTGTTTGTCATGGCGCTACTGCATTGCGGTGCATACGCATGCACAGCCATATGATAATCGGCCGCTGTACGATTTTGCACAGCAGTGGTCAGGTCCGAATCGAGCCCATAATCTGCAAGAGGTGGCCTCAGCGAAACCTGTCAGGTGCAGCTCCCACCTGCCTCCCGCAGACAGTATCAGTCTACGCGCCGTCTGTGCTGTTGCAAACTCATACTCTGAGAGCATCATCCATGAATTATGGCTGTGGAATCCGGAGAATCTGGGGTATAGCCCCAGGAAGAGACGTTCGCAGCAGCGCCCAGTGATTTAACCCCTTCCCCGCTTAAGGGTACGGAAAGGGGCTGCGTTGTGGTTTGACGACTTCCGCATGATTTAGTTTGCCCAGGGGTAAGAGTGAATTTTATCGGAAGGTGCGGCTCGTTATTCACTGACGTCCAGACATAAAGTAATCTGCAGTTTGCAAGAGCCACAGTTTTGCTTGCAGTCTATTCCTCTGTTTCCTGTCAGTATAAAACCCTGAACACCGCAAGTATTATTGGAACTAGTATTTTTTGCTTATGATTTGACTAAATCCTCCATATTTATTAGTGGAAGCAAAGTGTCAAGTGAAGTGTATCTATCACCTCAGGTACAGGTAATGGAGGCAGCCATTTTGTCATCCGTGCCAATATTCACCAGGATTTTCCTTGTGCCAATATGTCTATGACCATTAACCCATTTTCTCTGACGTCCTAGTGGATGCTGGGACTCCGTCAGGACCATGGGGATTAGCGGCTCCGCAGGAGACAGGGCACAAAAATAAAGCTTTAGGATCAGGTGGTGTGCACTGGCTCCTCCCCCTATGACCCTCCTCCAAGCCTCAGTTAGGTTTTTGTGCCCGTCCGAGCAGGGTGCAATCTAGGTGGCTCTCCTAAAGAGCTGCTTAGAAAAAGTTTTTAGGTTTTTTATTTTACAGTGAGTCCTGCTGGCAACAGGCTCATTGCAACGAGGGACTTAGGGGAGAAGAAGTGAACTCACCTGCGTGCAGGATGGATTGGCTTCTTAGGCTACTGGACACCATTAGCTCCAGAGGGATCGAACACAGGCCCAGCCATGAAGTCCGGTCCCGGAGCCGCGCCGCCGACCCCCTTGCAGATGCCGAAAAGTGAAGAGGTCCAGAAACCGGCGGCAGAAGACTTTTCAGTCTTCATGAGGTAGCGCACAGCACTGCAGCTGTGCGCCATTGTTGTCACACACTTCACACCAGCGGTCACGGAGGGTGCAGGGCGCTGCGGGGGGCGCCCTGGGCAGCAATGAGAATACCTTGTTCTGGCTAAAAAATACATCACATATAGCCCCTGGGGCTATATGGATGTATTTAACCCCTGCCAGGTCTCACAAACACCGGAGAAGAGCCCGCCGAAATAGGGGGAGGGGCCTATCTCCTCAGCACACAGCGCCATTTTCCTGCTCAGCTCCGCTGCGAGGAAGGCTCCCAGGACTCTCCCCTGCACTGCACTACAGAAACAGGGTAAAACAGAGAGGGGGGGGCACTGTTTTGGCGTTTTTTGATATATTAAGCTGCTATAAGGGAGACAACACTTCTATAGGGTTGTTCCTATATATTTATAGCGCTTGGGTGTGTGCTGGCAAACTCTCCCTCTGTCTCCCCAAAGGGCTAGTGGGGTCCTGTCTTCGATAAGAGCATTCCCTGTGTGTCTGCTGTGTGTCGGTACGTGTGTGTCGACATGTATGAGGACGATGTTGGTGTGGAGGCGGAGCAATTGCCGGTAATGGTGATGTCACCCCCTAGGGAGTCGACACCGGACACCCCCTAGGGAGTCGACACCGGAATGGATGGCTTTGTTTATGGAATTACGTGATAATGTCAGCACATTACAAAAATCAGTTGACGACATGAGACGGCCGGCAAACCAGTTAGTACCTGTACAGGCGTCTCAGACACCGTCAGGGGCTGTAAAACGCCCTTTACCTCAGTCGGTCGACACAGACCCAGACACGGACACCGAATCTAGTGTCGACGGTGAAGAAACAAACGTATTTTCCAGTAGGGCCACACGTTATATGATCACGGCAATGAAGGAGGCTTTGCATATCTCTGATACTGCATGTACCACAAAATGGGGTATTATGTGGGGTCTGAAAAAACTACCTGTAGTTTTTCCTGAATCAGACGAATTGAATGAAGTGTGTGATGAAGCGTGGGTTAACCCCGATAGAAAACTGCTAATTTCAAAGAAGTTATTGGCATTATATCCTTTCCCGCCAGAGGTTAGGGCGCGCTGGGAAACACCCCCTAGGGTGGATAAGGCGCTCACACGCTTATCAAAACAAGTGGCGTTACCGTCTCCTGAAACGGCTGCCCTCAAGGATCCAGCGGATAGGAGGCTGGAAACTACCCTGAAAAGTATATACACTCATACTGGTGTTATACTGCGACCAGCCATCGCCTCTGCATGGATGTGCAGTGCTGGGGTGGTTTGGTCGGATTCCCTGACTGAAAATATTGATACCCTAGATAGGGACAGTATTTTATTGACTTTAGAGCAATTAAAGGATGCTTTTCTTTATATGCGAGATGCTCAGAGGGATATTTGCACTCTGGCATCGAGAGTAAGTGCGATGTCCATATCTGCCAGAAGAAGTTTATGGACGCGACAATGGTCAGGTGATGCGGATTCCAAACGACATATGGAAGTATTGCCGTATAAGGGGGAGGAATTATTTGGGGTCGGTCTATCGGATTTGGTGGCCACGGCAACAGCCGGGAAATCCACCTTTTTACCTCAGGTCCCCTCCCAACAGAAAAAGACACCGTCTTTTCAGCCGCAGTCCTTTCGTTCCTATAGGAACAAGCGGGCGAAAGGACAGTCATATTTGCCCCGAGGCAAAGGAAAGGGTAAGAGAGTGCACCAAGCAGCTTCTTCCCAAGAGCAGAAGCCCTCCCCGGCTTCTGCAAAGCCCTCAGCATGACGTTGGGGCTTTACAAGCGGACTCAGGGGCGGTGGGGGGTCGACTCAAGAATTTCAGCGCACAGTGGGCTCACTCACAGGTGGACCCCTGGATCCTGCAGATAGTATCTCAGGGTTACAGGTTGGAATTCGAGAAGTCTCCCCCTCGCCGGTTCCTAAAGTCTGCTCTGCCAACGTCTCCCTCAGACAGGGCGACGGTATTGGAAGCCATTCACAAGCTGTATTCTCAGCAGGTGATAGTCAAGGTACCCCTCCTACAACAGGGAAAGGGGTATTATTCCACACTATTTGTGGTACCGAAGCCGGACGGCTCGGTAAGACCTATTCTAAATCTGAAATCTTTGAACCTGTACATACAAAAATTCAAGTTCAAGATGGAATCACTCAGAGCAGTGATAGCGAATCTGGAAGAAGGGGACTTTATGGTGTCCCTGGACATCAAGGATGCTTACCTGCATGTCCCAATTTGCCCTTCACATCAAGGGTACCTCAGGTTCGTGGTGCAAAACTGTCATTATCAGTTTCAGACGCTGCCGTTTGGATTGTCCACGGCACCTCGGGTCTTTACCAAGGTAATGGCCGAAATGATGTTTCTTCTGCGAAGAAAAGGCGTATTAATTATCCCTTACTTGGACGATCTCCTGATAAGGGCAAGGTCCAGGGAACAGCTGGGGGACGTAGTAGCACAAACCCAAGTAGTGCTGCAACAGCACGGGTGGATTCTGAATTTTCCAAAATCTCAATTGACCCCGACGACACGTCTGCTGTTCCTGGGAATGATTCTGGACACGGTTCAGAAAAAGGTGTTTCTTCCGGAGGAGAAAGCCAGGGAGTTATCCGAACTTGTCAGGAACCTCCTAAAACCAGGGAAAGTGTCTGTGCATCAATGCACAAGAGTCCTGGGAAAGATGGTGGCTTCTTACGAAGCGATTCCATTCGGCAGATTCCACGCACAAACTTTTCAGTGGGATCTGCTGGACAAATGGTCCGGATCGCATCTGCAGATGCATCAGCGGATAACCTTATCGCCACGGACAAGGGTGTCTCTTCTGTGGTGGTTGCAGAGTGCTCATCTGTTAGAGGGCCGCAGATTCGGCATACAGGACTGGGTCCTGGTGACCACGGATGCCAGTCTGAGAGGCTGGGGAGCGGTCACACAGGGAAGAAACTTCCAGGGAGTATGGTCAAGCCTGGAGATGTCTCTTCACATAAATATACTGGAGCTAAGAGCGATTTACAATGCTCTAAGCCTGGCAAAACCCCTACTTCAGGGTCAGCCGGTGTTGATCCAGTCGGACAACATCACGGCAGTCGCCCACGTAAACAGACAGGGCGGCACAAGAAGCAGGAGAGCAATGGCAGAAGCTGCAAGGATTCTTCGCTGGGCGGAAGATCATGTGATAGCACTGTCAGCAGTGTTCATTCCGGGAGTGGACAACTGGGAAGCAGACTTCCTCAGCAGACACGATCTACACCCGGGAGAGTGGGGACTTCATCCAGAAGTCTTCCACATGATTGTGAACCGTTGGGAAAAACCAAAGGTGGATATGATGGCGTCTCGCCTCAACAAAAAACTGGACAGGTATTGCGCCAGGTCAAGAGACCCTCAGGCAATAGCTGTGGACGCTCTGGTAACACCGTGGGTGTTCCAGTCAGTGTATGTGTTTCCTCCTCTGCCTCTCATACCAAAAGTACTGAGAATTATACGGCAAAGGGGAGTAAGAACGATACTCGTGGCTCCGGATTGGCCAAGAAGAACTTGGTACCCGGAACTTCAGGAGATGCTCACGGAAGATCCGTGGCCTCTACCTCTAAGACGGGACCTGCTTCAGCAGGGACCGTGTCTATTCCAAGACTTACCGCGGCTGCGTTTGACGGCATGGCGGTTGAACGCCGAATTCTAAGGGAAAAAGGCATTCCGGAAGAGGTCATTCCTACACTGGTAAAAGCCAGGAAGGAGGTGACTGCTAGAGATGAGCGCCTGAAATTTTTCGGGTTTTGTGTTTTGGTTTTGGGTTCGGTTCCGCGGCCGTGTTTTGGGTTCGAACGCGTTTTGGCAAAACCTCACCGAATTATTTTTGTCGGATTCGGGTGTGTTTTGGATTCGGGTGTTTTTTTCCAAAAACACTAAAAAACAGCTTAAATCATAGAATTTGGGGGTCATTTTGATCCCAAAGTATTATTAACCTCAAAAACCATAATTTACACTCATTTTCAGTCTATTCTGAATACCTCACACCTCACAATATTATTTTTAGTCCTAAAATTTGCACCGAGGTCGCTGTGTGAGTAAGATAAGCGACCCTAGTGGCCGACACAAACACCGGGCCCATCTAGGAGTGGCACTGCAGTGTCACGCAGGATGTCCCTTCCAAAAAACCCTCCCCAAACAGCACATGACGCAAAGAAAAAAAGAGGCGCAATGAGGTAGCTGTGTGAGTAAGATTAGCGACCCTAGTGGCCGACACAAACACCGGGCCCATCTAGGAGTGGCACTGCAGTGTCACGCAGGATGGCCCTTCCAAAAAACCCTCCCCAAACAGCACATGACGCAAAGAAAAAAAGAGGCGCAATGAGGTAGCTGACTGTGTGAGTAAGATTAGCGACCCTAGTGGCCGACACAAACACCGGGCCCATCTAGGAGTGGCACTGCAGTGTCACGCAGGATGGCCCTTCCAAAAAACCCTCCCCAAACAGCACATGACGCAAAGAAAAAAAGAGGCGCAATGAGGTAGCTGACTGTGTGAGTAAGATTAGCGACCCTAGTGGCCGACACAAACACCGGGCCCATCTAGGAGTGGCACTGCAGTGTCACGCAGGATGTCCCTTCCAAAAAACCCTCCCCAAACAGCACATGACGCAAAGAAAAAAAGAGGCGCAATGAGGTAGCTGTGTGAGTAAGATTAGCGACCCTAGTGGCCGACACAAACACCGGGCCCATCTAGGAGTGGCACTGCAGTGTCACGCAGGATGTCCCTTCCAAAAAACCCTCCCCAAACAGCACATGACGCAAAGAAAAAAAGAGGCGCAATGAGGTAGCTGACTGTGTGAGTAAGATTAGCGACCCTAGTGGCCGACACAAACACCGGGCCCATTTAGGAGTGGCACTGCAGTGTCACGCAGGATGTCCCTTCCAAAAAACCCTCCCCAATCAGCACATGATGCAAAGAAAAAGAAAAGAAAAAAGAGGTGCAAGATGGAATTATCCTTGGGCCCTCCCACCCACCCTTATGTTGTATAAACAAAACAGGACATGCACACTTTAACCAACCCATCATTTCAGTGACAGGGTCTGCCACACGACTGTGACTGATATAACGGGTTGGTTTGGACCCCCCCCCAAAAAAGAAGCAATTAATCTCTCCTTGCACAAACTGGCTCTACAGAGGCAAGATGTCCACCTCATCTTCACCCTCCGATATATCACCATGTACATCCCCCTCCTCACAGATTATCAATTCGTCCCCACTGGAATCCACCATCTCAGCTCCCTGTGTACTTTGTGGAGGCAATTGCTGCTGGTCAATGTCTCCGCGGAGGAATTGATTATAATTCATTTTAATGAACATCATCTTCTCCACATTTTCTGGATGTAACCTCGTACGCCGATTGCTGACAAGGTGAGCGGCGGCACTAAACACTCTTTCGGAGTACACACTTGTGGGAGGGCAACTTAGGTAGAATAAAGCCAGTTTGTGCAAGGGCCTCCAAATTGCCTCTTTTTCCTGCCAGTATAAGTACGGACTGTGTGACGTGCCTACTTGGATGCGGTCACTCATATAATCCTCCACCATTCTATCAATGTTGAGAGAATCATATGCAGTGACAGTAGACGACATGTCCGTAATC
This sequence comes from Pseudophryne corroboree, assembly GCF_028390025.1. Lineage (NCBI taxonomy): Eukaryota > Metazoa > Chordata > Amphibia > Anura > Myobatrachidae > Pseudophryne > Pseudophryne corroboree. The sequence goes on along the minus strand of NC_086448.1, from coordinate 828,541,930 downwards.
GTTGTCAGGTCCTTCAGTCCGGACCAGATGTCAGCATCAGCAGTCGCTCCAGACTGCCCTGCATCACCGCCAGCGGGTGGGCTCGGAATTCTGAGCCTTTTCCTCGCACCCCCAGTTGCGGGAGAATGTGAAGGAGGAGATGTTGACAGGTCGCGTTCCGCTTGACTTGACAATTTTGTCACCAGCAGGTCTTTCAACCCCAGCAGACCTGTGTCTGCCGGAAAGAGAGATCCAAGGTAGGCTTTAAATCTAGGATCGAGCACGGTGGCCAAAATGTAGTGCTCTGATTTCAACAGATTGACCACCCGTGAATCCTTGTTAAGCGAATTAAGGGCTGCATCCACAAGTCCCACATGCCTAGCGGAATCGCTCCCTTTTAGCTCCTTCTTCAATGCCTCCAGCTTCTTCTGCAAAAGCCTGATGAGGGGAATGACCTGACTCAGGCTGGCAGTGTCTGAACTGACTTCACGTGTGGCAAGTTCAAAGGGCATCAGAACCTTGCACAACGTTGAAATCATTCTCCACTGCACTTGAGACAGGTGCATTCCATCTCCTATATCGTGCTCAATTGTATAGGCTTGAATGGCCTTTTGCTGCTCCTCCAACCTCTGAAGCATATAGAGGGTTGAATTCCACCTCGTTACCACTTCTTGCTTCAGATGATGGCAGGGCAGGTTCAGTAGTTTTTGGTGGTGCTCCAGTCTTCTGTACGTGGTGCCTGTACGCCGAAAGTGTCCCGCAATTTTTCTGGCCACCGACAGCATCTCTTGCACGCCCCTGTCGTTTTTAAAAAAATTCTGCACCACCAAATTCAAGGTATGTGCAAAACATGGGACGTGCTGGAATTTGCCCATATTTAATGCACACACAATATTGCTGGCGTTGTCCGATGCCACAAATCCACAGGAGAGTCCAATTGGGGTAAGCCATTCCGCGATGATCTTCCTCAGTTGCCGTAAGAGGTTTTCAGCTGTGTGTGTATTCTGGAAAGCGGTGATACAAAGCGTAGCCTGCCTAGGAAAGAGTTGGCGTTTGCGAGATGCTGCTACTGGTGCCGCCGCTGCTGTTCTTGCGGCGGGAGTCCATACATCTACCCAGTGGGCTGTCACAGTCATATAGTCCTGACCCTGCCCTGCTCCACTTGTCCACATGTCCGTGGTTAAGTGGACATTGGGTACAACTGCATTTTTTAGGAGACTGGTGAGTCTTTTTCTGACGTCCGTGTACATTCTCGGTATCGCCTGCCTAGAGAAGTGGAACCTAGATGGTATTTGGTAACGGGGGCACACTGCCTCAATAAATTGTCTAGTTCCCTGTGAACTAACGGCGGATACCGGACGCACGTCTAACACCAACATAGTTGTCAAGGACTCAGTTATCCGCTTTGCAGTAGGATGACTGCTGTGATATTTCATCTTCCTCGCAAAGGACTGTTGAACAGTCAATTGCTTACTGGAAGTAGTACAAGTGGGCTTACGACTTCCCCTCTGGGATGACCATCGACTCCCAGCGGCAACAACAGCAGCGCCAGCAGCAGTAGGCGTTACACGCAAGGATGCATCGGAGGAATCCCAGGCAGGAGAGGACTCGTCAGACTTGCCAGTGACATGGCCTGCAGGACTATTGGCATTCCTGGGGAAGGAGGAAATTGACACTGAGGGAGTTGGTGGGGTGGTTTGCGTGAGCTTGGTTACAAGAGGAAGGGATTTACTGGTCAGTGGACTGCTTCCGCTGTCACCCAAAGTTTTTGAACTTGTCACTGACTTATTATGAATGCGCTGCAGCTGACGTATAAGGGAGGATGTTCCGAGGTGGTTAACGTCCTTACCCCTACTTATTACAGCTTGACAAAGGGAACACACGGCTTGACACCTGTTGTCCGCATTTCTGGTGAAATACCTCCACACCGAAGAGCTGATTTTTTTGGTATTTTCACCTGGCATGTCAACGGCCATATTCCTCCCACGGACAACAGGTGTCTCCCCGGGTGCCTGACTTAAACAAACCACCTCACCATCAGAATCCTCCTGGTCAATTTCCTCCCCAGCGCCAGCAACACCCATATCCTCCTCATCCTGGTGTACTTCAACACTGACATCTTCAATCTGACTATCAGGAACTGGACTGCGGGTGCTCCTTCCAGCACTTGCAGGGGGCGTGCAAATGGTGGAAGGCGCATGCTCTTCACGTCCAGTGTTGGGAAGGTCAGGCATCGCAACCGACACAATTGGACTCTCCTTGTGGATTTGGGATTTCAAAGAACGCACAGTTCTTTGCGGTGCTTTTGCCAGCTTGAGTCTTTTCAGTTTTCTAGCGAGAGGCTGAGTGCTTCCATCCTCATGTGAAGCTGAACCACTAGCCATGAACATAGGCCAGGGCCTCAGCCGTTCCTTGCCACTCCGTGTGGTAAATGGCATATTGGCAAGTTTACGCTTCTCCTCCGACAATTTTATTTTAGGTTTTGGAGTCCTTTTTTTACTGATGTTTGGTGTTTTGGTTTTGACATGCTCTGTACTATGCCATTGGGCATCGGCCTTGGCAGACGACGTTGCTGGCATTTCATCGTCTCGGCCATGACTAGTGGCAGCAGCTTCAGCACGAGGTGGAAGTGGATCTTGATCTTTCCCTAATTTTGGAACCTCAACATTTTTGTTCTCCATATTTTAATAGGCACAACTAAAAGGCACCTCAGGTAAACAATGCAGATGGATGGATTGGATACTAGTATACAATTATGGACGGGCTGCCGAGTGCCGACACAGAGGTAGCCACAGCCGTGAACTACCGCACTGTACTGTGTCTGCTGCTAATATATAGACTGGTTGATAAAGAGATAGTATACTCGTAACTAGTATGTATGTATAAAGAAAGAAAAAAAAACCACGGTTAGGTCACTGGTATATACAATTATGGACGGGCTGCCGAGTGCCGACACAGAAGTAGCCACAGCCGTGAACTACCGCACTGTACTGTGTCTGCTGCTAATATATAGACTGGTTGATAAAGAGATAGTATACTCGTAACTAGTATGTATGTATAAAGAAAGAAAAAAAAACCACGGTTAGGTGGTATATACAATTATGGACGGGCTGCCGAGTGCCGACACAGAGGTAGCCACAGCCGTGAACTACCGCACTGTACTGTGTCTGCTGCTAATATATAGACTGGTTGATAAAGAGATAGTATACTCGTAACTAGTATGTATGTATAAAGAAAGAAAAAAACACCACGGTTAGGTCACTGGTATATACAATTATGGACGGGCTGCCGAGTGCCGACACAGAGGTAGCCACAGCCGTGAACTACCGCACTGTACACTGGTTGATAAAGAGATAGTAGTATACTCGTAACAACTAGTATGACGACGGTATAAAGAATGAAAAAAAAACCACGGTTAGGTGGTATATAATACAATTATGGTTGGACGGACTGCCTGCCGAGTGCCGACACAGAGGTAGCCACAGCCGTGAACTACCGCACTGTACACTGGTTGATAAAGAGATAGTAGTATACTCGTAACAACTAGTATGACGACGGTATAAAGAATGAAAAAAAAACCACGGTTAGGTGGTATATAATACAATTATGGTTGGACGGACTGCCTGCCGAGTGCCGACACAGAGGTAGCCACAGCCGTGAACTACCGCACTGTACACTGGTTGATAAAGAGATAGTAGTATACTCGTAACAACTAGTATGACGACGGTATAAAGAACGGAAAAAAAACCACGGTTAGGTGGTATATATTATAATACAATTATGGATGGACGGACTGCCTGCCGAGTTCCGACACAGAGGTAGCCACAGCCGTGAACTACCGCACTGTACACTGGTTGATAAAGAGATAGTAGTATACTCGTAACAACTAGTATGACGACGGTATAAAGAACGAAAAAAAAACCACGGTTAGGTGGTATATATTATAATACAATTATGGATGGACGGACTGCCTGCCGAGTTCCGACACAGAGGTAGCCACAGCCGTGAACTACCGCACTGTACACTGGTTGATAAAGAGATAGTAGTATACTCGTAACAACTAGTATGACTATGACGACGGTATAAAGAAAGAAAAAAAAAACCACGGTTAGGTGGTATATAATACAATTATGGATGGACGGACTGCCTGCCGAGTGCCGACACAGAGGTAGCCACAGCCGTGAACTACCGCACTGTACTGTGTCTGCTGCTAATATAGACTGGTTGATAAAGAGATAGTATACAATACTACTAATATACTGGTGGTCAGGCACTGGTCACCACTAGTCACACTGGCAGTGGCACTCCTGCAGCAAAAGTGTGCACTGTTTAATTTTAATATAATATTATTTATCATGTACTCCTGGCTCCTGCTATAACAACCTGCAGTGCTCCCCAGTCTCCCCCACAATTATAAGCTTTATATACAATACATTGATGTGCAGCACACTGGGCTGAGCAGTGCACACAGACTTAGTCACTGTGTGACTGTGTATCGTTTTTTTCAGGCAGAGAACGGATATATTAAATAAAACAAACAACTGCACTGTCTCTGGTGGTCACTGGTCACTGTGGTCGTCAGTCACTAAACTCTGTCTGCACTCTCTTCTAATCTACAGTATCACAGCAATCTCTCTCTCTCTCTCTCTTCTAAATCTAATCTAAATGGAGAGGACGCCAGCCACGTCCTCTCCCTATCAATCTCAATGCACGTGTGAAAATGGCGGCGACGCGCGGCTCCTTATATAGAATCCGAGTCTCGCGAGAATCCGACAGCGTCATGATGACGTTCGGGCGCGCTCGGGTTAACCGAGCAAGGCGGGAAGATCCGAGTCGCTCGGACCCGTGAAAAAAAAAGTGAAGTTCGTGCGGGTTCGGATTCAAAGAAACCGAACCCGCTCATCTCTAGTGACTGCACAACATTATCACCGCATTTGGAGAAAATATGTTGCGTGGTGTGAGGCCAGGAAGGCCCCCACGGAGGAATTTCAATTGGGTCGATTCCTACATTTCCTGCAATCAGGATTGTCTATGGGCCTCAAATTGGGGTCCATTAAGGTTCAAATTTCGGCCCTGTCGATTTTCTTCCAGAAAGAATTGGCTTCAGTTCCTGAAGTCCAGACTTTTGTAAAAGGAGTACTACATATACAGCCCCCGGTTGTGCCCCCAGTGGCTCCGTGGGACCTTAATGTAGTTTTGGATTTTCTCAAATCCCATTGGTTTGAGCCACTCAAATCGGTGGATTTGAAATATCTTACATGGAAAGTAACCATGCTACTGGCCCTGGCTTCAGCCAGGAGAGTATCAGAATTGGCGGCTTTATCGTATAAAAGCCCATATCTGATTTTCCATTCGGACAGGGCAGAACTGCGGACGCGTCCTCAGTTTCTGCCTAAGGTGGTGTCAGCGTTTCACCTGAACCAGCCTATTGTGGTGCCTGCGGCTACTAGCGATTTGGAGGATTCCAAGTTGCTGGACGTTGTCAGGGCATTGAAAATATATATTTCAAGGACGGCTGGAGTCAGAAAATCTGACTCGCTGTTTATACTGTATGCACCCAACAAGCTGGGTGCTCCTGCTTCTAAGCAGACGATTGCTCGTTGGATTTGTAGCACAATTCAACTTGCACATTCTGTGGCAGGCCTGCCACAGCCTAAATCTGTCAAGGCCCATTCCACAAGGAAGGTGGGCTCATCCTGGGCGGCTGCCCGAGGGGTCTCGGCATTACAACTCTGCCGAGCAGCTACGTGGTCGGGGGAGAACACGTTTGTAAAATTCTACAAATTTGATACCCTGGCTAAAGAGGACCTGGAGTTCTCTCATTCGGTGCTGCAGAGTCATCCGCACTCTCCCGCCCGTTTGGGAGCTTTGGTATAATCCCCATGGTCCTGACGGAGTCCCAGCATCCACTAGGACGTCAGAGAAAATAAGATTTTACTTACCGATAAATCTATTTCTCGTAGTCCGTAGTGGATGCTGGGCGCCCATCCCAAGTGCGGATTGTCTGCAATACTTGTACATAGTTATTGTTACAAAAAAATCGGGTTGTTAGTTATTGTTGTGAGCCGTCTGTTCAGAGGCTCCTACGTTTGTCATACTGTTAACTGGGTTCAGATCACAAGTTGTACGGTGTGATTGGTGTGGCTGGTATGAGTCTTACCCGGGATTCAAAATCCTTCCTTATTGTGTACGCTCGTCCGGGCACAGTATCCTAACTGAGGCTTGGAGGAGGGTCATAGGGGGAGGAGCCAGTGCACACCACCTGATCCTAAAGCTTTATTTTTGTGCCCTGTCTCCTGCGGAGCCGCTAATCCCCATGGCCCTGACGGAGTCCCAGCATCCACTACGGACTACGAGAAATAGATTTATCGGTAAGTAAAATCTTATTTTATCTGACTGGCCTCAATTACATTTACTTTATTCAGCTGTGTGTGTCCTGTGTCTTGGGAAAGAAAGAGCATTACAGTATTATATTATAATGGGCGGTGATCGCTGTAAACGATAAAGCCTCGTAGATCAAGTGTTTTATTTCTATTAGTGTATAGCAAACGTTGCACCTACAAGCAATATAGAGCAACAGGTACATAGGGGGTCATTCCGAGTTGATCGTTCGCTAGCTAGTTTTAGCAGCCGTGTAAACGCTATGCCGCCGCCCACTGGGGAGTGTATTTTAGCTTAGCAGAAGTGCGAACGAGCAGCCGAGCTCTGCAAAAACAGTTTGTGCAGTTCCTGAGTAGCTCTGAGCCTACTCAGCGCTTGCGATCACTTCAGCCTATTTGTGTCCGGATTTGACGTCATACACCCGCCCAGCCACGCCTGCATTTTTTCAGACACACCTGCGTTTTTGCAAACACTCCCTGAAAACGGTCAGTTGACACCCAGAAACGCCCCTTTCCTGTCAATCTTCTTGCGGCCATCAGTGCGGTGGAAAACTTCGCTAGAACCTGAGCACGACCACAAAGGGCTTTGTACCCGTACAACGCGTGTGCGCATTGCGGGGCATACGCATGCGCATAAATGCCAGTTTTTCACCTGATCGCTGTTCTGCGAAAAAAGGCAGCGAGCGATCAACTCGGAATGATCCCCATAGTGAGGGTTACCGGCTGTCCATGTTCACCATGCAACGCGTTTTGCTTGAAATTCCTCAGCAGGAAATGGGAGAACATTATATTACTGCTGCACTACCAGGGAGGAAATGCATACCTCCCATCTTTAGAAAGTTGGGAGGAGGAACACAGATGCGCCCCCAAGGCATGCGCCCGAAAATAGGGGGTGTGGCCTCGCAGGTGGGGTGTGTGGCCTCGCAGGAGTGTCGGGATCGTTGGTCACGCCCCGGTTTTCGTGGCAGTGAGGGGCATGCCAAGTGCTCTGTGAGCTGCTGGCATGCCCCCTGTCCCTCTCTCCCAGTGAACAGACACTGAGGGACTCCCAACTGCCCCCCTCCCCCACGGGACACTGAGAGCCGCGGGTGGGACAGCGAAACGTTTCTGGCTTTAGAACATCCCACCATGTGCTCCGTGAGCGGTCATACGTTTACATTTCCATGCCTCAAAGTGTGTTGATGATATTATATGTATAAAAGAAAAACCAGATTAGATCTGTCAGCATCATAATAATACAACATATAATGATATATTTATCATTCAGTACTCTAGTGCACACTGTCATTCACTGAGCGTAATTCATCATTACACGCATCTGTTATTCTTTGTGTAACGCTCACTGTCTAATGTCCCTAAATCATTTCCCAGTACATTATTTTCCAGAACCTACATAATAAATATTTAGTTCTTTCGATCTGCGTCGTTCAGAGGTAATCATAGGGGTACTTGGCACTGCATCCCAGATGCCCTCTGTCTCTCCTCCATCCAGGTCTGCATTAGGCCCTATATACAGTATGTCTTCTACAAAGCACCAGTGCCGTAACTAGACATTTTAGCGCTGTGTGCAAGAAACCGCATCGCCCCCCCATATTTAGAACAGGGCCGTAGGCGCGCAGCAAAATTAAGGGGCGTGGCTTCATGGGGAAGGGGAGTGGCCACAAAATAATACCAATTCATATTACGCTGTACAGTAGTCTCCATTATTCAAATTGCAGTGCACAGTAGCACCTTTTACACATTACGCCAGGTAGAGCCCCTGTCACACATTATGCCAGGTAGAGCCCCGGTCACACATTATGACAGGTAGTCCTCCCTTTTAAACAGTACGGCAGGTAGAGCTCCATTTTACATATTACAGCAGGAAGAGTTCCCTTTAACACATTGAACCAGGTAGCACCCCTTTTACATACTGCACCAGGTAGCGCCCCCTTTTACATACTGCACCAGGTAACGCCCCCTTTTACATACTGCACCAGGTAGCGCCCCCTTTTACATACTGCACCAGGTAGCGCCCCCTCTTACATACTGCACCAGGTAGCGCCCCCTTTTACATACTGCACCAGGTAGCGCCCCCTCTTACATACTGCACCAGGTAGCGCCCCCTCTTACATACTGCACCAGGTAGCGCCCCCTTTTACATACTGCACCAGGTAGCGCCCCCTTTTACATACTGCACCAGGTAGAGCCCCATTTCCTTTTATACATTGCACCAGGTAGACTTACTGCACCAGGTAGAGCCCTGTTTCTTTTTATACATTGCACCAGGTAGACCTACACGCACACACACACACACACACACACACACACACACACACACACACACACACACACACACTCTCTCTCTCTCTCTCTCTCTCTCTGTCTCTCTGCAGCCATACACAAACAAACATATACACACACACACACACACACACACACACACACACACACACACACTCTCTCTCTCTCTCTCTCTCTCTCTCTCTCTCTGTCTCTCTGCAGCCATACACAAACAAACATATACACACACACACACACACACACACACACACACACACACACACACACACACACTCTCTCTCTCTCTCTCTCTCTCTCTCTGTCTCTCTGCAGCCATACACAAACAAACATATACACACACACACACACACACACACACACACACACACACTCACTGTGCAGCCAGGCACAAAAGCCCTCTTCAGCCTGCTTGAAAACTTAATTACCCGGCCTTCCATTTCTCCTGAAAGGGGCTGCTTGCTCCTCCAGTGCACCGGCTCCTCTCACCTCTAAAGGCGCGTCGTTATGTCAGGTGCCGCAAATAAACTTTATTGTGCTGCTGCTGTGAGCAGTAGCCGACGGCCAGCAGGACCCGGGCACTCCCTCACTTTCCAACAGGGGCGGGCGGGCAAGAAGATTGGCAGGTAGGTGGGCGGGCGGCCGGCCAGGCAGATGACCGTCTTGTCATGGGTGCTTGATTGATAGCGGCAGGAGCGCGGTCGTGCGGGTGCTGCTGGTGGTACTGCGCGCTGTGGGCAAGGCACCGCTAGCACACTGCTAGTTACGGCCCTGCAAAGAACACCAGGGTGTCATATTGTAAATAAATAATAACTGAACGGGAAGGTGGGAGAAAAGCACATGCAAAGGCATACCTTCCAACATGACCCTCTCCAGGAGAGACACAATGCTCTGCGTCTAGACTTCCCTCTTTGATTACCATCACCTGTGCTGTACCCTAATACTGACCCAGTGCTCATACCTATGTCATACCTCCCAACATGACCCTCTCCAGGAGGACACAATGCTCTGCTCCTGCTCTTCCCTCTTACTGTATGATTACCATCACCTGTGCTGTACCCTAATACTGACCCAGTGCTCATACCTATGTCATACCTCCCAACATGACCTCTCCAGGAGGACACAATGCTCTGCTCCTGCACTTCCCTCTTACTGTATGATTACCATCACCTGTGCTGTACCCTAATACTGACCCAGTGCTCATACCTATGTCATACCTCCCAACATGACCCTCTCCAGGAGGACACAATGCTCTGCTCCTGCTCTTCCCTCTTACTGTATGATTACCATCACCTGTGCTGTACCCTAATACTGACCCAGTGCTCATACCTATGTCATACCTCCCAACATGACCTCTCCAGGAGGACACAATGCTCTGCTCCTGCACTTCCCTCTTACTGTATGATTACCATCACCTGTGCTGTACCCTAATACTGACCCAGTGCTCATACCTATGTCATACCTCCCAACATGACCCTCTCCAGGAGGACACAATGCTCTGCTCCTGCTCTTCCCTCTTACTGTATGATTACCATCACCTGTGCTATACCCTAATACTGACCCAGTGCTCATACCTATGTCATACCTCCCAACATGACCTCTCCAGGAGGACACAATGCTCTGCTCCTGCTCTTCCCTCTTACTGTATGATTACCATCACCTGTGCTGTACCCTAATACTGACCCAGTGCTCATACCTATGTCATACCTCCCAACATGACCCTCTCCAGGAGGACACAATGCTCTGCTCCTGCTCTTCCCTCTTACTGTATGATTACCATCACCTGTGCTGTCCCCTAATACTGACCCAGTGCTCATACCTATGTCATACCTCCCAACATGACCCTCTCCAGGAGGGACACAATGCTCTGCGTCTAGACTTCCCTCTTTGATTACCATCACATGTGCTGTACCCTAATACTGACCCAGTGCTCATACCTATGTCATACCTCCCAACATGACCTCTCCAGGAGGACACAATGCTCTGCTCCTGCACTTCCCTCTTACTGTATGATTACCATCACCTGTGCTGTACCCTAATACTGACCCAGTGCTCATACCTATGTCATACCTCCCAACATGACCCTCTCCAGGAGGACACAATGCTCTGCTCCTGCTCTTCCCTCTTACTGTATGATTACCATCACCTGTGCTATACCCTAATACTGACCCAGTGCTCATACCTATGTCATACCTCCCAACATGACCTCTCCAGGAGGACACAATGCTCTGCTCCTGCTCTTCCCTCTTACTGTATGATTACCATCACCTGTGCTGTACCCTAATACTGACCCAGTGCTCATACCTATGTCATACCTCCCAACATGACCCTCTCCAGGAGGACACAATGCTCTGCTCCTGCTCTTCCCTCTTACTGTATGATTACCATCACCTGTGCTGTCCCCTAATACTGACCCAGTGCTCATACATATGTCATACCTCCCAACATGACCCTCTCCAGGACACAATGCTCTGCTCCTGCACTTCCCTCTTACTGTATGATTACCATCACCTGTGCTGTACCCTAATACTGACCCAGTGCTCATACTTATGTCATACCTCCCAACATGACCTCTCCAGGAGGACACAATGCTCTGCTTCTGCAATCCCCTCTTACTGTATGATTACCATCACCTGTGCTGTACCCTAATACTGACCCAGTGCTCATATCTATGTCATACCTCCCAACATGACCTCTCCAGGAGGACACAATGCTGTGCTCCTGCTCTTCCCTCTTACTGTATGATTACCATCACCTGTGCTGTACCCTAATACTGACCCAGTGCTCATATCTATGTCATACCTCCCAACATGACCCTCTCTAGGAGGACACAATGCTCTGCTCCTGCACTTCCCTCTTACTGTATGATTACCATCACCTGTACTGTACCCTAATACTGACCCAGTGTTCATACCTATGTCATACCTCCCAACATGACCTCTCCAGGAGGACACAATGCTCTGCTCCTGCTCTTCCCTCTTACTGTATGATTACCATCACCTGTGCTGTACCCTAATACTGACCCAGTGCTCATACCTATGTCATACCTCCCAACATGACCCCTCCAGGAGGACACAATGCTCTGCTCCTGCACTTCCCTCTTACTGTATGATTACCATCACCTGTGCTGTACCCTAATACTGACCCAGTGATCATACCTATGTAATACCTCCCAACATGATCTCTCCAGGAGGACACAATGCTCTGCTCCTGCTTTTCCCTCTTACTGTATGATTACCATCACCTGTTCTGTACCCTAATACTAACCCAGTGCTCATACCTATGTCATACCTCCCAACATAACCCTCTCCAGGAGGACACAGTGCTCTGCTCCTGCTCTTCCCTCTTACTGTATGATTACCATCACCTGTGCTGTACCCTAATACTGACCCAGTGCTCATACCTATGTCATACCTCCCAACATGACCCTCTCCAGGAGGACACAATGCTCTGCTCCTGCACTTCCTTCTTACTGTATGATTACCATCACCTGTGCTGTACCCCAATACTGACCCAGTGCTCATACCTATGTCATACCTCCCAACATGACCTCTCCAGGAGGACACAATGCTCTGCTCCTGCTCTTCCCTCTTACTGTATGATTACCATCACCTGTGCTGTACCCTAATACTGACCCAGTGCTCATATCTATGTCATACCTCCCAACATGACCCTCTCTAGGAGGACACAATGCTCTGCTCCTGCACTTCCCTCTTACTGTATGATTACCATCACCTGTGCTGTACCCTAATACTGACCCAGTGATCATACCTATGTAATACCTCCCAACATGATCTCTCCAGGAGGACACAATGCTCTGCTCCTGCTTTTCCCTCTTACTGTATGATTACCATCACCTGTTCTGTACCCTAATACTAACCCAGTGCTCATACCTATGTCATACCTCCCAACATGACCTCTCCAGGAGGACACAGTGCTCTGCTCCTGCTCTTCCCTCTTACTGTATGATTACCATCACCTGTGCTGTACCCTAATACTGACCCAGTGCTCATACCTATGTCATACCTCCCAACATGACCCTCTCCAGGAGGACACAATGCTCTGCTCCTGCACTTCCCTCTTACTGTATGATAACCATCACCTGTGCTGTACCCCAATACTGACCCAGTGATCATACCTATGTCATACCTCCCAACATGACCTCTCCAGGAGGACACAATGCTCTGCTCCTGCTCTTCCCTCTTACTGTATGATTACCATCACCTGTGCTGTACCCTAATACTTACCAAGTGCTCATACCTATGTCATACCTCCCAACATGACCTCTCCAGGAGGACACAATGCTCTGCTCCTACTCTTCCCTCTTACTGTATGATTACCATCACCTGTGTTGTACCCTAATACTGACCCAGTGCTCATACCTATGTCATTATTATTATTATTATTATTAACAACAGTTTCTTATATAGCCCAGCATATTCCGTTGCGCTTTACAATTAGAACAACAGTAATCGAACAAAACTGGGTAAAAACAGACAGACATAGAGGTAGGAAGGCCCTGCTCGCAAGCTTACAATCTATGTCATACCTCCCAACATGACCCTCTCCAGGAGGACAAAATGCTCTGCTCCTGCTCTTCCCTCTTACTGTATGATTACCATCACCTGTGCTGTACCCTAATACTGACCCAGTGCTCATACCTATGTCATACCTCCCAACATGACCCCTCCAGGAGGACACAATGCTCTGCTCCTGCACTTCCCTCTTACTGTATGATTACCATCACCTGTGCTGTACCCTAATACTGACCCAGTGATCATACCTATGTAATACCTCCCAACATGATCTCTCCAGGAGGACACAATGCTCTGCTCCTGCTTTTCCCTCTTACTGTATGATTACCATCACCTGTTCTGTACCCTAATACTAACCCAGTGCTCATACCTATGTCATACCTCCCAACATAACCCTCTCCAGGAGGACACAGTGCTCTGCTCCTGCTCTTCCCTCTTACTGTATGATTACCATCACCTGTGCTGTACCCTAATACTGACCCAGTGCTCATACCTATGTCATACCTCCCAACATGACCCTCTCCAGGAGGACACAATGCTCTGCTCCTGCACTTCCCTCTTACTGTATGATAACCATCACCTGTGCTGTACCCTAATACTGACCCAGTGATCATACCTATGTCATACCTCCCAACATGACCTCTCCAGGAGGACACAATGCTCTGCTCCTGCTCTTCCCTCTTACTGTATGATTACCATCACCTGTGCTGTACCCTAATACTGACCCAGTGCTCATACCTATGTCATTATTATTATTATTATTATTATTATTATTATTAACAACAGTTTCTTATATAGCCCAGCATATTCCGTTGCGCTTTACAATTAGAACAACAGTAATCGAACAAAACTGGGTAAAAACAGACAGACATAGAGGTAGGAAGGCCCTGCTCGCAAGCTTACAATCTATGTCATACCTCCCAACATGACCCTCTCCAGGAGGACAAAATGCTCTGCTCCTGCTCTTCCCTCTTACTGTATGATTACCATCACCTGTGCTGTACCCTAATACTGACCCAGTGCTCATACCTATGTCATACCTCCCAACATGACCCTCTCCAGGAGGACAAAATGCTCTGCTCCTGCTCTTCCCTCTTACTGTATGATTACCATCACCTGTGCTGTACCCTAATACTGACCCAGTGATCACACCTATGTCATACCTCCCAACATGACCTCTCCAGGAGGACACAATGCTCTTCTTCTGCTCTTCCCTCTTACTGTATGATTACCATCACCTGTGCTGTACCCCAATATTGACCCAGTGCTCATACCTATGTCATACCTCCCAACATGACCCTCTCCAGGAGGACACAATGCTCTGCTCCTGCTCTTCCCTCTTACTGTATGATTACCATCACCTGTGCTGTACCCTAATACTGACCCAGTGCTCCTACCTATGTCATACCTCCCAACATGACCTCTCCAGGAGGGACACAATGCTCTGCTCCTGCTCTTCCCTCTTACTGTATGATTAACATCACCTGTGCTGTACCCTAATACTGACCCAGTGCTCATACCTATGTCATTATTATTATTATTATTATTATTATTAACAGTTTCTTATATAGCGCAGCATATTCCGTTGCGCTTTACAATTAGAACAACAGTAATCGAACAAAACTGGGTAAAAACAGACAGACATAGAGGTAGGAAGGCCCTGCTCGCAAGCTTACAATCAATGTCATACCTCCCAACATGACCCTCTCCAGGAGGACACAATGCTCTGCTCCTGCACTTCTCTCTTACTGTATGATTACCATCACCTGTGCTGTACTCTAATACTGACCCAGTACTCATACCTATGTCATACCTCCCAACATGACCTCTCCAGGAGGACAAAATGCTCTGCTCCTGCTCTTCCCTCTTACTGTATGATTACCATCACCTGTGCTGTACCCTAATACTGACCCAGAGCTCATACCTATGTCATACCTCCCAACATGACCCTCTCCAGGAGGACACAATGCTCTGCTCCTGCACTTCCCTCTTACTGTATGATTACCATCACCTGTACTGTACCCTAATACTGACCCAGTGTTCATACCTATGTCATACCTCCCAACATGACCCCTCCAGGAGGACACAATGCTCTGCTCCTGCACTTCCCTCTTACTGTATGATTACCATCACCTGTGCTGTACCCTAATACTGACCCAGTGCTCATACTTATGTCATACCTCCCAACATGACCTCTCCAGGAGGGACAGAATGCTCTGCTCCTGTACTTCCCTCTTACTGTATGATTACCATCACCTGTGCTGTACCCTAATACTGACCCAGTGCTCATACCTATGTCATACCTCCCAACATAACCCTCTCCAGGAGGACACAATGCTCTGCTCCTGCTCTTCCCTCTTACTGTATGATTACCATCACCTGTGCTGTACCCTAATACTTACCAAGTGCTCATACCTATGTCATACCTCCCAACATGACCTCTCCAGGAGGACACAATGCTCTGCTCCTACTCTTCCCTCTTACTGTATGATTACCATCACCTGTGTTGTACCCTAATACTGACCCAGTGCTCATACTTATGTCATACCTCCCAACATGACCTCTCCAGGAGGGACAGAATGCTCTGCTCCTGCACTTCCCTCTTACTGTATGATTACCATCACCTGTGCTGTACCCTAATACTGACCCAGTGCTCATACCTATGTCATACCTCTCAACATGACCTCTCCAGGAGGACACAATGCTCTGCTCCTGCTCTTCCCTCTTACTGTATGATTACCATCACCTGTGCTGTACCCTAATACTTACCAAGTGCTCATACCTATGTCATACCTCCCAACATGACCTCTCCAGGAGGACACAATGCTCTGCTCCTACTCTTCCCTCTTACTGTATGATTACCATCACCTGTGTTGTACCCTAATACTGACCCAGTGCTCATACCTATGTCATTATTATTATTATTATTATTAACAACAGTTTCTTATATAGCCCAGCATATTCCGTTGCGCTTTACAATTAGAACAACAGTAATCGAACAAAACTGGGTAAAAACAGACAGACATAGAGGTAGGAAGGCCCTGCTCGCAAGCTTACAATCTATGTCATACCTCCCAACATGACCCTCTCCAGGAGGACAAAATGCTCTGCTCCTGCTCTTCCCTCTTACTGTATGATTACCATCACCTGTGCTGTACCCTAATACTGACCCAGTGCTCATACCTATGTCATACCTCCCAACATGACCCCTCCAGGAGGTCACAATGCTCTGCTCCTGCTCTCCCCTCTTACTGTATGATTACCATCACCTGTGCTGTACCCTAATACTGACCCAGTGCTCATACCTATGTCATACCTCCCAACATGACCTCTCCAGGAGGGACAGAATGCTCTGCTCCTGCACTTCCCTCTTACTGTATGATTACCATCACCTGTGCTGTACCCTAATACTGACCCAGTGCTCATACCTATGTCATACCTCCCAACATAACCCTCTCCAGGAGGACACAATGCTCTGCTCCTGCTCTTCCCTCTTACTGTATGATTACCATCACCTGTGCTGTACCCTAATACTTACCAAGTGCTCATACCTATGTCATACCTCCCAACATGACCTCTCCAGGAGGACACAATGCTCTGCTCCTACTCTTCCCTCTTACTGTATGATTACCATCACCTGTGTTGTACCCTAATACTGACCCAGTGCTCATACTTATGTCATACCTCCCAACATGACCTCTCCAGGAGGGACAGAATGCTCTGCTCCTGCACTTCCCTCTTACTGTATGATTACCATCACCTGTGCTGTACCCTAATACTGACCCAGTGCTCATACCTATGTCATACCTCTCAACATGACCTCTCCAGGAGGACACAATGCTCTGCTCCTGCTCTTCCCTCTTACTGTATGATTACCATCACCTGTGCTGTACCCTAATACTTACCAAGTGCTCATACCTATGTCATACCTCCCAACATGACCTCTCCAGGAGGACACAATGCTCTGCTCCTACTCTTCCCTCTTACTGTATGATTACCATCACCTGTGTTGTACCCTAATACTGACCCAGTGCTCATACCTATGTCATTATTATTATTATTATTATTATTAACAACAGTTTCTTATATAGCCCAGCATATTCCGTTGCGCTTTACAATTAGAACAACAGTAATCGAACAAAACTGGGTAAAAACAGACAGACATAGAGGTAGGAAGGCCCTGCTCGCAAGCTTACAATCTATGTCATACCTCCCAACATGACCCTCTCCAGGAGGACAAAATGCTCTGCTCCTGCTCTTCCCTCTTACTGTATGATTACCATCACCTGTGCTGTACCCTAATACTGACCCAGTGCTCATACCTATGTCATACCTCCCAACATGACCCCTCCAGGAGGACACAATGCTCTGCTCCTGCACTTCCCTCTTACTGTATGATTACCATCACCTGTGCTGTACCCTAATACTGACCCAGTGCTCATACCCATGTCATACCTCCCAACATGACCCCTCCAGGAGGACACAATGCTCTGCTCCTGCACTTCCCTCTTACTGTATGATTACCATCACCTGTGCTGTACCCTAATACTGACCCAGTGATCATACCTATGTAATACCTCCCAACATGATCTCTCCAGGAGGACACAATGCTATGCTCCTGCTCTTCCCTCTTACTGTATGATTACCATCACCTGTGCTGTACCCTAATACTGACCCAGTGCTCATACCTATGTCATACCTCCCAACATAACCCTCTCCAGGAGGACACAGTGCTCTGCTCCTGCTCTTCCCTCTTACTGTATGATTACCATCACCTGTGCTGTACCCTAATACTGACCCAGTGCTCATACCTATGTCATACCTCCCAACATAACCCTCTCCAGGAGGACACAGTGCTCTGCTCCTGCTCTTCCCTCTTACTGTATGATTACCATCACCTGTGCTGTACCCTAATACTGACCCAGTGCTCATACCTATGTCATACCTCCCAACATGACCCTCTCCAGGAGGACACAATGCTCTGCTCCTGCACTTCCCTCTTACTGTATGATAACCATCACCTGTGCTGTACCCCAATACTGACCCAGTGATCATACCTATGTCATACCTCCCAACATGACCTCTCCAGGAGGACACAATGCTCTGCTCCTGCTCTTCCCTCTTACTGTATGATTACCATCACCTGTGCTGTACCCTAATACTGACCCAGTGCTCATACCTATGTCATTATTATTATTATTATTATTATTAACAACAGTTTCTTATATAGCCCAGCATATTCCGTTGCGCTTTACAATTAGAACAACAGTAATCGAACAAAACTGGGTAAAAACAGACAGACATAGATGTAGGAAGGCCCTGCTCGCAAGCTTGCAATCTATGTCATACCTCCCAACATGACCCTCTCCAGGAGGACAAAATGCTCTGCTCCTGCTCTTCCCTCTTACTGTATGATTACCATCACCTGTGCTGTACCCTAATACTGACCCAGTGCTCATACCTATGTCACACCTCCCAACATGACCCTCTCCAGGAGGACAAAATGCTCTGCTCCTGCTCTTCCCTCTTACTGTATGATTACCATCACCTGTGCTGTACCCTAATACTGACCCAGTGATCATACCTATGTCATACCTCCCAACATGACCTCTCCAGGAGGACACAATGCTCTTCTTCTGCTCTTCCCTCTTACTGTATGATTACCATCACCTGTGCTGTACCCCAATATTGACTCAGTGCTCATACCTATGTCATACCTCCCAACATGACCCTCTCCAGGAGGACACAATACTCTGCTCCTGCTCTTCCCTCTTACTGTATGATTAACATCACCTGTGCTGTACCCTAATACTGACCCAGTGCTCATACCTATGTCATTATTATTATTATTATTATTATTAACAGTTTCTTATATAGCGCAGCATATTCCGTTGCGCTTTACAATTAGAACAACAGTAATCGAACAAAACTGGGTAAAAACAGACAGACATAGAGGTAGGAAGGCCCTGCTCGCAAGCTTACAATCAATGTCATACCTCCCAACATGACCCTCTCCAGGAGGACACAATGCTCTGCTCCTGCACTTCTCTCTTACTGTATGATTACCATCACCTGTGCTGTACTCTAATACTGACCCAGTACTCATACCTATGTCATACCTCCCAACATGACCTCTCCAGGAGGACAAAATGCTCTGCTCCTGCTCTTCCCTCTTACTGTATGATTACCATCACCTGTGCTGTACCCTAATACTGACCCAGAGCTCATACCTATGTCATACCTCCCAACATGACCCTCTCCAGGAGGACACAATGCTCTGCTCCTGCACTTCCCTTTTACTGTATGATTACCATCACCTGTACTGTACCCTAATACTGACCCAGTGTTCATACCTATGTCATACCTCCCAACATGACCCCTCCAGGAGGACACAATGCTCTGCTCCTGCACTTCCCTCTTACTGTATGATTACCATCACCTGTGCTGTACCCTAATACTGACCCAGTGCTCATACTTATGTCATACCTCCCAACATGACCTCTCCAGGAGGGACAGAATGCTCTGCTCCTGCACTTCCCTCTTACTGTATGATTACCATCACCTGTGCTGTACCCTAATACTGACCCAGTGCTCATACCTATGTCATACCTCCCAACATAACCCTCTCCAGGAGGACACAATGCTCTGCTCCTGCTCTTCCCTCTTACTGTATGATTACCATCACCTGTGCTGTACCCTAATACTGACCCAGTGATCATACCTATGTAATACCTCCCAACATGATCTCTCCAGGAGGACACAATGCTCTGCTCCTGCTCTTCCCTCTTACTGTATGATTACCATCACCTGTTCTGTACCCTAATACTAACCCAGTGCTCATACCTATGTCATACCTCCCAACATAACCCTCTCCAGGAGGACACAGTGCTCTGCTCCTGCTCTTCCCTCTTACTGTATGATTACCATCACCTGTGCTGTACCCTAATACTGACCCAGTGCTCATACCTATGTCATACCTCCCAACATGTCCCTCTCCAGGAGGACACAATGCTCTGCTCCTGCACTTCCCTCTTACTGTATGATAACCATCACCTGTGCTGTACCCCAATACTGACCCAGTGATCATACCTATGTCATACCTCCCAACATGACCTCTCCAGGAGGACACAATGCTCTGCTCCTGCTCTTCCCTCTTACTGTATGATTACCATCACCTGTGCTGTACCCTAATACTGACCCAGTGCTCATACCTATGTCATACCTCCCAACATGACCCTCTCCAGGAGGACACAATGCTCTGCTCCTGCTCTTCCCTCTTACTGTATGATTACCATCACCTGTGCTGTCCCCTAATACTGACCCAGTGCTCATACCTATGTCATACCTCCCAACATGACCCTCTCCAGGAGGACACAATGCTCTGCTCCTGCACTTCCCTCTTACTGTATGATTACCATCACCTGTGCTGTACCCTAATACTTACCAAGTGCTCATACCTATGTCATACCTCTCAACATGACCTCTCCAGGAGGACACAATGCTCTGCTCCTGCACTTCCCTCTTACTGTATGATTACCATCACCTGTGCTGTACCCTAATACTGACCCAGTGCTCATACCTATGTCATACCTCCCAACATGACCTCTCCAGGAGGACACAATGCTCTGCTCCTGCTCTTCCCTCTTACTGTATGATTACCATCACCTGTGTTGTACCCTAATACTGACCCAGTGCTCATACCTATGTCATACCTCCCAACATGACTTCTCCAGGAGGACACAATGCTCTGCTACTGCTCTTCCCTCTTACTGTATGATTACCATCACCTGTGCTGTACCCTAATACTGACCCAGTGCTCATACCTATGTCATACCTCCCAACATGACCTCTCCAGGAGGACACAATGCTCTGCTCCTGCTCTTCCCTCTTACTGTATGATTACCATCACCTGTGTTGTACCCTAATACTGACCCAGTGCTCATACCTATGTCATTATTATTATTATTATTATTATTATTATTATTATTATTATTTTCTCTGACGTCCTAGTGGATGCTGGGGACTCCGTCAGGACCATGGGGAATAGCGGCTCCGCAGGAGACAGGGCACAAAATTTAAAAGTTTGACCACTAGGTGGTGTGTACTGGCTCCTCCCCCTATGACCCTCCTCCAAGCCTCAGTTAGGTTTTTGTGCCCGTCCGAGCAGGGTGCAATCTAGGTGGCTCTCATAAAGAGCTGCTTAGAGTAAAAGTTTTGATAGTTTTATTATTTTCAGTGAGTCCTGCTGGCAACAGGATCACTGCAACGAGGGACTTAGGGGAGAAGAAGTGAACTCACCTGCGTGCAGGATGGATTGGCTTCTTAGGCTACTGGACACTAGCTCCAGAGGGACGATCACAGGTACAGCCTGGATGGGTCACCGGAGCCGCGCCGCCGACCCCCTTGCAGATGCCGAAGTAAGAAGAGGTCCAGAAACCGGCGGCTGAAGGCTTTTCAGTCTTCATGAGGTAGCGCACAGCACTGCAGCTGTGCGCCATTGCGCTCAGGCACACTTCACACCGGCGGTCACTGAGGGTGCAGGGCGCTGGGGGGGGCGCCCTGGGCAGCAATGTAAATACCTTTCTGGCTAAAAAGAATACATCACATATAGTCCATGAGGCTATATGGATGTATTTCACCCCTGCCAGGTCTCAGAAAAACCGGGAGAAGAGCCCGCCGGAATAGGGGCGGGGCCTATCTCCTCAGCACACAGCGCCATTTTCCTACACAGCTCCGCTGCTAGGAAGGCTCCCAGGCTCTCCCCTGCACTGCACTACAGAAACAGGGTAAAAAACAGAGAGGGGGGGCATTTTTTGGCGATATTATATATATTTAAACAGCTATAAGGAAACAACACTTATATAAGGTTGTTCCTATATAATTATAGCGCTTTGGTGTGTGCTGGCAAACTCTCCCTCTGTCTCCCCAAAGGGCTAGTGGGGTCCTGTCTTCTATCAGAGCATTCCCTGTGTGTCTGCTGTGTGTCGGTACGTGTGTGTCGACATGTATGAGGACGATGTTGGTGTGGAGGCGGAGCAATTGCCGGTAATGGTGATGTCACCCCCTAGGGAGTCGACACCGGAATGGATGGCTTTGTTTATGGAATTACGTGATAATGTCAGCACGCTGCAAAAGTCGGTTGACGACATGAGACGACCGGCAAACCAGTTAGTACCTGTACAGGCGTCTCAAACACCGTCAGGGGCTTTAAAACGCCCTTTGCCTCAGTCGGTCGACACAGACCCAGACACGGACACCGAATCTAGTGTCGACGGTGAAGAAACGAACGTATTTTCCAGTAGGGCCACACGTTATATGATCACGGCAATGAAGGAGGCTTTGCATATCTCTGATACTGCAAGTACCACAAAAAGGGGTATTATGTGGGGTCTGAAAAAACTACCTGTAGTTTTTCCTGAATCAGAGGAATTGAATGACGTGTGTGATGAAGCGTGGGTTACCCCTGATAAAAAACTGCTAATTTCAAAGAAGTTATTGGCGTTATACCCTTTCCCGCCAGAGGTTAGGGCGCGCTGGGAAACACCCCCTAGGGTGGACAAGGCGCTCACACGTTTATCCAAACAAGTGGCGTTACCGTCTCCTGATACGGCCGCCCTCAAGGATCCAGCTGATAGGAGGCTGGAAAATACTCTAAAAAGTATATACACACATACTGGTGTTATACTGCGACCAGCAATCGCCTCAGCCTGGATGTGCAGTGCTGGGGTGGCTTGGTCGGATTCCCTGACTGAAAATATTGATACCCTGGATAGGGACAGTATTTTATTGACTATAGAGCAATTAAAGGATGCATTCCTTTATATGCGAGATGCACAGAGGGATATCTGCACTCTGGCATCAAGAGTAAGTGCGATGTCCATATCTGCCAGAAGAAGTCTATGGACACGACAGTGGTCAGGCGATGCGGATTCCAAACGGCATATGGAAGTATTGCCGTATAAAGGGGAGGAATTATTTGGGGTCGGTCTATCGGATTTGGTAGCCACGGCAACAGCCGGGAAGTCCACCTTTTTACCTCAAGTCCCCTCCCAGCAGAAAAAGACGCAGTCTTTTCAGCCGCAGTCCTTGCGTTCCTATAAGAACAAGCGAGCAAAAGGACATTCATATTTGCCCCGAGGCAAAGGAAAGGGTAAGAGACTGCAGCAAGCAGCCCCTTCCCAGGAGCAGAAGTCCTCCCCGGCTTCTGCAAAGGCCTCAGCATGACGCTGGGACCTTACAAGCGGACTCAGGGGCGGTGGGGGGTCGCCTCAAGAATTTCAGCGCACAGTGGGCTCACTCGCAGGTGGACCCCTGGATCCTGCAGGTAGTATCTCAGGGTTACAGGTTGGAATTCGAGAGGTCTCCCCCTCGCCGGTTCCTAAAATCTGCTTTGCCAACGTCTCCCTCAGACAGGGCGACGGTATTGGAAGCCATTCACAAGCTGTATTCTCAGCAGGTGATAATCAAGGTACCCCTTCTACAACAGGGAAAGGGGTATTACTCCACGCTATTGTGGTACCGAAGCCGGACGGCTCGGTAAGACCTATTCTAAATCTGAAATCTCTGAACCTGTACATACAAAAATTCAAGTTCAAGATGGAGTCACTCAGAGCAGTGATAGCGAATCTGGAAGAAGGGGATTTTATGGTGTCCTTGGACATCAAGGATGCTTACCTTCATGTCCCAATTTGCCCTTCACACCAAGGGTACCTCAGGTTCGTGGTACAAAACTGTCATTATCAGTTTCAGACGCTGCCGTTTGGATTGTCCACGGCACCCAGGGTCTTTACCAAGGTAATGGCCGAAATGATGATCCTTCTTCGAAGAGAAGGCGTATTAATTATCCCTTACTTGGACGATCTCCTGATAAGGGCAAGATCCAGAGAACAGCTGGAGGTCGGAGTAGCACTAACTCAAGTAGTGCTCCAACAGCACGGGTGGATTCTGAATTTTCCAAAATCCCAACTGATCCCGACGACACGTCTGCTGTTCCTAGGGATGATTCTGGACACTGTTCAGAAAAAGGTATTTCTTCCGGAGGAGAAAGCCAGGGAGTTATCCGAACTCGTCAGGAACCTCCTAAAACCAGGGACAGTGTCTGTGCATCAATGCACAAGAGTCCTGGAAAAAAGGGTCTCTCTGCTATGGTGGTTGCAGAGTGCTCATCTGTTAGAGGGCCGCAGATTCGGCATACAGAACTGGGTCCTAGTGACCACGGATGCCAGCCTGAGAGGCTGGGGAGCGGTCACACAAGGAAGAAACTTCCAGGGCGTGTGGTCAAGCCTGGAAACGTCTCTTCACATAAATATACTGGAACTAAGAGCAATCTACAATGCTCTAAGCCTGGCAAACCCTCTGCTTCAGGGTCAGTCGGTGTTGATCCAGTCGGACAACATCACGGCAGTCGCCCACGTAAACAGACAGGGCGGCACAAGAAGCAGGAGGGCAATGGCAGAGGCTGCAAGGATTCTTCGCTGGGCGGAAAATCATGTGATAGCACTGTCAGCAGTGTTCATCCCGGGAGTGGACAACTGGGAAGCAGACTTCCTCAGCAGACACGATCTTCACCCGGGAGAGTGGGGACTTCATCCAGAAGTCTTCCACATGATTGTAGTCCATTGGGAAAGACCAATGGTGGACATGATGGCGTCCCGCCTCAACAAAAAACTGGACAGGTATTGCGCCAGGTCAAGAGACCCTCAGGCAATAGCTGTGGACGCTCTGGTAACACCATGGGTGTACCAGTCAGTGTATGTGTTTCCTCCTCTGCCTCTCATACCCAAGGTACTGAGAATTATACGGCAAAGGGGAGTAAGAACGATACTAGTGGCTCCGGACTGGCCAAGAAGGACTTGGTACCCGGAACTTCAGGAGATGCTCACGGAAGATCCGTGGCCTCTACCTCTAAGAAGGGATCTTCTTCATCCCTACCCTGGTCAAAGCCAGGAAGGAGGTGACTGCACAACATTATCACCGCATTTGGAGAAAGTATGTTGCATGGTGTGAGGCCAGGAAGGCCCCGACAGAGGAATTTCAACTGGGTCGATTCCTACTTTTCCTGCAAACAGGATTATCTATGGGCCTCAAATTAGGGTCCATTAAGGTTCAAATTTCGCCCCTGTCGATTTTCTTCCAGAAAGAATTGGCTTCAGTTCCTGAAGTCCAGACTTTTGTAAAAGGAGTACTACATATACAGCCCCCGGTTGTGCCCCCAGTGGCACCGTGGGATCTCAATGTAGTTTTGGATTTTCTCAAATCCCATTGGTTTGAGCCACTCAAATCGGTAGATTTGAAATATCTTACATGGAAAGTAACCATGCTACTGGCCCTGGCTTCAGCCAGGAGAGTGTCGGAATTGGCGGCTTTATCGTATAAAAGCCCATATCTGATTTTCCATTCGGACAGGGTAGAATTGAGGACGCGTCCTCATTTTCTGCCTAAGGTGGTATCAGCGTTTCACCTGAACCAGCCTATTGTGGTGCCTGCGGCTACTAGCGATTTGGAGGATTCCAAGTTGCTGGACGTTGTCAGAGCATTGAAAATATATATTTCAAGGACGGCTGGAGTCAGAAAATCTGACTCGCTGTTTATACTGTATGCACCCAACAAGCTGGGTGCTCCTGCTTCTAAGCAGACGATTGCTCGTTGGATTTGTAGCACAATTCAACTGGCACATTCTGAGGCAGGCCTGCCACAGCCTAAATCTGTCAATGCCCACTCCACAAGGAAGGTGGGCTCATCTTGGGCGGCTGCCCGAGGGGTCTCGGCATTACAACTCTGCCGAGCAGCTACGTGGTCAGGGGAGAACACGTTTGTAAAATTCTACAAATTTGATACCCTGGCTAAGGAGGACCTGGAGTTCTCTCATTCGGTGCTGCAGAGTCATCCGCACTCTCCCGCCCGTTTGGGAGCTTTGGTATAATCCCCATGGTCCTGACGGAGTCCCCAGCATCCACTAGGACGTTAGAGAAAATAAGAATTTACTCACCGGTAATTCTATTTCTCGTAGTCCGTAGTGGATGCTGGGCGCCCATCCCAAGTGCGGATTGTCTGCAATACTTGTACATAGTTATTGTTACAAAAAAATCGGGTTGTTTATTGTTGTGAGCCATGTTTTCAGAGGCTCCTACGTTATCATACTGTTAACTGGGTTCAGATCACAAGTTGTACGGTGTGATTGGTGTGGCTGGTATGAGTCTTACCCGGGATTCAAAATCCTTCCTTATTGTGTACGCTCGTCCGGGCACAGTATCCTAACTGAGGCTTGGAGGAGGGTCATAGGGGGAGGAGCCAGTACACACCTCCTAGTGGTCAAACTTTTAAATTTTGTGCCCTGTCTCCTGCGGAGCCGCTATTCCCCATGGTCCTGACGGAGTCCCCAGCATCCACTACGGACTACGAGAAATAGAATTACCGGTGAGTAAATTCTTATTATTATTAACAACAGTTTCTTATATAGCCCAGCATATTCCGTTGCGCTTTACAATTAGAACAACAGTAATCGAACAAAACTGGGTAAAAACAGACAGACATAGAGGTAGGAAGGCCCTGCTCGCAAGCTTACAATCTATGTCATACCTCCCAACATGACCCTCTCCAGGAGGACAAAATGCTCTGCTCCTGCTCTTCCCTCTTACTGTATGATTACCATCACCTGTGCTGTACCCTAATACTGACCCAGTGCTCATACCTATGTCATACCTCCCAACATGACTCTCTCCAGGAGGACAAAATGCTCTGCTCCTGCTCTTCCCTCTTACTGTATGATTACCATCACCTGTGCTGTACCCTAATACTGACCCAGTGCTCATACCTATGTCATACCTCCCAACATGACCTCTCCAGGAGGACACAATGCTCTGCTCCTGGACTTCACTCTTACTGTATGATCACCATCACCTGTGCTGTACCCCAATACTGACCCAGTGCTCATACCTATGTCATACCTCCCAACATGACCTCTCCAGGAGGACACAATGCTCTGCTCCTGCACTTCCCTCTTACTGTATGATTACCATCACCTGTGCTGTACCCTAATACTGACCCAGTGATCATACCTATGTCGTACCTCCCAACATGACCTCTCCAGGAGGACACAATGCTCTTCTTCTGCTCTTCCCTCTTACTGTATGATTACCATCACCTGTGCTGTACCCCAATATTGACCCAGTGCTCATACCTATGTCATACCTCCCAACATGACCCTCTCCAGGAGGACACAATGCTCTGCTCCTGCTCTTCCCTCTTACTGTATGATTACCATCACCTGTGCTGTACCCTAATACTGACCCAGTGCTCATACCTATGTCATACCTCTCAACATGACCTCTCCAGGAGGACACAATGCTCTGCTCCTACTCTTCCCTCTTACTGTATGATTACCATCACCTGTGCTGTACCCTAATACTGACCCAGTGCTCATACCTATGTCATACCTCCCAACATGACCCTCTCCAGGAGGACAAAATGCTCTGCTCCTGCTCTTCCCTCTTACTGTATGATTACCATCACCTGTGCTGTACCCCAATATTGACCCAGTGCTCATACCTATGTCATACCTCCCAACATGACCCTCTCCAGGATGCCACAATGCTCTGCTCCTGCTCTTCCCTCTTACTGTATGATTACCATCACCTGTGCTGTACCCTAATACTGACCCAGTGCTCATACCTATGTCATTATTATTATTATTATTATTAACAGTTTCTTATATAGCGCAGCATATTCCGTTGCGCTTTACAATTAGAACAACAGTAATCGAACAAAACTGGGTAAAAACAGACAGACATAGAGGTAGGAAGGCCCTGCTTGCAAGCTTACAATCAATGTCATACCTCCCAACATGACCCTCTCCAGGAGGACACAATGCTCTGCTCCTGCACTTCTCTCTTACTGTATGATTACCATCACCTGTGCTGTACCCTAATACTGACCCAGTGCTCATACCTATGTCATACCTCCCAACATGACCCTCTCCAGGAGGACAAAATGCTCTGCTCCTGCTCTTCCCTCTTACTGTATGATTACCATCACCTGTGCTGTACCCTAATACTGACCCAGAGCTCATACCTATGTCATACCTCCCAACATGACCCTCTCCAGGAGGACACAATGCTCTGCTCCTGCACTTCCCTCTTACTGTATGATTACCATCACCTGTGCTGTACCCTAATACTGACCCAGTGATCATACCTATGTCATACCTCCCAACATGACCCTCTCCAGTAGGACACAATGCTCTGCTCCTGCTCTTCCCTCTTACTGTATGATTACCATCACCTGTGCTGTACCCCAATACTGACCCAGTGCTCATACCTATGTCATACCTCCCAACATTACCTCTCCAGGAGGACACAGTGCTCTGCTCCTGCTCTTCCCTCTTACTGTATGATTACCATCACCTGTGCTGTACCCTAATACTGACCCAGTGCTCATACCTATGTCATACCTCCCAACATGACCTCTCCAGGAGGACACAGCGCTCTGCTCCTGCACCTCCCTCTTACTGTATGATTACCATCACCTGTGCTGTACCCTAATACTGACCCAGTGCTC
The DNA here is from genome assembly GCF_028390025.1 of Pseudophryne corroboree. Lineage (NCBI taxonomy): Eukaryota > Metazoa > Chordata > Amphibia > Anura > Myobatrachidae > Pseudophryne > Pseudophryne corroboree. Next base: position 828,513,201 of record NC_086448.1, on the reverse strand, counting down.
ATACCTATGTCATACCTCCCAACATGACCTCTCCAGGAGGACACAATGCTCTGCTCCTGCACTTCCCTCTTACTGTATGATTACCATCACCTGTGCTGTACCCTAATACTGACCCAGTGCTCATACCTATATCATACCTCCCAACATGACCCTCTCCAGGAGGACACAATGCTCTGCTCCTGCTCTTCCCTCTTACTGTATGATTACCATCACCTGTGCTGTACCCTAATACTGACCCAGTGCTCATATCTATGTCATACCTCCCAACATTACCTCTCCAGGAGGACACAGTGCTCTGCTCCTGCTCTTCCCTCTTACTGTATGATTACCATCACCTGTGCTGTACCCTAATACTGACCCAGTGCTCATACCTATGTCATACCTCCCAACATTACCTCTCCAGGAGGACACAGTGCTCTGCTCCTGCTCTTCCCTCTTACTGTATGATTACCATCACCTGTGCTGTACCCTAATACTGACCCAGTGGTCATTCCTATGTCATACCTCCCAACATGATCCTCTCCAGGAGGACACAATGCTCTGCTCCTGCACTTCCCTCTTACTGTATGATTACCATCACCTGTGCTGTACCCTAATACTGACCCAGTGATCATACCTATGTCATACCTCCCAACATGACCTCTCCAGGAGGACACAATGCTCTGCTCCTGCTCTTCCTTCTTACTGTATGATTACCATTACCTGTGCTGTACCCCAATACTGACCCAGTGCTCATACCTATGTCATACCTCCCAACATGACCCCCTCCAGGAGGACACAATGCTCTGCTCCTGCACTTCCCTCTTACTGTATGATTACCATCACCTGTGCTGTACCCTAATACTGGCCCAGTGCTCATACCTATGTCATACCTCCCAACATGACCCTCTCCAGGAGGACACAATGCTCTGCTCCTGCTCTTCCCTCTTACTGTATGATTACCATCACCTGTGCTGTACCGTAATACTGACCCAGTGCTCATACCTATGTCATACCTCCCAACATGACCTCTCCAGGAGGGACACAATGCTCTGCTCCTGCTCTTCCCTCTAACTGTATGATTACCATCACCTATGCTGTACCCTAATACTGACCCAGTGCTCATACCTAGATCTGCCCCCCTGCAGTGCAGCATGGTGTTACCCAGGTGCTCAGTTACTGCCTGCTTCTGCATGTAGTCCACACATGCTGGGCAACTTTATTCTCACACTGCAATGTAGCACTGAGCTAGGACATGCCCCTCCCACACCTAACTCTCTGCACATGTTACATCTGCCCTCCTACAGTGCAGCATGGTGTTACCCAGGTGCCCAGTTACTGGCTGCTTCTGAATGTAGCCCACACATGCTGGGCAGCTTTATTCTTACACTGCAATGTAGATCTAAGCCAGTACACACCCCTCCCACACCTAACTCTCTGCACATGTTACATCTGCCCCCTGCAGCACAGCATGGTGTTACCCAGGTGCTCAGTTACTGGCTGCTTCTGAATATAGCCCACACATTCGGGGCAGCTTTATTCTCACACTGCAATGTAGATCTAAGCTAGCACACCCCCCTCCCACACCTAACTCTCTGCACATGTTACATCTGCCCCTTTGCAGTACGGCATGGTGTTACCCAGGTGCTCAGTTATTTCCTCTTTTTTTCTTTGTGCCCAACTCAGAATCATTGTTATTGTTATAAGGAGCAGTAAACCTAACCTTTCCTTGTAAAAGGGAGCTCCTAACATAATGTATGATACAACATGTATACACAGCTCAGGAACATACTATAATTAGGATATTTCAGTTCATGCTGTGAGTTGGGGGGGGGGGGGGGTCATAATTTTCTATGCACACTAAACCTCCTGTCTGTAAGCACGCTGAATAGTTGGAGCCTGGAATGACAGATGACAATAGCTACGGTATCTCTTATTTATATCCTGTATTTCTTAGACATAGGGAAATGTCTCGTGGAGCCTTTCCATATAGAATCATCCTGTGTATTCGGTTAAACATGGTCCTGAGTGACACAACGTTCTGCTCCTCCCACTTATTTTCTAATTGCTGTGACTCGGACTGAGTCATGACATGATAGGGTTACTAGAGGGCAATATTAGTCTCTGGAAGATCTATTTCCTGCAGGTAGGTGGAGATGTTGGTCGGTGACTATCGGAGGAAGTATGTTCTCCTGTGAGGAGTGTGCCGCTATGTAGACATTGTAATGTCATATATCATGCAGCGTATCATGGCTGTAGGGGCTTTTATACACTTTGAAGTGGCTGCGATACATAAAATCACAGCAATGCTTAGAAGACTGTACACATAGAATTCCGGGGTCCTTTCATCCTTTTCTAATTACAGTGTGTTTATATGTATGTGTGCCTGTTTGTATCTATATAGGTGTCTACGTGTGTGTTTGTGGTGTCTCGCTCTTTAAATGACAGATTTGGCGCTTTTAAAACGGTAATGCATGGAATTGTTATGTCACACAGATGTAACACTGATCATTCGGAGCCTATGCAATGTATCTGTGTTCTTATACAGAGGGGGATCTATAATGCCAGTATGTGCAGTGGCAGACTATGGGGGTCATTCCGAGTTGTTCGCTCGTTATTTTTTTCTCGCAACGGAGCGATTAGTCGCTAATGCGCATGCGCAATATCCGCAGTGCGACTGCGCCAAGTAAATTTGCTATGCAGTTAGGAATTTTACTCACGGCATTACAAGGTTTTTTCTTCGTTCTGGTGATTGTAATGTGATTGACAGGAAGTGGGTGTTTCTGGGCGGAAACTGGCCGTTTTATGGGTGTGTGCGAAAAAACGCTACCGTTTCTGGGAAAAACGCGGGAGTGGCTGGAGAAACGGAGGAGTGTCTGGGCGAACGCTGGGTGTGTTTGTGACGTCAAACCAGGAACGACAAGCACTGAACTGATCGCAGATGCCGAGTAAGTGTGGAGCTACTCAGAAACTGCTAAGAAGTGTCTATTCGCAATTCTGCTAATCTTTCGTTCGCAATTTTGATAAGCTAAGATTCACTCCCAGTAGGCGGCGGCTTAGCGTGTGCAAAGCTGCTAAAAGCAGCTTGCGAGCGAACAACTCGGAATGACCCCCTATGTACTATCACACCTGGGTAACAGGTAATTACGTGTATGTCAACATGGAGCAGATAAATCGGCAGATATAGAAGGTCAGAATATTGGCCCTCATTCCGAGTTGATCGCTCGCTAGCTGCTTTTAGCAGCATTGCACACGCTAGGCCGCCGCCCTCTGGAAATGTAGCTTAGCTTAGTAGAATAGCGAACGAAAGGTTAGCAGTTCTGCTATTAAATATTTCCCTGCAGTTTCTGAGTAGCTCCAGACCTACTCCTAGATTGCGATCACTGCAGACTGTTTGTTTCCTGGTTTGACGTCACAAACACGCCCTGCGTTCGGCCAGCCACTCCCCCGTTTCCCCAGGCACGCCTGCGTTTTTACCTGACATGCCTGCGTTTTTTAGCACACTCCCGGAAAACGCTCAGTTACCACCCAGAAACACCCACTTCCTGTCAATCACTCAACGAGCAGCAGAGCGACTGAAAAGCGTCGCTCGGCCCTGTGTAAAATTGCATAGTTTTGTGTGAAAATACTTAGCGCGTGCGCCCTGCGGCCCATACGCATGCGCAGAATCGCCCATTTTTAGCCTGATCGCTATTCTGCTAAAAACGTCAGCGAGCGATCAACTCGGAATGACCACCATTGTACGCTCCCCTGTACAAAGCCCAATCTGAGCAGTCATGCCAGATTGTGGAGATTAATCAGAATATCTGTGAAACTTGGATTTGATGACTGCGGCCTGGCCATCCCATCACCATGAGACACTTCCACCATACAGCTTAGCAGAGAATCTCCCCGCCATAGTGAGTGGGATACAGTCAGTGGTGGAAGCAAAAATATTTTCTTAGTGGTACTGAGTGCAGAAAAGGGGGCGTGGTCATAGGTTGTGAGGGGGCGTGGTCACATGCTGCTAGTGGGAGTGGCTACATGACACTAGCGGCGTGGCCACATGACAGACCCTTTTTGGGGGGAGGGAATCTGGAGGCAAGGCTAAAAATATATAGTAATGCCTCCAGTATAATAGAAATATATAGTGATACCTCCAGTATAATAGAAATATATAGTAATGCCCCCAGTATAATAGAAATATATAGTGATACCTCCAGTATAATAGAAATATAGTGATACCTCCAGTATAATAGAAATATATAGTGATACCTCCAGTATAATAGAAATATATAGTGATACCTCCAGTATAATAGAAATATATAGTAATGCCTCCAGTATAATAGAAATATATAGTGATGCCTCCAGTATAATAGAAATATATAGTAATACCTCCAGTATAATAGAAATATATAGTGATACCTCCAGTATAATAGAAATATATAGTGATACCTCCAGTATAATAGAAATATATAGTAATGCCCCCAGTATAATAGAAATATATAGTGATACCTCCAGTATAATAGAAATATATAGTGATACCTCCAGTATAATAGAAATATATAGTGATACCTCCAGTATAATAGAAATATATAGTAATGCCCCCAGTATAATAGAAATATATAGTGATACCTCCAGTATAATAGAAATATAAAGTGAAGCCTCCAGTATAATAGAAATATATAGTGATACTGTTATGCACACCAGTGCCTGCAGGAATGTACTGGTGTCAGAACTGTTATGCACTCCAGTGCCTGCAGGAATGTACTGGTGTCAGAACTGTTATGCACTCCAGTGCCTGCAGGAATGTACTGGTGTTTGAACTGTTATGCACACCAGTGCCTGCAGGAATGTACTGGTGTCTGAACGGATAGGTATGCAAAACAAATGAACTCACAGACAGACTGGGGAATATGACATTACGTACACAGAAGGTGATAGGGTAACAAAATACACACAAAGTGAACAGAGAAGCCCAGAGGCTAAGGAACTGGGTGTCTCCCTAGTATTAGTAATGCTCAGATGGGAAAAGCAAGATGTTGTGTTTTAATACGTAGAGAACCCGAAATGCTGTTGCTAAGGGCAACAGCAAAACCCTAAAGGGTTACCAACGGGTGTGGCAGTAAACTCCTTGGTCAGAGATGGAATGATAGACACAAGGAGAGTCTCCACAATCTTAATTCTCACTTGCAGTGCACAGGTTCAGCTTACTGCCACTAAACTGACACCTGACACCTTGCACAGTGAGACAGGATTTAGGCAGGCAAGTCTTAGAATACAGCCGCAAACTTGCTAAGTTCACAGAGTAGTAAAAGAACCCCAGCAAGCTAAACGACTGACTCCAGTCTTACTGCTAGGTCTGGATTGGCAGAGTGTAGTACCAAATCCCCAGGCCTATTTGCAGTAAGCAACAACAAATACAAAGCTACACAGTACTGGCTAACTTTCAGGAACTGACTAACCAACAAAGATTCAGCAGCATCTGCTTAACCTGAGAAGAGGCCTTATAAAGCAGGTGCTGTCCACGCCCCACTCAGACCTCACAGACTGTGAGCACAAAAACCAGCACCGGATCCCCTGCCGTGCACAGAGCCTGTAACCACTGCACAGCAAAAGACCCGAACCGGAGTATCAGCTGCGCTCAGGTTACTCCGCTAGCACTTGTCTCCCGGTTGCCATGACGACGTGGCAGCACAGGGCAGGAGACCCTAACAGATACCTCCAGTATAATAGAAATATATAGTACTACCTCCAGTATAATAGAAATATATAGTGATACCTCCAGTATAATAGAAATATATAGTGATGCCTCCAGTATAATAGAAATATATAGTGATACCTCCAGTATAATAGAAATATATAGTGATACCCCCTGTATAATAGAAATATATAGTAATACCTCCAGTATAATAGAAATATATAGTGATACCTCCAGTATAATAGAAATATATAGTGATACCTCCAGTATAATAGAAATATATAGTAATACCTCCAGTGTAATAGAAATATATAGTGATACCTCCAGTATAATAGAAATATATAGTACTGCCTCCAGTATAATAGAAATATATAGTGATACCTCCAGTATAATAGAAATATATAGTGATACCTCCAGTATAATAGAAATATAAAGTGATGCCTCCAGTATAATAGAAATATATAGTGATACCTCCAGTATAATAGAAATATATAGTAATACCTCCAGTATAATAGAGATATATAGTAATGCCTCCATTATAATAGAAATATATAGTGATGCCTCCAGTATAACAGAAATATATAGTGATACCTCCAGTATAATAGAAATATATAGTGATACCTCCAGTATAATAGAAATATATAGTGATTCCTCCAGTATAATAGAAATATATATAGTAATGCCTACAGTATAATAGAAATATATAGTGATGCCTCCAGTATAATAGAAGTATATAGTGATACCTCCAGTATAATAGAAATATATAGTGATACCTCCAGTATAATAGAAATATATAGTGATACCTCCAGTATAATAGAAATATATAGTGATACCTCCAGTATAATAGAAATATATAGTGATGCCTCCAGTATAATAGAAATATATAGTGATACCTCCAGTATAATAGAAATATATAGTGATGCCTCCAGTATAATAGAAATATACAGTGATACCTCCAGTATAATAGAAATATATAGTGATACCTCCAGTATAATAGAAATATATAGTGATACCTCCAGTATAATAGAAATATATAATGCTACCTCCAGTATAATAGAAATATATAGTGATACCTCCAGTATAATAGAAATATATAGTGATACCTCCAGTATAATAGAAATATATAGTGATGCCTCCAGTATAATAGAAATATATAGTGATACCTCCAGTATAATAGAAATATATAGTGATACCTCCAGTATAATAGAAATATATAGTAATGCCTCCAGTATAATAGAAATATATAGTGATTCCTCCAGTATAATAGAAATATATAGTGATACCTCCAGTATAATAGAAATATATAGTAATGCCTCCAGTATAATAGAAATATAGAGTGATACCTCCAGTATAATAGAAATATATAGTGATACCTCCAGTATAATAGAAATATATAGTAATGCCTCCAGTATAATAGAAATATATAGTGATACCTCCAGTATAATAGAAATATATAGTGATTCCTCCTGTATAATAGAAATATATAGTGATGCCTCCAATTTAATAACAATATATAGTAATACCTCCAGTATAATAGAAATACATAGTGATTCCTCCAGTATAATAGAAATATATAGTAATGCCTCCAGTATAATAGAAATATATAGTGATACCTCCAGTATAATAGAAATATATAGTGATACCTCCAGTATAATAGAAATATATAGTGATACCTCCAGTATAATAGAAATATATAGTGATACCTCCAGTATAATAGAAATATATAGTGATGCCTCCAGTATAATAGAAATATATAGTGATACCTCCAGTATAATAGAAATATATAGTGATGCCTCCAGTATAATAGAAATATATAGTGATACCTCCAGTATAATAGAAATATATAGTGATACCTCCAGTATAATAGAAATATATAGTGATACCTCCAGTATAATAGAAATATATAATGCTACCTCCAGTATAATAGAAATATATAGTGATACCTCCAGTATAATAGAAATATATAGTGATACCTCCAGTATAATAGAAATATATAGTGATGCCTCCAGTATAATAGAAATATATAGTGATACCTCCAGTATAATAGAAATATATAGTGATACCTCCAGTATAATAGAAATATATAGTAATGCCTCCAGTATAATAGAAATATATAGTGATTCCTCCAGTATAATAGAAATATATAGTGATACCTCCAGTATAATAGAAATATATAGTAATGCCTCCAGTATAATAGAAATATATAGTGATACCTCCAGTATAATAGAAATATATAGTGATACCTCCAGTATAATAGAAATATATAGTAATGCCTCCAGTATAATAGAAATATATAGTGATACCTCCAGTATAATAGAAATATATAGTGATTCCTCCAGTATAATAGAAATATATAGTGATGCCTCCAATTTAATAACAATATATAGTAATACCTCCAGTATAATAGAAATATATAGTGATTCCTCCAGTATAATAGAAATATATAGTAATGCCTCCAGTATAATAGAAATATATAGTGATACCTCCAGTATAATAGAAATATATAGTAATGCCTCCAGTATAATAGAAATATATAGTGATACCTCCAGTATAATAGAAATATATAGTGATTCCTGCAGTATAATAGAAATATATAGTGATGCCTCCAATTTAATAACAATATATAGTAATACCTCCAGTATAATAGAAATATATAGTGATGCCTCCAATTTAATAACAATATATAGTAATACCTCCAGTATAATAGAAATATATAATAATGCCTCCAGTATAATAGAAATATATAGTGATTCCTCCAGTATAATAGAAATATATAGTGATACCTCCAGTATAATAGAAATATATAGTAATGCCTCCAGTATAATAGAAATATATAGTGATACCTCCAGTATAATAGAAATATATAGTGATACCTCCAGTATAATAGAAATATATAGTAATGCCTCCAGTATAATAGAAATATATAGTGATACCTCCAGTATAATAGAAATATATAGTGATTCCTCCAGTATAATAGAAATATATAGTGATGCCTCCAATTTAATAACAATATATAGTAATACCTCCAGTATAATAGAAATATATAGTGATTCCTCCAGTATAATAGAAATATATAGTAATGCCTCCAGTATAATAGAAATATATAGTGATTCCTCCAGTATAATAGAAATATATAGTGATGCCTCCAATTTAATAACAATATATAGTAATACCTCCAGTATAATAGAAATATATAGTGATTCCTCCAGTATAATAGAAATATATAGTGATTCCTCCAGTATAATAGAAATATACAGTGATGCCTCCAGTATAATAGAAATATATAGTGATACCTCCAGTATAATAGAAATATATAGTGATGCCTCCAGTATAATAGAAATATATAGTGATTCCTCCAGTATAATAGAAATATACAGTGATGCCTCCAGTATAATAGAAATATATAGTGATACCTCCAGTATAATAGAAATATATAGTGATGCCTCCAGCATAATAGAAATATATAGTAATGCCTCCAGTATAATAGAAATATATAGTGATACCTCCAGTATAATAGAAATATATAGTGATACCTCCAGTATAATAGAAATATATAGTGATACCTCCAGTATAATAGAAATATATAGTAATGCCTCCAGTATAATAGAAATATATAGTCATGCCTCCAGTATAATAGAAATATATAGTGATACCTCCAGTATAATAGAAATATATAGTGATGTCTCCAGTATAATAGAAATATATAGTGATACCTCCAGTATAATAGAAATATATAGTGATGCCTCCAGTATAATAGAAATATATAGTAATGCCTCCAGTATGATAGAAATATATAGTACTACCTCCAGTATAATAGAAATATATAGTGATACCTCCAGTATAATAGAAATATATAGTAATGCCTCCAGTATAATAGAAATATATAGTAATGCCTCCAGTATAATAGAAATATATAGTAATGCCTCCAGTATAATAGAAATATATAGTGATGCCTCCAGTATAATAGAAATATATAGTACTACCTCCAGTATAATAGGAATATATAGTAATTCCTCCAGTATAATAGAAATATATAGTGATACCTCCAGTATAATAGAAATATATAGTAATGCCTCCAGTATAATAGAAATATATAGTAATGCCTCCAGTATAATAGAAATATATAGTGATACCTCCAGTATAATAGAAATATATAGTGATACCTCCAGTATAAGATAAGGAGAGTGCCTGACTGGGCACGATATCTATATAAGAGGCTGGTAATTTTGTGATTAGTTAAAGAAGGTCAATTGTTGCTAGGCAGATCAGAGTTTTGAGTGAGTGATAATTGGATAGGGCCAGCCTATCGGTGAGTGTAGGGGAGGTGTTTAGTACATGTAAGGTAGAAACTTCCAGAGTGCTTCCTCTTGTCGTCTGGAAGCCTGGAAGGATAAGTGAAAGCTGTTTGTGTCTGCCTATCTCTTTATTTCTTTCAGGTTTCTTCCTCATTCCTAACTTTCCCTTTCTCTTCTTATCTTATATTACTATCTTTCCAGCCTTTCCTTCTTTTTCTATACTACTCTGCTTGGCTTATTCTGCTGCATAATCCCCTTTGGGTTTTCCCGTCCAGCGTGCCTCCCCACCCAGCATTATGCCCAGGTCCAAGCGCTCGGCACCCCGTCCCCTAAGGCTGGCGGACGCTGCTCCCGGGTCGGGTGCCGTGCGTCTCCGCCGCCCTGCTGCTGTCTCCTCGCAGCAGTCGCCCAGCTCCGGGACGGGGGGCGCGACGGTGCCCGTTCCGTCAGCGCCTCCCGTCTCTGCCCCTGATGCAGCGTCTGGCGGCTCAGTGCGTCCCGCTGCTAGCGGGTCGGGCACGGCGGCCGCCAGCACGGGACTCTCGCTGCCTCGCGCCGGGGACTCGTCATCTCCGGCCGCGACGGTGGCTGGGGCTTCGGAGCTGGCTGGCCGCTTCTCTCCCGCGATCAGCGGATGTGAGGCGGCTGGCGCCGGCGCCGCTGCGGGGGTCATGCGCGCCGGGGATTCGGCACCCCTGGCCGCGCTGTTTGATAATACTGGGGAGGTTGCGGGCGCGGCTACCCTGGGGCATAGTGGGCCCCCCACGGGTCCCGCGCCCGGTGCTTTTGGGGCCCCTGAGGAACCCTTGGCTGCTGGTGGGCTTCATATAGCCCCAGTAGCTGGGGGGGTCAGCAGGCAGTGGGGGGATCTGCAGGTTACCTCTGAGACCCTCCTGGGTCAGGCTCCCCCTCTGGCAGCCATTTTATTGCCTGGCTGCTCACCTCATCCCCCTCAGCAGGCTGCTGGCAGCATGCTGGGTGGGGGGGTGCAGCCATCTGCTGGACACTTGGAGGTGCTGCGGGCCTTTTCAGTACATGGCTCCGCAGCAGCCTCTGTGTCTTTATCAGGCCAGCATTCCGTCACGGATTTTCGGTCCGTGGCGGGGGGTGGCTTTGCTACGAGCACCCTTAGTTTGCCAGCATTCTCTTCCCCCAGCAGCACGGGCCTGCCTTACTTGCACTGCCCATTTCCCCCGGTGGTTTCGCAAAGTTTCCCTCCGCTAGTTTCCACCCCGCAGGTCCAGTCAGTCTGGTCTTCCGGGATGGGGCAGGTTTTCGGACACCCGCATAATGTTTCTTCCTTTTCGGGGGGGTTTCAATCCGCGTCACTTCCGGCGCCAGCTTTCCACCAGTTCCCATACTGTCAACCGCCTTATCCCCCGGCGCAGCCAGGGCCTTATGGGTATCCGTGGCAGGGCGGTTTCGGGTCCCCAGGTTTCCGCGTTCCCAGCGTTAGCCAAGCAGTTGCGCTGCCTCCGTACCTTCCCCCGGCCCAGGCCCCGCCAGCTCAGGTGGCACCGCCTGGGCCCGGTACACCGTTACATTCGGTGGCCCCGGGCGGGGAAGCGCCGCGCCCCCTCCCCGTTCCATCAGTTGGTGGGGCTGATGGGCCGGGTAACTTAATTCCACTTGTTTCTGTTCCCGAGGTTAGTACAGACTGCTCTGCAGCCCCTCAGGCCGCTCCGGTACAGGATGGATCCGGAAGGCGCGGTGATGTGGACCCATCTCCAACAGATGCCGTTTCTTCGGTTCCAGGTCTCTCGCAGGCGACTGAAATGGCTGACGTCCCTGGCCCTTCCGGTTCTGGTGAGCATGACGTTGCAGCTGATTCATCTGTTGTATCCTCATCTGAATCCGCTACTAGCAGCGAGGGGTCTGATTCACCCAAGCGCCCGCGCAAGCTTGCGAAATTAGTCGCGCGTGAGGTAGCCAAGGTGGTAGGGAAGGATAAGGTACAGAGGAAGGCGTTGGCTACTGGTCAGCCGCCGAAAAAGGCGGTCGCTTCTGATGAGCCGCCGTTGTTTTCGGAGATGGTGCGCTGCGCGAACACGGCTGTTACTCGGGGTTTACGGAAGAGGATGAAGGAAAAAATAGTTAAGGGAAAATTTGTCGACCTTTTCACCCTCACGGATGACATGAGGAAGGACTTCGACAAGGCGAAGAAGGCGGGGGGCATCGGTGAAAATGCTTTTCGGAGCTTTCATCATTGGTTAAAGGGTTTCTTAGTTTTTTCTGCTGTTTACCTAAAAACGCGCCCTGCCGAACATCTTAATGTGGTAAAGTACATGTTTTTAATTAACGAGATGTTCTTAAAGTACAAGGGTTCCGTCTGGAGGGATTACGATGAAAAATTCCGTAAGAATCAGGATGGCAATCCGACGTTACCTTTGGGCTTTAAGGATGTTGAGGTTTGGATGGAGGTTTCCAACCAAGCGAGTAGTGTGGTTGAGGGTCAGGCCAAGAGGAAGTTTTCGGGGGGCAAGAATGTTGCGGGTACGGCGGCAAAGGGCAAGTGTTTTGCGTTTAACGACTCTAAGTGCACCAGGGGTGCGGCCTGTCGTTTTCGTCACTCCTGCCGCGTCTGTGGGGCCAATCACCCCGCCAAGGATTGTAAGTCCGGAAGCGGGGTTAAGCAGGCCGACCAGGGCGCTGCAGGCGGCAGTGCGAAGTAAGGCACCCTCGCCCATAGTTGTACCTGAGTTGGCTAAATGGCTGCACCGTTATCCCAGGACGGAGGATGCTGAATTTTTGTTAGCCGGTTTTAGTTGCGGTTTTCGTTTGCCCATTTCGGAATCAGTTCATGTTGTGTCTCGTAGGAATTTGAGGTCGGCGACAGAGTTTCCCCATGTGGTCAGGCAGAAGGTGGAGGCGGAGGTGCAATTGGGTCGCATGTGCGGTCCTTTTGCATGCGAGCCTTTGCCTGGGTTATGCGTTTCTCCCTTGGGAGTAGTACCCAAGAAGGCGCCGGGTAAATTCCGCTTGATACAACATTTGTCCTACCCGCATGGGGGCTCTGTTAACGACGCCATTCCTGAGGAGTTTTGCACGGTCAGGTACCAGTTGTTTGACGAGGCCCTGGAATTGATCCGGGGTTTTGGGCCCGCGGCCCTGTTGGCCAAGTTGGATGTTGAATCCGCTTTTCGCCTTCTTCCCCTTCACCCCGACTCTTTCAAGTTTATGGGTTTTCGGTTAGGCGGTTTCTTTTATGTTGACAAATGTTTGCCGATGGGTTGTTCTGTCTCTTGCGCCTACTTCGAGAAATTTAGCTCGTTCCTGCATTGGTGCATTGCTGCAGGAACGGGGCAAGTTGGCATCGCCCACTATCTCGATGATTTTCTTTTTGTGGGCCCAGGAGACAGCAACACCTGCCAGGAGCTCCTTTTTTCCGCGTCCGCCTTGTTCAAGGTTCTGGGAGTGCCTGTTGCTCACGATAAGACAGAGGGACCCACGTGTTGCCTTTCTTACCTGGGCATCGAGGTTGACACTAGCGCAGGTTGTTGTCGTATTCCGGCCGACAAGGTGGCGAAGCTTTTGGGACAGATCGAAGAATGCTTGAGGAAGCGTAGAGTTAGACTCCGTCAGGTGCAGTCCCTTTTAGGCTCCTTTAATTTTGCTTGCCGGGTCATACCTATGGGGAGGGTGTTTTGCCGCAAACTTGAGAGGGCCACAGCGGGAGCGACTGGGCCGCACCACACCATTCGTCTGTCTCGGGAAATTAAGGACGACCTTAGAACTTGGTCGACCTTTTTGGTAACTTTTAATTCGGAATTGCTGTGGCCTCTCCGGCCCGTCGCCAATTCTTCCCTGGAACTGTTTACAGATGCTGCCGGTGCTACGGGTTTCGGTGCTTTTTTCCAGGGCGAGTGGTGTGTTTCGGCCTGGCCCCAGTCTTGGGTATCTCGTGGCTTTACGGCTAACCTACTCTTATTGGAACTGTTCCCTATAGCGGTGGCAGTGGAGTTGTGGGCCCCTAAGTTGGCGAACCGGACGATTGTCTTTTGGTGCGACAATTTGGGGGTGGTACATGCGGTGAACAACCAACGTGCATCATCGCCGCAGGCTTTGCGGCTGTTGAGATTTTTGGTGTTACAATGTCTCCGTTTTAACATCAATTTCACGGCGAAGCACGTGCCTGGGGTCGAGAACGACATCGCGGATGCGCTGTCGCGTTTCGATTTTCCCAGGTTTCGCAGGTTGGCCCCCAGGGCGGAGGCCCTAGGTTTGACTTGTCCAACTTCTGTTTGGCAGATTATAGAACTGGCGTAGATGGCTTGGCGCTGAACTCATTGGCCCCTTCGACCCGCCGGGCATACGCTGCGGCTTGGCGTGACTGGCAGGCGCATCAGGTTAGGTGCGGGGCCGGGGGTAAGTCAGAGGAGGACTTTTGTTGGCCTTTGTTTGGGACTGTTACCAGAGTGGTAGGTCCAAGGCGTCCATGTGCGCGGCGTTGGCGGGGATTTCGTTCCATGCCCGGTTGCAGCGGGGGACGGACCCCACCAGGTCTTTCACTTTGTCCAAGGCGCTCAGGGGTTGGGCGAAGTTAAGTCCGGCCCAGCCGGATACGCGCAGGCCTATTGACACGCAGTTGTTGCGCGAGCTCATGGCGATTCTGCCGGCGGTGACTGATTCTGCTTTTGAGTCGTCCCTTTTCCGTGCAGCATTTTCATTTGCATTTTTTGGGGCCTTTCGGGTTGGCGAGCTGGTGGCCGCTAATAAAAGGTCCACTGATACAGGCATGCTTTTCAGGGACCTGGTACTCAAGGAAGGTGTCGCCATGTTTAGGTTGCCTCGTTCCAAGACCGACCAGTTGGGTCGAGGGCGCTGGGTGACTTTGAAGGCGCATGAGGATACAGATTTGTGCCCAGTGCTGCATGCAAAAATTTATTTACCTTTACGACCCAAAGGTGGGGCTCAAGTACTGCTGCACGGGGATGCATTGCCTCTCACTCGGTTTCAGTTTGCTGCTGCGTTGAAGCGCTGTTTGGTCGCCCTTGGGCTTAATAGCGCGGAATATGGGACGCATTCCTTTCGCATCGGTGCGGCAACTTGCGCTGCGGCACGCGGACTTCCACCGTCAGCCATTCAGGAAATGGGACGTTGGAAGTCGGCAGCGTTTAAGTCTTATGTTAGATTAGATAAGGTTTAATGTTGCGCTACTTGCGCTAACCCAAAAACGTTGTTTACCTGCCAATTTTGGAATGATTAGCGTTCCGGAATTGGAGGTGTGAAGGAATTTTTTAAATTTTTCCTCCGAGGGGGCCTAAATTACAATTGGCTGACACTCCAGGTCCACGGGAGGTTTTTTAAGTTTTCTCCTTCACTTGGGTTTTTATGTTACTAACTGTTCGGTTCGGTCTAACGGTTCTAATTACCTGTTTTATGGGCGCGGCCTGACAGCTAGGTTACTTTTTCTTTTTCAGCGTCCACTGATTCCAACGAACAGATTTGGGTAGTTGGCCATTCTTACGTGTTTTGGGCCGAGCGGCATCCCCTTGCTGATAGGTCGTCTGAGTTGTTAGGTGGTCGCAGAGTGCGATGGTTAGGTGTGAGAGGGCTCAGATGGTCAGGACTTTTGGAGCTGTTGTTGCAATATGAACAGCGTTGGGGGCGTCCCCAATGGCTGCTGCTGCACCTGGGCGGTAACGATGTAGGTCACCTAATAGGTATAGATCTTATACTTAGGATTCAGGCGGATTTGGGGGAACTTAGCTTGCTTTGGCCTGGTGTACGCTTGATTTGGTCTGACATTATTCCTAGGTTTGTCTGGAGGGGATCACGGAATGTCACAGCGCTGGACAGGGCTAGGAAGAAGATTAACTTTGCTGTGTCGAAGTTTGTGTTGGCTGCTGGTGGTTTGGCCGTTAGACATCCGCTATTGGTGCTCCAGAGCCCCTTTTATTTTAGGAAGGATGGTGTGCACCTCTCCCATCTTGGGATTGGAGTTTTTCTGAGGGCGCTGTTCTCTTGTCTGGAGTAGTTTGTTATCTTTGAAGGTAGGGATAGGATTTGGGTAGATAGGTATATGGTTTTTGTTTTTGGTTGGATTTCATTTCGTGTTGGGTGGCGGGCTGCGTTTCTCTGAAACTGGCGGTGGCGGGAAGGCGCTACTGGCCAGCGGTCACTTGTAGCATAAGTGGTGTTGTGGGGCACTTACCCCTTTTGAAGGACGGCGAGTGTGTCCTGCCCTTGTGGGGGGGCGAGGGGCGCTTCCTTGGGGAGCGTCCTCACTCTGCTATAGGAAGGGGTGGTGAGACCTTCGCAGCACAGGTTATGCTGATATATATAGATGGGGCGTT
Organism: Pseudophryne corroboree; assembly: GCF_028390025.1. NCBI lineage: Eukaryota > Metazoa > Chordata > Amphibia > Anura > Myobatrachidae > Pseudophryne > Pseudophryne corroboree. The sequence continues at coordinate 828,496,951 of NC_086448.1, read as the reverse complement.
TCAGTCGCACCCATGACAGTTGGGGCGTTTAGTCGCCGCCATTTTGTAAGATCATGACTAGAGCTGGTTAGTAGTAGCGTTTTCCTGGCCACCCACTACGAGTGAGGTCATTCCAATTAATAAATTCAATGACCATTTAATCCAACGCAGTTGTGTCCGTGTCGTTATTTTTAGTTGATAAGCTAGCTTAAAGTGTATAGTTAATGTCAAGCACAATAATTGAATAGACGCCTTAGATAAGGAGAGTGCCTGACTGGGCACGATATCTATATAAGAGGCTGGTAATTTTGTGATTAGTTAAAGAAGGTCAATTGTTGCTAGGCAGATCAGAGTTTTGAGTGAGTGATAATTGGATAGGGCCAGCCTATCGGTGAGTGTAGGGGAGGTGTTTAGTACATGTAAGGTAGAAACTTCCAGAGTGCTTCCTCTTGTCGTCTGGAAGCCCACCCACCCGCCCTATTGGCTCACTAATTTGGCCCTTTTCAATTTGGCTTACTATTATCTTTCTTTCAGACTTAGTGGGCGGGAAGGCGCTACTGGCCAGCGGTCACTTGTAGCATAAGTGGTGTTGTGGGGCACTTACCCCTTTTGAAGGACGGCGAGTGTGTCCTGCCCTTGTGGGGGGGCGAGGGGCGCTTCCTTGGGGAGCGTCCTCACTCTGCTATAGGAAGGGGTGGTGAGACCTTCGCAGCACAGGTTATGCTGATATATATAGATGGGGCGTTTCAGTCGCACCCATGACAGTTGGGGCGTTTAGTCGCCGCCATTTTGTAAGATCGTGACTAGAGCTGGTTAGTAGTAGCGTTTTCCTGGCCACCCACTACGAGTGAGGTCATTCCAATTAATAAATTCAATGACCATTTAATCCAACGCAGTTGTGTCCGTGTCGTTATTTTTAGTTGATAAGCTAGCTTAAAGTGTATAGTTAATGTCAAGCACAATAATTGAATAGACGCCTTATAGAAATATATAGTGATACCTCCAGTATGATAGAAATATATAGTGATGCCTCCAGTATAATAGAAATATATAGTGATACCTCCAGTATAATAGAAATATATAGTGATGCCTCCAGTATAATAGAAATATATAGTGATACCTCCAGTATAATAGAAATATATAGTGATACCTCCAGTATAATAGAAATATATAGTGATACCTCCAGTATAATAGAAATATATAATGCTACCTCCAGTATAATAGAAATATATAGTGATACCTCCAGTATAATAGAAATATATAGTGATACCTCCAGTATAATAGAAATATATAGTGATGCCTCCAGTATAATAGAAATATATAGTGATACCTCCAGTATAATAGAAATATATAGTGATACCTCCAGTATAATAGAAATATATAGTAATGCCTCCAGTATAATAGAAATATATAGTGATTCCTCCAGTATAATAGAAATATATAGTGATACCTCCAGTATAATAGAAATATATAGTAATGCCTCCAGTATAATAGAAATATATAGTGATACCTCCAGTATAATAGAAATATATAGTGATACCTCCAGTATAATAGAAATATATAGTAATGCCTCCAGTATATTAGAAATATATAGTGATTCCTCCAGTATAATAGAAATATATAGTGATGCCTCCAATTTAATAACAATATATAGTAATACCTCCAGTATAATAGAAATATATAGTGATTCCTCCAGTATAATAGAAATATATAGTAATGCCTCCAGTATAATAGAAATATATAGTGATACCTCCAGTATAATAGAAATATATAGTAATGCCTCCAGTATAATAGAAATATATAGTGATACCTCCAGTATAATAGAAATATATAGTGATTCCTCCAGTATAATAGAAATATATAGTGATGCCTCCAATTTAATAACAATATATAGTAATACCTCCAGTATAATAGAAATATATAGTGATGCCTCCAATTTAATAACAATATATAGTAATACCTCCAGTATAATAGAAATATATAGTAATGCCTCCAGTATAATAGAAATATATAGTGATTCCTCCAGTATAATAGAAATATATAGTGATACCTCCAGTATAATAGAAATATATAGTGATGCCTCCAGTATAATAGAAATATATAGTGATACCTCCAGTATAATAGAAATATATAGTAATGCCTCCAGTATAATAGAAATATATAGTGATACCTCCAGTATAAAAGAAATATATAGTGATTCCTCCAGTATAATAGAAATATATAGTGATGCCTCCAATTTAATAAAAATATATAGTAATACCTCCAGTATAATAGAAATATATAGTGATTCCTCCAGTATAATAGAAATATATAGTAATGCCTCCAGTATAATAGAAATATATAGTGATTCCTCCAGTATATTAGAAATATATAGTGATGCCTCCAATTTAATAACAATATATAGTAATACCTCCAGTATAATAGAAATATATAGTGATTCCTCCAGTATAATAGAAATATATAGTGATTCCTCCAGTATAATAGAAATATACAGTGATGCCTCCAGTATAATAGAAATATATAGTGATACCTCCAGTATAATAGAAATATATAGTAATGCCTCCAGTATAATAGAAATATATAGTGATACCTCCAGTATAATAGAAATATATAGTGATTCCTCCAGTATAATAGAAATATATAGTAATGCCACCAATTTAATAACAATATATAGTAATACCTCCAGTATAATAGAAATATATAGTGATGCCTCCAATTTAATAACAATATATAGTAATACCTCCAGTATAATAGAAATATATAGTAATGCCTCCAGTATAATAGAAATATATAGTGATTCCTCCAGTATAATAGAAATATATAGTGATACCTCCAGTATAATAGAAATATATAGTAATGCCTCCAGTATAATAGAAATATATAGTGATACCTCCAGTATAATAGAAATATATAGTGATACCTCCAGTATAATAGAAATATATAGTAATGCCTCCAGTATAATAGAAATATATAGTGATACCTCCAGTATAATAGAAATATATAGTGATTCCTACAGTATAATAGAAATATATAGTGATGCCTCCAATTTAATAACAATATATAGTAATACCTCCAGTATAATAGAAATATATAGTGATTCCTCCAGTATAATAGAAATATATAGTGATTCCTCCAGTATAATAGAAATATATAGTGATGCCTCCAATTTAATAACAATATATAGTAATACCTCCAGTATAATAGAAATATATAGTGATTCCTCCAGTATAATAGAAATATATAGTGATTCCTCCAGTATAATAGAAATATACAGTGATGCCTCCAGTATAATAGAAATATATAGTGATACCTCCAGTATAATAGAAATATATAGTGATGCCTCCAGTATAATAGAAATATATAGGGATTCCTCCAGTATAATAGAAATATACAGTGATGCCTCCAGTATAATAGAAATATATAGTGATACCTCCAGTATAATAGAAATATATAGTGATGCCTCCAGCATAATAGAAATATATAGTAATGCCTCCAGTATAATAGAAATATATAGTGATACCTCCAGTATAATAGAAATATATAGTGATACCTCCAGTATAATAGAAATATATAGTGATACCTCCAGTATAATAGAAATATATAGTAATGCCTCCAGTATAATAGAAATATATAGTGATGCCTCCAGTATAATAGAAATATATAGTGATACCTCCAGTATAATAGAAATATATAGTGATGTCTCCAGTATAATAGAAATATATAGTGATACCTCCAGTATAATAGAAATATATAGTGATGCCTCCAGTATAATAGAAATATATAGTAATGCCTCCAGTATAATATAAATATATAGTACTACCTCCAGTATAATAGAAATATATAGTGATACCTCCAGTATAATAGAAATATATAGTAATGCCTCCAGTATAATAGAAATATATAGTAATGCCTCCAGTATAATAGAAATATATAGTGATGCCTCCAGTATAATAGAAATATATAGTACTACCTCCAGTATAATAGGAATATATAGTAATGCCTCCAGTATAATAGAAATATATAGTGATACCTCCAGTATAATAGAAATATATAGTAATGCCTCCAGTATAATAGAAATATATAGTAATGCCTCCAGTATAATAGAAATATATAGTGATACCTCCAGTATAATAGAAATATATAGTGATACCTCCAGTATAATAGAAATATATAGTGATACCTCCAGTATAATAGAAATATATAGTGATGCCTCCAGTATAATAGAAATATATAGTGATACCTCCAGTATAATAGAAATATATAGTGATGCCTCCAGTATAATAGAAATATATAGTGATACCTCCAGTATAATAGAAATATATAGTGATACCTCCAGTATAATAGAAATATATAGTGATACCTCCAGTATAATAGAAATATATAATGCTACCTCCAGTATAATAGAAATATATAGTGATACCTCCAGTATAATAGAAATATATAGTGATACCTCCAGTATAATAGAAATATATAGTGATGCCTCCAGTATAATAGAAATATATAGTGATACCTCCAGTATAATAGAAATATATAGTAATGCCTCCAGTATAATAGAAATATATAGTGATTCCTCCAGTATAATAGAAATATATAGTGATACCTCCAGTATAATAGAAATATATAGTAATGCCTCCAGTATAATAGAAATATATAGTGATACCTCCAGTATAATAGAAATATATAGTGATACCTCCAGTATAATAGAAATATATAGTAATGCCTCCAGTATAATAGAAATATATAGTGATACCTCCAGTATAATAGAAATATATAGTGATTCCTCCAGTATAATAGAAATATATAGTGATGCCTCCAATTTAATAACAATATATAGTAATACCTCCAGTATAATAGAAATATATAGTGATTCCTCCAGTATAATAGAAATATATAGTAATGCCTCCAGTATAATAGAAATATATAGTGATACCTCTAGTATAATAGAAATATATAGTAATGCCTCCAGTATAATAGAAATATATAGTGATACCTCCAGTATAATAGAAATATATAGTGATTCCTCCAGTATAATAGAAATATATAGTGATGCCTCCAATTTAATAACAATATATAGTAATACCTCCAGTATAATAGAAATATATAGTGATGCCTCCAATTTAATAACAATATATAGTAATACCTCCAGTATAATAGAAATATATAGTAATGACTCCAGTATAATAGAAATATATAGTGATTCCTCCAGTATAATAGAAATATATAGTGATACCTCCAGTATAATAGAAATATATAGTAATGCCTCCAGTATAATAGAAATATATAGTGATACCTCCAGTATAATAGAAATATATAGTGATACCTCCAGTATAATAGAAATATATAGTAATGCCTCCAGTATAATAGAAATATATAGTGATACCTCCAGTATAATAGAAATATATAGTGATTCCTCCAGTATAATAGAAATATATAGTGATGCCTCCAATTTAATAACAATATATAGTAATACCTCCAGTATAATAGAAATATATAGTGATTCCTCCAGTATAATAGAAATATATAGTAATGCCTCCAGTATAATAGAAATATATAGTGATTCCTCCAGTATAATAGAAATATATAGTGATGCCTCCAATTTAATAACAATATATAGTAATACCTCCAGTATAATAGAAATATATAGTGATTCCTCCAGTATAATAGAAATATATAGTGATTCCTCCAGTATAATAGAAATATACAGTGATGCTTCCAGTATAATAGAAATATATAGTGATACCTCCAGTATAATAGAAATATATAGTGATGCCTCCAGTATAATAGAAATATATAGTGATTCCTCCAGTATAATAGAAATATACAGTGATGCCTCCAGCATAATAGAAATATATAGTGATACCTCCAGTATAATAGAAATATATAGTGATGCCTCCAGCATAATAGAAATATATAGTAATGCCTCCAGTATAATAGAAATATATAGTGATACCTCCAGTATAATAGAAATATATAGTGATACCTCCAGTATAATAGAAATATATAGTGATACCTCCAGTATAATAGAAATATATAGTAATGCCTCCAGTTTAATAGAAATATATAGTGATGCCTCCAGTATAATAGAAATATATAGTGATACCTCCAGTATAATAGAAATATATAGTGATGTCTCCAGTATAATAGAAATATATAGTGATACCTCCAGTATAGTAGAAATACATAGTAATGCCTCCAGTATAATAGAAATATATAGTACTACCTCCAGTATAATAGAAATATATAGTGATACCTCCAGTACAATAGAAATATATAGTAATGCCTCCAGTATAATAGAAATATATAGTAATGCCTCCAGTATAATAGAAATATATAGTAATACCTCCAGTATAATAGAAATATATAGTAATGCCTCCAGTATAATAGAAATATATAGTAATGCCTCCAGTATAATAGAAATATATAGTAATGCCTCCAGTATAATAGAAATATATAGTGATGCCTCCAGTATAATAGAAATATATAGTGATACATCCAGTATAATAGAAATATACAGTGACACCTCCAGTATAATAGAAATATATAGTGATGTCTCCAGTATAATAGAAATATATAGTGATGTCTCCAGCATAATAGAAATATATAGTAATACCTCCAGTATAATAGAAATATATAGTGATACCTCCAGTATAATAGAAATATATAGTAATACCTCCAGTATAATAGAAATATATAGTGATACCTCCAGTATAATAGAAATATATAGTGATGCCTCCAGTATAATAGAAATATATAGTGATACCTCCAGTATAATAGAAATATATAGTAATACCTCCAGTATAATAGAAATATATAGTGATACCTCCAGTATAATAGAAATATATAGTGATGCCTCCAGTATAATAGAAATATATAGTAATGCCTCCAGTATAATAGAAATATATAGTAATGCCTCCAGTATAATAGAAATATATAGTGATACCTCCAGTATAATAGAAATATATAGTGATACCTCCAGTATAATAGAAATATATAGTGATATCTCCAGTATAATAGAAATATATAGTGATACCTCCAGTATAATAGAAATATATAGTGATACCTCCAGTATAATAGAAATATATAGTGATACCTCCAGTATAATAGAAATATATAGTGATACCTCCAGTATAACAGAAATATATAGTGATACCTCCAGTATAATAGAAATATATAGTGATGCCTCCAGTATAATATAAATATACAGTGATACCTCCAGTATAATAGAAATATATAGTGATACCTCCAGTATAATAGAAATATATAGTGATACCTCCAGTATAATAGAAATATATAGTAATACCTCCAGTATAATAGAAATATATAGTAATACCTCCAGTATAATAGAAATATATAGTGATACCTCTAGTATAATAGAAATATATAGTGATACCTCCAGTATAATAGAAATATATAGTGATACCTCCAGTATAATAGAAATATATAGTAATGCCTCCAGTATAATAGAAATATATAATGCTACCTCCAGTATAATAGAAATATATAGTGATACCTCCAGTATAATAGAAATATACAGTGATACCTCCAGTATAATAGAAATATATAGTAATACCTCCAGTATAATAGAAATATATAGTAATGCCTCCAGTATAATAACAATATATAGTGATGCCTCCATTATAACAGGAAAATACAGCCACTGTCGCACTCCCAGTAACCCTGACAAAGTGGGAGGAGCCGTCATGCTGCCAAGCACCATGGTTTTGTTGCTTTGTGGCACATTCCATTAGTACAGGGGCCCCTCAGGGCTGTGTCCTCTCACTCCTGCTCTTCTCCCTGTACACAAATTACTGCACCTCAGAGGCGCAATCAGTAAAGATCATCAGATTCACCGATGACACCACCGTCATCGGCCTCATCAAGGACGGGGACGAATCGGCCTATAGATGGGAAGTAGACCGGTTGGCCCAGTGGGGCAGCCACAACAACCTTGCGCTCTACCCCCTCAAAACTGTCGAGATGATAGTGGACTTCAGGAAGAAGTCAGCTCGTTCACCTCCACTAACAATTGCTGACAGTGTGGTATCGCTAGTGGACTCCTTCAAGTTTCTAGGGACCACAATCTCCTGGGACCTTAAATGGGGGTCCAACGCTGACGCCACTGTTGGGAAAGCGCAGCAGAGGTTGTTCTTCCTCAGGCAACTAAGGAAGTTCAACATCCCACAGAAGCTTCTGCTCCTCTTCTACTCCGCGATTGTGGAGTCGGTACTGTGCTCCTCGATACGGGTATGGTACAGCTCCACCAGCACGAGGGACAGATGCAGGCTCCAAAAGGTGGTCAGAACCGTGGAGAAGATCATCGGGGCCAACCTTCCCTCAGTCCAGGACCTGTCCAGAGCTAAAAAGCGGGCAACGAAGATAGTAAAGGATCAGCTACACCCAGGGGCGGATCCAGAAGAAAATGATAGGGGGGGCACGATGGAAGGGGCAAGTACATTTGCGTGCGGCTTCGGTGCATGTGAGGTGGCGCTTCTTATACAATGCCCACAGTTGTAGCGCTCATTATGCAATGTCCACTGTACTGGTAGTGCCCCTTATATAGACCCCATAGTAGTGGTGCTCCTTATGCAATGCCCGTATTGCCCCCAGTAGTAATGTTGCCTGTAGTAATGCCCCCAGTCATTATGCCCCCAGTGGTAATGCCCCTGCAGTTATGACCCCAGTAGTTTACCCCCCCCTTTAGTTTAGCCTCCCAGTGGTAATGCCCCCACTAGTTTAGCCACCAGTAGTAATGCCCCCCTGTAGTTTGCCCCATTGTAGTTTAGCCCCTGTAGTTATGCCCCCCTTATAGTTTAGCCTCCAGTAGTAATGCCCCCAGTAGTTTGGCCCCTGTAGTTATCCCCCAGTAGTTTGGCCCCTGTAGTTATGCCCCCAGTAGTTTGGCCCCCAAGTAGTAATGCCCCTGTAGTTAAGCCGCCAGTAGTAATGCCCTCCTGTAGTATGCCCCCAGTAGTTAGCACCTTTGTAGTTGGCCCCCAGTAATAATGTCCCCCAGTAGTTTGCCCCCAGTAGATGCCCCCCCAGTAATGATGTCCTCCAGTAGTAATGCCCCCTAGGACTTTGCCCCAATAGATGACCCCCCCCAGTAGTAATGCCCCCAGTAGCTGCCCCCCAGTAATAATGCCCCCAGTAGCTGCCCCCAATAGATGATCCCCCAGTAGTAATGCCCCCAGTAGATGCCCCCCAGTAATAATGCCCCCAGTAGATAGCGCCCAGTAAAAATGTCCCCCAGTAGCTACCCCCAATAGATGACCCCCCAGTAGTAATGCCCCCAGTAGATGCCCCCAGTAATAATGCCCACAGTAGATAGCCCCCAGTAAAAATGTCCCTCATTAGGTGCCCCCAATAATAATGCCCCCAGTAGGTGCCTCCCAGTAATAATGCCCCCAGTAGATGGCCCCCAGTGAAAATGTCCCCCAGTAGCTGCCCCCAATAGATGACCCCCCCAGTACTGATGCCCCCAGATATAATGCCCCCAGTAGTAATGCCCCTTGTTGATGCCACCCCAGTAGTAATGCCCCCGCTGCATTAAGAAAAAAAACATACTTACCGAGCCCCGTTCCCGCGCCGCTGCAGTCCTCCTCCTCCCTGGGCATCCGCTCCTCAGTAAGCACTATGAGAGAGACGTCATGACTGACGTCTCTCCCATAGCGCACGCTGCACAGTGACAGCGCCGGAAGCCGGAGCTCAGTACTGAGCTCCTGCCTCCGGCTGCCGCTGTGCAGGGAGACGGGCGCCCGCTGGTAACACAATCTCAGCGGGCGCCCGTCATCTTCCAGCGCGGGGGGGGATGGGACACACGGAGGCCGCAAATGACAGGGGGGGCACGGGCCCAAGTGCCCCCCCCCCCCTGGATCCGCCACTGGCTACACCCCGGCCACAGCATGTTTAACTTGCTTCCTTCAGGCAGGCGTTACAGGGCCGTCCCCGCCAGGTCCAGCAGAAGCCTCAAAAGTTTCTTTCTCCAAGCGGTCCGCCTGCTGAACTCCTGAACATTGACTGACTAGACGTACATGTAACTCACTTGTGTCCCTACGGTATTCCTGTCTGTGTGACTTTACTTGCCCCCCCCCCATCTGCTCATCTGTTACCTACTTGGATGTTGTATAGCAAGTTCCTAGTATACGCAAGTATACCTGGCCAGTAGAGCTGATTCTGATTATAATCGTGGTAATGGCAAAGTGTGTGGCAGGTGGTGCTACATACCCGCTGCCATATTCTTGAGGGTACTCCGCTCCCGAGCGTACCCGCATACTCGCACCTCTGGATACAGTATAGTGACTTACTCGGTACACGGAACTTCTCATAATCAGACGACACACATCAGGTGCCCCCAAATAGTATTTTGCCGTCTTCCAACATGAATTTGTCACCTCAAAGGTAAAACTACCACTGCCTTTCCTGTCCTGTATTTGTGACATTTTCAAGGCATACAGGAGCCTGGGAAAAATGCAGACGGCCCCTGCCACCCCCGACAGTGGGAATTAAATGCAGTACTCTTGCCTTGAGGCCGGATGAGGCATTTGCTAGGTATTTTGTCAAGGGGGAAGGAAATAAGGCTTGGGCTGAAATCAATTGTAATTATGCCTATTGTGGCTTTTTATATGGTTATTAGGTGACACAGGACCCATCCAGAGAGCTGCAGTTTTCACACCTCGTAAGGACACTGTCAAGTACCTGCTAACTGGCCATCCTCTTCTACCTCATGAGAATCACTGCACCGCAGGTGGCGGGTTTATATTCTGGTGTGTAGGCTGTAAATGGTACAGGAATGGGTCATCGTTACACCAGGACCCCAAATTACTCAGATTGGGGGACTATGAATACATTTACACCTATTAGATGATTCTAAGTAAAAACAATTACTTGTTAAGCAGTTACTCACTTAGGGGTCTGTTTATTAAAGTCTTTTTTTTCCCATCAGTCCCCTGAAAAAGGGCGTCTCTATTTGCAGTAGCAGCATTATAGCTTTCAGTGCAGACTGCAACTATGCCAGATTTGCCAAGCTTGGCACTGGAAAAATTACACCAAGGACGTAGCTACCATAAATGCAGGGAGTGCAGCTGCTATAGGGCCCAGAGCTGAGAGGGGCCACCTTCCCTGTCACAACTACATGTGTTATATACAGTGTGTTGCTGCCATAGGTGCAGGGAGTGCAGCTGCTATGGGGCTCAGACCTGAGACGGGCCACCTTCCCTGTCACAGTTACATGTGTTATATACAGGGGTATAGCTACCATAGGTGCAGGGAGTGCAGCTGCTATGGGACCCAGAGCTGAGAGGGCCACCTTCCCTGTCAGTTACATGTGTTATATACAGGGGTGTAGTAACCATAGGTGCAGCTGCTATGGGGCCCAGAGCTGAGAGGGGGCCACCTTCCCTGTCAGTTACATGTGTTATATACAGGGGTGTAGCTACCATAGGTGCAGAGAGTGCAGCTGCTATGGGGCCAGAGCTGAGTGGTGCCACCTTCCCTGTCACAGTTACATGTGTTATATACAGGGTGTAGTAGCTACCATAGGTGCAGGGAGTGCAGCTGCTATGGAGCCAGAGCTGAGAGGGGCCACCTTCCCTGTCACAGTTACATGTGTTATATACAGGGTGTAGCTACCATAGGTGCAGGGAGTGCAGCTGCTATGGGGCCAGAGCTGAGAGGGGCCACCTTCCCAGTCACAGTTACATGTGTTATATACAGGGTGTAGCTACCATAGGTGCAGGGAGTGCAGCTGCTATGGGGCCAGCAGTGGCAAACGCAGGATTTGCATGGGGGGGTTTCCAGAACTGGGTGGAGCCAAGCACAGGGGTGGGGACTGAGGTGATCCAGTATATGCTGGGTCCGTAAAACTAGTGTGTCTGTGTGTATGTGTATATATATATATATATATATATATATATCTACACACATATATATACCGTATATACACACATATATATATCTACATACATATACACATATACACTGCTCAAAAAAATAAAGGGATCACTAAAATAACACATCCTAGATCTGAATGAATGAAATATTCTTATTAAATACTTTGTTCTTTACATAGTTGAATGTGCTGACAACAAAATCACACAAAAATTATCAATGGAAATCAAATTTATTAACCCATAGAGGTCTGGATTTGGAGTCACACTCAAAATTAAAGTGGAAAAACACACTACAGGCTGATCCAACTTTGATGTAATGTCCTTAAAACAAGTCAAAATGAGGCTCAGTAGTGTGTGTGGCCTCCACGTGCCTGTATGACCTCCCTACAACGCCTGGGCATGCTCCTGATGAGGTGGCGGATGGTCTCCTGAGGGATCTCCTCCCAGACCTGGACTAAAGCATCCGCCAACTCCTGGACAGTCTGTGGTGCAACGTGGCGTTGGTGGATGGAGCGAGACATGATGTCCCAGATGTGCTCAATTGGATTCAGGTCTGGGGAACGGGCAGGCCAGTCCATAGCATCAATGCCTTCGTCTTGCAGGAACTGCTGACACACTCCAGCCACATGAGGTCTAGCATTGTCTTGCATTAGGAGGAACCCAGGGCCAACAGCACCAGCATATGGTCTCACAAGGGGTCTGAGGATCTCATCTCGGTACCTAATGGCAGTCAGGCTACCTCTGGCGAACACATGGAGGGCTGTGCGGCTCCCCAAAGAAATGCCACCCCACACCATTACTGACCCACTGCCAAACTGGTCATGCTGGAGGATGTTGCAGGCAGCAGAACGTCCTCCTTGGCGTCTCCAGACTCTGTCACATGTGCTCAGTGAGAACCTGCTTTCATCTGTGAAGAGCACAGGGCGCCAGTGGCAAATTTGCCAATCTTGGTGTTCTCTGGCAAATGCCAAACGTCCTGTACGGTGTTGGGCTGTAAGCACAAACCCCACCTGTGGACGTCGGGCCCTCATACCACCCTCATGGAGTCTGTTTCTGATTGTTTGAGTAGACACATGCACATTTGTGGCTTGCTGGAGGTCATTTTGCAGGGCTCTGGCAGTGCTCCTCCTGTTCCTCCTTGCACAAAGGTGGAGGTAGTGGTCCTGCTGCTGGGTTGTTGCCCTCCTACGGCCTCCTCCGCGTCTCATGATGTTCTGGCCTGTCTCCTGGTAGCGCCTCCATGCTCTGGCCACTACGCTGACAGACACAGCAAACCTTCTTACCACAGCTCGCATTGATGTGCCATCCTGGATGAGCTGCACTACCTGAGCCACTTGTGTGGGTTGTAGACTCCGTCTCATGCTACCACTAGAGTGAAAGCACCGCCAGCTTTCAAAAGTGACCAAAACATCAGCCAGAAAGTATAGGAGCTGAGAAGTGGTCTGTGGTCACCACCTGCAGAACAACTCCTTTATTGGGGGTGTCTTGCTAATTGCCTATAATTTCCACCTGTTGTCTATTCCATTTGCACAACAGCATGTGACATTGATTGTCAGTCAGTGTTGCTTCCTAAGTGGACAGTTTGATTTCACAGAAGTGTGATTGACTTGGAGTTACATTGTGTTGTTTAAGTGTTCCCTTTATTTTTTTGAGCAGTGTACATATACACATAGCATATTAAACATGCATACATATATATACATACAGTACACACATATATATATATATATGCATGTATATATATCATATGTGTGTGTGTGTTTATATGTATGTATATACATGTGTGTATATATATGCACATGGATATATATGTACTATAATTAAAATAAACTTTTATTAAGCACTTACAAGTGCCACCAGGAAGACAGCAGGCTGCAGAGGACGCTAGACAGCCATTAATAATACTCATGCAGCTAAAAAAAAAATATATATATATATATTTTTTTTGGTGGAGGGGGGTTTCTGGGTGATCAGAAACCCCCCCCCCCCATCCCCCTGGGTGCGCCACTGGCCAGAGCGGAGAGGAGCCACCTTCCCTGTCACAGTTACATGTGTTATATACAGGGCGTAGCCAGGGCCGGTTCCGGGGCTTCTGGCACCCCGGGCATCATTAGGGGGCCTGGCTTCGTACAGGGGGCGTGGTCATTTACGCCCCCTGTACAGACTGAAATGATGTGTGGTGCGCGATGACGTCATCGCGCACCGCAAAGGTCCTCTCCACGAAGGGAAACTACGCGTCTAGTTCCCTTCGTGGAGAGGACCTTTGCTGTGCGGTGCGCGATGACGTCATCGCACACCGCACAGTAAAGGACCTCTCCACGAAGGGAAACTAGACGTGTACGCGTCTAGTTTCCCTTCCCAGCGGCAGCAGCCAGTGGCAGCAGGGGGGCAGCGGGGGGCACACAGCAGCAGCGGATCTTGCCCTGGTGCGGCGCCCTCCGGATAGCGCCCTGCGCCCTCCGGAAGGCGGCGCCCCGTGTAAAAGTCCTGCTTGCCCGTGGCAAGATCCGCTACTGGGCGTAGCTACCATAGGTGCAGGGAGTGCAGCTGCTATGGGGCCAGAGCTGAGAGGGGCCACCTTCCCTGCCACAGTTACATATGTTATATACAGGGTGTAGCTACCATAGGTGCAGGGAGTGCAGATGCTATGGGGCCAGAGCTGAGAGGGGCCACCTTCCCTGTCACAGTTACATGTGTTATATACAGGGTGTAGCTACCATAGGTGCAGGGAGTGCAGCTGCTATGGGGCCAGAGCTGAGAGGGGCCACCTTCCCTGTCACAGTTACATGTGTTATATACAGGGGTGTAGCTACCATAGGTGCAGGGAGTACAGCTGCTATGGGGCCCAGAGCTGAGAGGGGCCACCTTCTCTGTCACAGTTACATGTGTTCTATACAGGGTGTAGCTACCATAGGTGCAGGGGTGCAGCTGCTATGGGGCCAGAGCTGAGAGGGGCCACCTTCCCTGTCACAGTTACATGTGTTATATACAGGGTGTAGCTACCATAGGTGCAGGGAGTGCAGCTGCTATGGGGCCAGAGCTGAGAGGGGCCACCTTCCCTGTCACAGTTACATGTGTTATATACAGGGTGTAGCTACCATAGGTGCAGGGAGTGCAGCTGCTATGGGGCCAGAGCTGAGAGGGGCCACCTTCCCTGTCACAGTTACATGTGTTATATACAGGGTGTAGCTACCATAGGTGCAGGGAGTGCAGCTGCTATGGGGCCAGAGCTGAGAGGGGCCACCTTCCCTGTCACAGTTACATGTGTTATATACAGGATGTAGCTACAATAGGTGCAGGGAATGCAGCTGCTATGGGGCCCAGAGCTGAGAGGGGCCACCTTCCCTGTCACAGTTACATGTGTTATATACAGGGTGTAGCTACCATAGGTGCAGGGAGTGCAGCTGCTATGGGGCCAGAGCTGAGAGGGGCCACCTTCCCTGTCACAGTTACATGTGTTATATACAGGATGTAGCTACAATAGGTGCAGGGAATGCAGCTGCTATGGGGCCCAGAGCTGAGAGGGGCCACCTTCCCTGTCACAGTTACATGTGTTATATACAGGGTGTAGCTACCATAGGTGCAGGGAGTGCAGCTGCTATGGGGCCAGAGCTGAGAGGGGCCACTTTCCCTGTCACAGTTACAGTTACATGTGTTATATACAGAGTGTCAGTGTAGCTACCATAGGTGCAGGGAGTGCAGCTGCTATGGGGCCAGAGCTGAGAGGAGCCACCTTCCCTGTCACAGTTACATGTGTTATATACAGAGTGTAGCTACCATAGGTGCAGGGAGTGCAGCTGCTATGGGGCCAGAGCTGAGAGGAGCCACCTTCCCTGTCACAGTTACATGTGTTATATACAGAGTGTAGCTACCATAGGTGCAGGGAGTGCAGCTGCTATGGGGCCCAGAGCTGAGAGGGGCCACCTTCCCTGTCACAGTTACATGTGTTATATACAGAGTGTAGCTACCATAGGTGCAGGGAGTGCAGCTGCTATGGGGCCAGAGCTGAGAGGGGCCACTTTGTTTAGTTCAAAAGGAGGTCAACGTGTTAACTTAAAGTTTGTATGTTAAATTGAACAAAATGCCCCCCAAATCTTTCCGTATGTGAACCGTAGCTTATGGGGCAGATTGTATGTCACGTGACCGTGTGTTTGAGTGGCAGAAAATATTTAGGGGGACATTTACTAAGCAGTGATAAGAGCGGAGAAGTGAGCAAGTGGAGAAGTTGCCAGATCAACCAATCAGCACTGAAGTAACATCTATAATTTGCATACTATAAAATGATACAGAGCAGCTGTTTGGTTGATCTGGCAACTTCTCCACTGGCTCACTTCTCCGCTCTTATCACTGCTTAGTAAATGTCCCCCTTAGTGATGGTCATAAGGATGTGGAAGATGATAAATGTCCCGGAAGGTCTTGCACATCAAAAACAAATGAAAATGTGGAATATATATTTAGAAAATTGTTAGAACTGACCGCCAACGCTTTGCATCGAGATCTTAATATGACAAAAGTTTGTGCTAAGATGGTTCCAGGGCTTCTCACTGCCGAGCAGAAAGAAAATCAATAGCGATTTTATACAAACATTTTGGAACAAATGTAAGTGGATTGGCATTTTTTAGGTAAAGTTTTTACCTGCGATGTAACATGGGTCTTCCAGTACGATCCTGAGACAAAACGTCGGTTCTGTGACATCCATGTATTATTTTTAGTATTAACATTTGTGTTTATAACACCTGCATATTCCTTTGTACTTTACAATTGGGAACACAACAGTGATAAAATGAGACTGGATAGTAATACACAGAGCGGTAAGAAGACCCTGCTCCCAAGCTTACAATCTATGGGGGTCATTCCGAGTTGATCGCTCGCTAGCAGTTTTTAGCAGCCGTGCACACGGTATGCCGCCGCCCACTGGGAGTGTATTTTAGCTTAGCAGAAGTGCGGACGAAAGGATCGCAGAGCGGCTACAAATTTATTTTTGTGTAGTTTCAGAGTAGCTCAAAACCTACTCAGCGCTTGCGATCACTTCAGACCGTTCAGTTCCTGTTTTGACATCACAAACACGCCCTGCGTTCGCCCAACCACGCCTGCGTTTTTCCAACCACTCCCTGAAAACGGTCAGTTGCCACCCAGAAACGCCCACTTCATGTCAATCACTCTGCGGCCAGCAGTGCGACTGAAAATCTTCGCTAGACCCTGTGTGAAACTACATAGTTCGTTGTAATAGTACGTCACGCATGCGCATTGAGTTTTTTTGCCTCATCGCTGCACAGCGAACAAATGCAGCTAGCGATCAACTCGGAATGACCACCTATATGATAACAGAAATGTAATACATGCCACATATTTCATATTGGTGTGTCCAGACTGCAAGGGTAAAAAGTGCCTGATGGGGAATATGATCCATTCGTGCATTAATATTGTTCTGGTTTCAGAGGGATGACTGGGTGTAGAAAGAGAACATATGTGAGTCTTGTGTGACCTGTGCAGAGTAATGGTAAGTATGTAGAATAGCTAATGGAGGTTACGTTATAGGCTTGTCTGAAGAGGTGAGGCCCAAATGTATTACGCCTTAACAAGAGATAAAGTGGAGACGGATAAAGAGAGATAAAGTACCAGCCAATCAGCTCCTAACTGTCATTTTTCAAATACAGCCTGTGGCATGGCAGTTAGGAGCTGATTGGCTGGTACTTTATCACCTTTTATCCATCTCCATTTTATCTCTTCTTAAGGCTTAATACATTTGGGCCTAAGTTTCCAGGGAGCCATACCTATCTACTTTCTGTAATGCTCCTCCCGGAGAAGACACCACCTCCGATATAAGGGAGCGGGGTGCCTCATCCCAATCATCGTGGTTGTGGGGGCAGGGTCCCACTGACCCTTTCCCGGCTAATGGTCCCCATACACTTGTGCGATGCCCCGCGACGCGACATCGCACCGGCAGTTCAGGTGCGATGAAATTGCACCTGAACTGCTGCCAAAGTGATTAACATGCGATCATGCGATAGATCGCATGAAAATCACGTGATGGGCACGTCACCACCGAGTGGGAGTGGCTTCTGGACACTCCCGGCGGGGTGCTCATTGCGCATCGCAGTGCGATATATCGCATGTGTTTTTAAAATGACATGCAATCGCACTGGGATGCGATAAATATTAAGTGCAGCACTTAATATCTTGAGACGCGAGATTCGACCGGCATGCCCGCGCATCGCGTCGCAGGGTGCTAAATATGTGCATACAATCATGCGATTGATCGCACAGATGCGATTGAAATCGCATGATTGTATGCCATATCGTATAAGTGTAAGGGCCCCATAAGTTTGCAGGAAATATAATTACACTACTGTTATCTGTACGTTACAGTTTACCTGAGTCGTACCCCTGATATTAGTTGCTCATCTTGTTGCAACTTCTGAAGAAGACGATGTCGGTATGTTAAGTGACTACAAATTGTTTTTATTTTACCTAAGGTTGTCATTTTCATTGTTATCTCGTCCTTATCACCGAGTCCATAAAGATAAGAGGACAGTGAAAGACAGGGAGAGCTCGGTGGCTGTACAGTTGTTGCTTGTTCATAGCTGTAGGGCACCTGCTGTAATCAGAAGCCATATTACGCCCGCCTCTGGGTCACTGCGTTCTATTACAACATTTTGAAAGCTTGTGTGAACTTAAATCACTGATCCCTCTGATAAATTCTGGCATATACAGTGCGTGTTCTTCAGCATGGGGATAGGGCTCCCAGAGAACTATAGGAGCTTCTTAGTACAGCAAATTCTTTTATTAAAAGTAGAGGAGAAAGGAAAGCATTAAATGTTCAGACATATATATGTATCTAGCTATCCCCACAGAGCAACCAAATGATCACTACTAATTTCAGTGTAGAACTGGACACATAGACATTGGTCTGGATTACTGACGCGTTTCGCTTTATGACTGATGTTGTTCAGCATTTATATAATTATAATAGTACAGGACTTAACACAGATGTGCATATTAGAGTTGCTGCATCTTGCGGTCTGCCAGTCCCCTAGTCGTACTCTTACTTTGCTAACGGTTACCAGCCTATAGTTGGCAGACAGGTTACGTCAGGAAACATGCATAGTTATGCTTCAGCCGGCAGTTCCATCCATCCATGACATGCTACGGGCAAGTTACACCTCTTCAATCATAAGTAAAGATGCAACTCAAATCCATTCAACTTGGATGCAACAGCAGTGACTGTACGTGTGGACGCTCAGTGCCGGAGCTTGTGCAGTGCAAAAATATACAAGGTGCCAACAGGCTTTATTATTTATTAACAGTGACCTGCAGCATTTATAATATCACAGCCCCCTAAAGAGATGAACAGCATCGCTGCACAATTTTAGTTCTGCGGAGGAACATGCCGTGTCACAGCGGTGACAGGTTGCTGCAATACAATGATCGGGTTACATTATTGCATCACAAAATGCCATTCTGTACAGCAATTGTGAATTTACATTTCACAGAATCATCAGAGAGGTGACTGATGACGGTCAGTTTAGTCTGGTCTATTAACCTGTTTATAGCACCAACATATTACGCTGTGCTGTACAGATTGGGCTAAAAGCAGGGAGGCCAAATTTTGATGGCGAAGCCGTGAAACGTGCAAAACCTTGTGGTAAATTGCTTAGTTGTGTGAATATTTTGCTGAACGGTTTTCCCCATGTCTACTTCCAGTAATACAATGTTGTAGCGGGAAAGTTCTTTGGTTTATACCCTAGAAAGAAAACTATGAGGACAAGGCTGAGTGGACCGTGGGAATGGTCAGGCATATAGGGGCTCAGGTGATTGAGAAATGGTGCTACCTTTGTCACTTTATTCCCTCAAGATGCAGTAGATATGTAAGAGGCCCAGATTTATACCAGCAGTATTCAGGCTTCAAGTTCTTGTGATTATTTGCACAGTGTGCAATCCTCAGAACTTTGGACTCCTTATACCACCAGTGTGCAATCCTCAGCGCTTTGGACTCTTTATATCACCAGTGTCCAATCCTCAGCGCTTTGGACTCCTTATACCACCAGTGTGCAATCCTCAGCACCTTTAGACTCCTTATACCACCAGTGTTCAATCCTCAGCACCCTTGGACTCTTTATACCACCAGTGTGCAATCCTCAGCACCTGTGGACTCTTTATACCACCAGTGTGCAATCCTCAGCACCTTTGGGCTCCTTATGCCACCAGTGTGCAATCCTCAGCACCTTTGGATTCCTTATACCACCAGTGTGCAATCCTCAGCACCTTTAGACTCCTTATACCACCAGTATTCAATCCTCAGCACCTTTGGACTCTTTATACCACCAGTGTGCAATCCTCAGCGCCTGTGGACTCTTTATACCACCAGTGTGCAATCCTCAGCACCTTTGGACTCCTTATACCACCAGTGTGCAATCCTCAGCACCTTTGGACTCCTTATACCACCAGTGTTCAATCCTCAGCACCTTTGGACTCCTTATACCACCAGTGTGCAATCCTCAGCACCTTTGGACTCCTTATACCACCAGTGTTCAATCCTCAGCACCTTTGGACTCCTTATACCACCAGTGTGCAATCCTCAGCACCTTTGGACTCCTTATACCACCAGTGTGCAATCCTCAGCACCTTTGGACTCCTTATACCACCAGTGTTCAATCCTCAGCACCTTTGGACTCTTTATACCACCAGTGTGCAATCCTCAGCACCTGTGGACTCTTTATACCACCAGTGTGCAATCCTCAGCACCTTTGGACTCCTTATACCACCAGTGTGCAATCCTCAGCACCTTTGTACTCCTTATACCACCAGTGTGCAATCCTCAGCACCTTTGGACTCCTTATACCACCAGTGTTTAATCCTCAGCACCTTGGGACGCTTTATACCACCAGTGTGCAATCCTCAGCACCTTTGGACTCCTTATACCACCAGTGTGCAATCCTCAGCACCTTTGGACTCCTTATACCACCAGTGTGCAATCCTCAGCACCTTTGGACTCCTTATACCACCAGTGTGCAATCCTCAGCACCTTTGGACTCCTTATACCACCAGTATGCAATCCTCAGCACCTTTGGACGCTTTATACCACCAGTGTGCAATCCTCAGCACCTTTGGACTCCTTATACCACCAGTGTGTAATCCTCAGCACCTTTGGACTCTTTGTATCACCAGTGTGTAATCCTCAGCACTTTAGACTCCCTGCACCAGTGTGCAATCCTCAGCACCTTTGGACTCTTTATACCACCAGTGTGCAATTCTCAGCACCTTTGGACTCCTTATACCACCAGTGTGTAATCCTCAGCACCTTTGGACTCTTTGTATCACCAGTGTGTAATCCTTAGCACTTTAGACTCCCTGCACCAGTGAGAAACCTCAGCTACTGTGACATTGCCACATGTGTGCAACTTGGCTAAAGATCTCCTTTTTGTGCTCACAAACATTATCTCTTCCATATGTCTCAAGATTAATAACAGCTCCTATATATTTCACCAATCTCTGCCCTGTGACAAGTTTCTGGCCACAGTCCTCACAGTTTCAGACTAGATCCCAGTATGTATGCATGTTGTAGGTGTCACTAAATGTATACAGCATTCGGATAGGTACGGTAGCACAGAAGGATAGGCATTTCTCTTATGTCCTAGAGGATGCAGGCAACAGCCTCCCTGCAGCGAGGGACTAAGGGGGGGAGCAGTGTCCGCCCTGCGGGGTCTGAGCCACTGTCTCCGCTGACTGGACACTGAGCACCAGAGGGGTCGGATCGCTCCCCGCCACAGGGGGTCGCTCGCCCCAGCAGCATGCCGCCAACCCCTTACAGAGCTGAAGACGTGGCGAGTGAGACACCGACCCCCCTGGCAAGCGGTGGGCCGGTGTGAAGCTGGCGGCAGCGGGGAGGGAGCGCAGTATTAACTGCGCTCCTGGGAAGGCTTAGCGGTACATGATATGGTGCTGTGAGGGGCGCCCTGGGCCAGCGCTTACCCCCTACACTGGTCCAGAAGCCTGTCGGGGTCCTCGGATCTCAGCCAGCACTAATTCCTCAGGCCAGTATAATCCATGAAGAGCGGGAAGACAGCGCCATTAAGGGGGCGGAGCTTCTCCTCAGAGCAGACCCAGCAGCATTTCAGCGCCATTTTCCTGCCTGCACAGCGCTGAGAAAGAGAATCAGGTCCCTCCACAGCAACTCCAGCTCTCTGTAAACGGTACCAGGGGGTTGTAGAAAGGGGGGCAGGCTGCAATACGACTGTGTGTCCTATTAAGGTGCACAGTCAGCGCTGATAAGGGGTCTCCCTTTGGTAAAAGCGCTGTGTGTGGGTTGGCTCCAATCTCTGTGTCTCTCTTGCTTTTCTTGGGGGGAAAACTCTGTCTGCCCTCACCTGTGTGTGTGTGGAGTGTTTGGTGGTCTCCTTTAGCTATGTCCAGGGACACTGTGTCATATGCTGCAGAGGATTTTTCCTGCCAGGATGATCCCATTCCATGTAATTAGGATAGCACTGGTTTAGCACAGATACCAGCAAGGGACCCTGAGTGGTTTTCCTCTATCAAATCGTGGATTTCTCAGATTTCTGACAGGGTTGCAAGTAATGAATCTGCAACCCAGGTATTACAGAACTCTATGGCAGTATGGCCGGTTTCTGGTACCTCAGGATGCTTCGCTATATACCCCCATAAGCGTGCGCTTGTGCATGTCACACAAGACGACACGGATACCGATACTGATACCACAGACGGTGATGGGGATGTGTCGCGGGGGTCCGCATCTCTTGCAAAAGGGGTGCAATTGATCATAGAGGCTATCAGGGATGTGCTGAATGTTAATGATCTGACAAGGTTGAGGAGGCCTTTTTCACCGAAAATAAAAAAGCCTCGCTAACCTTCCCTGGGTCAAAGGAATTGAATGCTATATTTGAGAAAGCATGGGAAAACCCTGAGAAAAAAATTCCAGATCCCTGAACGGGTGCAGGTGGCGTTTCCTTTCCCTGAGGAGGATAGAAAAAAATGGGAAAACCCGCCGATTGTTGACGCATCTGTGTCCAGACTCTCAAAGAAGGTGCTTTTACCTGTTCCAGGATCTACCGCCTTAAAGGAGTCGACTGATCGTAAAATTGATAACACACTTAAGTCAATGTACACTGCTTCAGGGGTCATATTACGTCCCACTGTTGCTAGTGCATGGATTGCAAAAGCTATAGTAAAGTGGTCGGCTACCTTATGATAAAGCTGAATCTATTTATCGTATAAATAACCCTTTAAGAGGTCTAAGAACACTGTACGCTGACTACGTAAGAAGTACCGTAAGGGTACGCTACTTGCGTAATGATCGCTCAGCCGTAGGCGAGACGCTCATGCGTCGCGTTCGCTCACGGCCCAAAAATCACAGACTGGCACACTATTGGCTACAGACAAACGTAATAATTCGCTATGGCGTAGCGGACGCTCGAGACCACGAGGAGATCACCAGCGGCGCAGACGCTCACAACGCTATACCTTGATATCTATACCTTTAACAATGAGATACACAGTATACCTTTATGTAGAGACAGTGTGTAAGTGCAACCTGGTGTAACCTGATTAACTACAAAGCTGCTTGAGCGTCACCGACGCTCTGTGAACACTTAACACTATGAGAAAATACACAGATACTTGTTTAGGGTCCAAAGCCTATTAAATGTATTATAACTAATATACTTGTAAAAAGGAATCACAGTACAAATGATACACTACAATATAACAGAGACTTCCTAACCAAATAACTACACTATAAATACAATACAATACAATACAATCTAATCAAGGGAAAATACGAGAGAAAGAGTAGAGAAAGAGAGAGAGAGATGAGAGAAATGGCTCACAGTAAGACAATATGATCACGGAGAAAAACTTACGCACAAGGGTAACGATCGCAAGCGCTTCTGGACATCCAGCTTCCCGATTATCAGCAATGAGAACCGTTTGATGAGAAGTGAAGGCTGGATGCCACAGACCCGTCTTTTATGCTCCACACACAATGCAATCTAATGGTCCCTACAATCTGATCGTCCATTGGACACAGGAATTCGGCTTCGCATTATAACAAGAGGTCATAGGTTGATTCATACAGGTGGGCTGTGACGATTTCAAACAGCTCAGGTGGGTGGGACACTGGGTTTCCCGCCGCATACCTGAGTAAGAGTAAATAATAGTAATGGACATAAACTCCTTATGTCCATAACTATTCGCACGAGCGATTAATACGCTCCAAACCAACACCGGAATATTGCTATTTAAATACTCTTCCGATGGGTACCAAACACTACTGTATGACTCCTGTTAGACCCTTCCTACAATACAAAGAGGGATTCCTCCGTTCAGGGACATTCTATATTAACCAAACTTTCAGAATCTATCAAAGGGACCATGATCTATAAACTACGTTAATTGTGGAAATATGTAACGATTGGGTCGCACGCTACGACTACATACTCTTTACCGTAAATACGCATACCGATGCGAGCGGGTGCACGCATCAGCGGGTATGCGATATCACGGGAAAGCGCACGCATGCGCAGCGCGGACCAGCGTGAGGTGCAAATATGGCAGCGTGTATAGGGATATTTTTCTGACTTTGACAGTCCACCCTTTGGCAGTCAATAATAACTGCCACCTTCTAAAACATTTCAAAAAGAGAAAAATATATGTCAGGGGTTAATTCATTTCCATGGTTTGGTAGGGGAGGAGAGAGGAGTAGGTGTGAAGAGGGTATGACCTAGTGAGATAGCAGAAGCATGTGTGTATGAGTCCATGTTTGGGGGGTCATGTATCATCGTGCCGTACGTGTTGTAAATCAAGCTTCGAGGTATTGCGAAGTATACATTTGAATTCCTTCTTATCCCGTGGTACAGGTCTGTGGATGGGCTGTCAAACTTTACCGAGCTCTTTTCGGCTTTTGAACAAAATGGGGAGCACATTTTAGTTGATGATACATGAATGGGGGAATATGTGATTGCTGATATCTGTGCCTGTATTCCCTATACTATGTGTGTTATTACCTGAGGGTTGTAGAGATGAAGATGAAGAACACTTATGGAAAATGCAATGATATTCTATGTCAGGTAAATGTACATCTGTCGTTGAAGTTTTGTTCGGTATCAGTTGAAAGTCGTCTTCTTTGCGCTGTTTTGCTCATTAAGCGTGAGCAATAAGCTTTGTCAATGCCATTAGATTTACAAAAAATGTTGGGCTAGCGTGAGTTTAAAAATACTAGGGAAACTGGGGATCCATGGCAAAGTTCATCAAGTGTCCATTTCTCAAGTGGTCAAAACTCTTTCTTTGGTCCATCCGTTGTCTGTATAGCGTCTCGTCAACTTCCTCGTCCAAGGGGGTCTTGTTATCTTGGAGAAAAGTAGAAAAACAGGTGAAAGAAACGGACCGTATAATCGCATTTTCATCACATCCTGGTTTCTATCATTGGGTCATAAATCAAATCCAGGTTAATTACAGTTTCCTCACTCCTCAAACTCATCACTCTTGTACTTTGTTTGCACTTCATTAAAGCCTGCCCGCATCTAAATATCAATCCAATAAATATAACAACACCCAAAATACATAGGAGAAACTTCCCAACATCCATTATGACTCCTTGAGCCCAGTCTCCCAAACCGGAGAACCAATTTCGCGGGTTCAACCATGACACCCAACCAGTCAGCTCATTACCTACAGCAGCAAGAGTGAGATTGTGTTTTCGGCGAAATTCCCACTTTAATTGGAGAATATCGTCCATCTTTTGGTCTATGACCTCTACCGGATCCTCGGTGCTATTCGTGATGTACGTGCAACACTTCACGCCGTACTGTGTTGCCAATGTAACACAATATCCGCCTGTCACTGCTGTGAGGTAATTAAGAACCATTCTATGCTGCACCAGTTCTGTTTTATAAGCTTGGAGTTCTCTTCCAGTGTATCTAAACGTGTCATCATACATTTCAGTGATATTATCTAACAAATTGGCGAGTGCGGAAATGTATCTATAATTCATCACTCCTCGAGCGGTGCGAGTGAAATCTAACGCCACCAGAACCTGAATCCCGGTGGATTCATGGATCAGATCAGAGGCCGGATGCTCTAACCTTTCTGATAGTTGTCTTTTAACGAGGTGCTCGTAATGAGTGTGAGTATAAGGAGTTTGGGCACCACGGTGTATGTCTTTCATTTTACCATGAGTTACAGTCATTACTTCAGGCAATACTTTTCCAATATAACACAATCCTTCAGAGTTTGGGGCAAGCCACTTGTACGCCTTTCTCCCGCATATGAAATAAGCATCATCGGGGAGAACATATGGGACGGAGAAAGACATTACCATATTACATTATTATTAAAAAATTACAAACCCATAGTGTATCACGCCATTATTCGAGAGTACATAATGGCGATCCATCTTCTTTGACAGTAATAGGTTTGGAACAATTTTCCAGTACCAAAAGAGGGGGGGACAGATTCCGTAAACTTTGTTTAGGAGAATCATCATGGATCTTTAGGTTAGATACGTTGCATCCTAAAGGTCTAAATGAAGCCCTAGATTACACCTGTCTGGATTAATTTAGGATGTCCAAATCTACAGATATTTACACTTATATAAACTATAGAATTTTGTGTGTGTGTCCTGTTCTGTACTAATGACTTTCCATGTTATCCCCAAAAAAAAAATCAAAAAAAAAAAAAAATCCAATTTTCATTAGTTCCCTTCCCTTTTGGGGTATCTATAGCCTTATGGGTTGATTTAGGTTCCTTTTGGGGTCTTATACATCTATATCTTATGAGGACATATGTCAGCCCTCAATTTGACCTGTCTGCTTCTTATCAGTTTTTATGTTTGATTTTTTATGTTGTATTCAAAGATCCTTCCTATCGGTATGGTTACTAATATTAAGTTATACTGATAGGGTTTTGAATAGATATTTTTCAGTTTATTTTATTTATAATTCATGCTTATATTAGAGTGACCAAACGAATTCAATCATGATCATATGGATTTATTGTCATTGCTTCATTTCAAATTTAAATTAATATTGAACACATTTTTGTACCTATATGCATGTAATTTCTATATATGCGTATATGTATAATTGTTAGAAATATATATATGGTTGAATACACACTTATAAATTAATCCAGAGGAATCATATAATTTTACACCAATAACTTGTGTTGTTGACACCACCATAAATTCTTTGTAATGTTTGCCTAGGTAAGGCTGCAATATAGTATAATTGAGACCTTATCTATTAAATTAATCAGCAAATAAATAGACAGTTTTTATTTGGATAATAGCTGTTAGAAATTGTACCATCATTCATATTAGTCGTTAGAGAAACTGGAGATTGTGTGTAACTCAACAGATTCATATCAATTCTTAATCGTCTGTTTCAGTACAGAGAGGGTTAAAGCATGACTATCTTTCCCTCTCTGGTTTGAGATAGGTTGCGTTAATTTGGATTTGATTAAGTTTAAAATACATAAAGATAGATCTTTTATGATTCTCTATTGTCTTATTTTTACCCAAATGAAGATATATTACTATTGACTCAATGCTCCGCTGACCTTTTATGTTTATTTTATTTTTATTGTAAGATATTTCTGCTTTTTATTCTGTTTTAGATATGTATGTAATCAGGATTCTGCCTACTGTGTGTTTGATTACTAATTGACACACCAGATTCAATTCACACAATTAGCTAGGTATAAATGCTGTATATCCCAGTAGCAAGGTATTCGTCTTGAGGAAGTCTCCGTTGCTAGGAGACGAAACGCGTTGACGCCCCTTTCTACGAGTGCAGTGCAGTGGATATCAGTTACTCCACAGACGGGCTCCTACCATCTCGGTCCTGCTATTCCGGTTCCGTCCACATCTAAGCCAAGTGACCTACAGTAATTATACCTCCGCAGTGAGGTTAAAGGGAGTCCAGCTGCTAACGGCACTTCTACATCAGAATCCCGCTGCGACAAGCTGGATATAGACGGATCTCCGCTGTGAGACCAGTGCGGCGCCAGCCATCAGCGGTTTTGCCGTTCCATGCTGTTACCGATAGCCATACGGATCAGGTCCCTTGCTGGGAAACTCCCTACATGTCATCATCTGACGGTCAACTGACGGCTATTATTACGGAGAATAAATATTCCAACAAGTCTGTCTTTTAATTACCATTGTGGCAGCAACTACCAATCTTTACATTCTCCCCGTGCAAATGCATACAGGACTCTGCATTACATCTCAGGAATCAGCACGAGGGTAACTATTATTACTTGCTTTGCTTCTAATAATTTTATTGTGGAGCCATCTGTGGACATTTTATTTGATTCCACACTGGGACGCCAGTGTTAGAATCGATTGTTGCTCTTTGTATAGAGCCTCTTTCACTTAAGATATCCGATCTGCATTTTAGATACAGTGTATGCTGTTTAAACAGCACGTTTATAAAAGTTAGATACAGTGTTTCTATTTACACTTGCAAGAGGTGAAATACCTCCGGTTTTTATACTGCTATATATATATATATATATATATATGTATTGTTTGTCTCATTTACTTTGTTTTGTGTCATTAACTGTTTTATAAAATATTTTTCACTATAAAAAAGGTCAAGTTTCATTGAGTCAATCATTCTCCTTGCTAGACTGCACTTAATTAATCAATCAATCAATTCAAAGTGATTTTTGGTGCGCAGAGCATTTCTTTCTCCTTTGTGTTTCAATTAGTTGTTCAGCCTAACCAGCTGTTTTTGCTCAGCAGCCCTAGAGATCACAATTTTCACTGATTACCATCTGGTAAATTACTACCATACATTATTTTAGCGCCAGATATATATACAGTTTGAGATTTATCTCTAGCTGTAGGTATATATAAGTTTTCATTACCATATTACATACCTTCCAGGTGAAATCTCCTGACCCTAATTCTTCCATCTGCTTAATACACGTATCAGGTTGTACGATATGTGCACAGTATCCTGGTGATACTTCTCCAACTCTAGTAATCCTATTTCCTAAGGTATATCTATACCTGAAAGATTTTCCTCTACTGGCTATGTGGCGTACAAGCTCTGTATCTGTAGGCATTCTATCTGCTCTATGCGAGAAGGTCATGGTCAGGTTGCTCCATGACACTTCCCAATTTCCCGGCTGTCGGGGATTGGAGATGTTGAAACATAAGAGGGACCTATCCACATGGTATTGGTGGAGCTTCAAACTAGGAGGGCTGGAGATATTAAACCTCCTGTCCACCGGTCTCCCACCATTTAACTCAAGTACCTCCCCTATCGTTAAAGGAAATGGTACTAGCCCTGATTTGCTATGACCCTGAGGTACTTGAGAGCATACCCAACAATCTGTTTTGTTTAACACATTACCCACTAAGGAGTGGTAGTCACTCAATGGATGCCGGTCCATATGGATATTAAAACTGGATTGGCATTTCTTTATGCACCCATCCTCAACCAAATTGTTACAAAGCCTGCAGATACAGTTTTCTTCAGCTAACAATCCATCACAATTTCTTCTATCGGATCGTTTTCTGATACTCGCCTTTGCTTGTTGGTTAGGTTGATCTTGGAAAACTACGCCTCCATCATCATAATCGGAACCCATTCCAGAACCTCTCTCGACCTCCATGGTACTTTCGCCGGAACAGACTGCTCTAGTCAACATCATGGTTAACAGGAAAATCCGGATCACAGTCTCTTGGGGCAAGTCCATCTTTGAGGAGGAAATGGAGAAGAATGAGAAGGGGGAAAAAGAAATTTCAAGGGAGAGGGGATGGGAAGTGGAAAAAAAACAATAAAAGGGATTGGGGAGTCGACAACTGCTTTCGGTCTTCAAGGCTCAGGTGCCGCCTCAGTCCTCCTGGAACAGACACTCCAGTGATACAACCTCTACCGTCTGTTCCTTATCACGGGACTTCTCTGGATCAGCAACCTTCTTGCAGTGGGATGAATGGACCCAAGTCTCTCTCTCAGCAACCTTCAATGCTGTGGTGCTAGTCAATAAGACCTGGTATGGTCCTTCCCATCTATCAATAAGACAACCTTAGTTTGGCATAATTGCAACTTGTCTTTGGACACCTTGTGTCCGGTGTCTGAAAGATGAAACAGGAGCTGTTTCGTATCCTTCAGAGATGCTTCCAGTGAATCTGAACACAGTAATAAATCGTCCACATACTGTATCAATACTGATCCACTGTCTGGTTGAAAAGACTGTAAACAATCATGCAAAGCCTGAGAAAATATACTTGGACTATCTATGAAACCTTGGGGTAATCGAGTCCACGTGTATTGGACTCCTCTGTATGTGAATGCAAACAAATATTGGCTGTCAGGGTGCAGAGGTACCGAAAAGAAAGCGGAGCAGAGGTCAATAACAGTGAAAAATTTGGCAGTGGGAGGGATTTGCATTAGGATGACAGCTGGATTTGGCACTACGGGGAACTGACTCTCAACTATTTTGTTAATCCCCCTTAGATCCTGCACTAGCCTGTAACCCCTCCCCCCACTCTTCTTAACAGGGAAGATGGGACTATTGGCAGTGCTGGACGTTCTTACCAGAATGCCCTGTTGTAGCAAGCGCTCTATTACTGGGAAAACTCCTAACTCCACCTCTGGCTTCAGAGGATACTGTGGGATTTTTGGAGCTATCCTACCATCTTTTACTTGTACAACTACTGGAGCTACGTTTGCCATTAATCCAGTGTCCTGTCCGTCTTTTGTCCAAAGTGACTCTGGTATCTGGGAAGTCATCTCTTCTACTTGGGATGGATTCCTATTTGTCATAATGGAATGTGACATTAATTTTGATGGGGAGTCTAACATGTCTCGTACTTCCTGAGCGTGATTCTCAGGTATGTCCAAGAATACACCTTCAGAAGTACAATAAATGACGCACCCCATTTTACATAGTAAGTCTCTTCCCAGGAGATTGGTTGGTGCCGATGCAGCCAGCAAAAAGGAATGCTTGGTATGCAAAGGCCCTATTGTAATCTCGGCTGGTTTGCTAACAGGGTAGTGCTGGACTACTCCTGTTACTCCCATGGCTGGAATTGTCCTACCAGTGGTTCTCATGCCCACTGTCGAATTTATCACTGACTTGGCCGCCCCTGTGTCTACAAAAAAGTTTAAAGTTTTACCAGCTACATTGATTGCAATCTCTGGTTCACTTCCAAGACTGGCAATCAATTTAACTGGCTGCAGATTACAGGTATGGCCACACCCCTATTGGGTATGCTGACCTCCCTGAATCCCGTTGGCAGCAACTACTTGTGAGGGAGTTAGCTGGGAACTACCAGAGGCATGCCAATCTCTGTTCGGGGGGTATCTTTTTGTTTCCCCTGTATGTGGCTCAAAACTCCGCCTCTGTGGACCCTGCTCCCAATGTCTTGTGTTGTGTCGTTGTCTAGGGGGTTGAAAAGATCTTTGTACACTCTTTATTCTACAGTCTCGTGCATAGTGTCCCTGTCTGTTACAGGAATAACAAGTTATTTCAGTTGACTTACTTACAGGATTCGATGGTACATACGCAGGCTGCTTTGTGGTCAGTGCCTGTATACTTACTGACATTAACTTATCACTTTGCGATTCTCTGTGCCTGGTGATGTTTCTGTCGTGATCAATAGCAGCCTCTCTCAAAGTGGACACTGACAGACCTCGCCAACATGGTTGCGTGGTCTGTACCCTAGCCTTTAATGTTTCCTTTAAACCATCCATCAGTACAGATACTGCTACTTCTTGATGGTTTGGGTTGGTCCTAATGTCTTCTATACCAGTGTATTTTGCCATTTCTAATAGTGCCCGGTGAAAATATTCTGCTGCCGTTTCGGACTCTTTTTGTCTAATGGAGAATATTTTGTTCCATTTAACAACGGCTGGGAAATACTCCTTTAGCTGTAAATTTATCCTTTTTACGTTATCTTTGTTGTACACATCTGAAAGCGGTACATCTTTATCTAGTCCACAATCAGCCAAGAATTGAACTGAGTCGACATTTGAAGGTAAACAAGCTCTTAGCAGTATCTGCCAATCTTTGTTGTTGGGCTCTACAGTGTTCCCTAGATCCCTGATGTATTTTTGGCTAGCAACTAAGTCTTTCCTGGGGTCAGGAAATTCGGACACTATGGTTCTTAATTCCATTCGGGAAAATGGTGTGTACATGGCAATGTTCCTTATGGGAGTGGCTCCTGATACATCTGTTTTCCCATTGGGAACTGCTATTACTCTAACGGGGTTAACTCTAACAACCTCATTCTGTGTAGATTCCACAACTTGTGGTGAAATTGTTTCGGTATAATGCATGGTGCCGTACTTACCCGTTGACACGACCTCACCTATCCCTCCGCTAGGGGCCTTCACTAATCTCGTGAGTGGTGCAGTTCCTACTGTGGTTTCTGATATGGTGGCCGCTAGAGAGAGCGCTGAAATTGTTGCCGAATCGTCTTCTTGATCACACTCCTGAGGAAAGTTCAGAACAGGGTACAACTTGCACGGGTTAATAATTGCATGGGTTACTTGGTTAACATCATTAACATTTACAGGGTTGCTAAGAGTTTGTGTTTTACACCCC
This sequence comes from Pseudophryne corroboree, assembly GCF_028390025.1. Classification (NCBI taxonomy): domain Eukaryota; kingdom Metazoa; phylum Chordata; class Amphibia; order Anura; family Myobatrachidae; genus Pseudophryne; species Pseudophryne corroboree. The sequence continues at coordinate 828,464,510 of NC_086448.1, read as the reverse complement.
AGTGCGTTTTTCTCCGCAATCAACTTCTCTCCTGCAATGTATGGTGGAGGCGGGGCTGTGGCTATCAGTTTCCTGACTGCCCCAGATCCCGCCGCCAGAGCCAAACCTCTCTGTATCTCACCTTCCTGTTGCCATAACTGTAAATAATCATGATGCTGGATTCGTCTCTTTGTTGATTTTATGAGACATATCCTCCTCCTTAAATTTTGTAACACTTCTGGACTGAAGCTACCTATTCTTGGGAATTTCTCCCTGTCTTGTACAGTCATTCTCTCCCATTCATCACATAAAACCTCTGTGTGACTTCCGTATTTCTCACACATGATGTACCTTGCCGACCCGACTGGTCGGTTCTCTGAATCAACCCGAACCGAGGTTGATCGCCCCCTACCTGAACAACTGGCCCCCATAATCTGCAGGTGTTGCTTACTACTCCTTTGATCTTTATATCACGGTCTTCAGCGAACCCTTACAGCAAACCAAATTATTCAAAATAGGCCGGCGGTGGCGGTTTACCGAGTACTCCACTCACTCGCCCACCTCGACCAATACGACCTGATCACACCGATATGGTGCTGGCGTACTCGATACAGGGCCCTACCAAAAACCTTCTGTTTACTGGAACATGTGAGGGTTACCCGCAGGACACTTACTCTTTCCAGTAAAGGTGGGGCTGTTAGATAGTTCCTGAGTGACCAGCGAACTTCCCTTCAAAAATAAAAAATTACACAAATCACGTCAGAATGTACAACTAGCGTTTATGACTTTTGTACGCAAAATGATACTAGTCAGGTTTACTAATGCACACAATGACGTGCGGTACAATCGTTCAGTACATAAGCACTACCTGTTATGTACTGAGAGATCAATGGAATCGAAAATTTCGGCTGCGAATTCCTTCAGCCAGAGCTTATATGGCCTATATGGGTTCTGCACCAACCCCCGGGGTTGTGCCTCTTACCTTTATAGCGGACTTCTTTGTCTCCTTATGACCTCCTGGTCTGTTATGACCTCCTGGTCTTGTTCTGTACGACCTCCTGGTCTGACCTCCTGGTCTTGTTCTATACTGGTCCGCTATACTCTAATGCTCAAATATTTTATTTAACCAAGGATGCCTCCCTAGCCACCGTATATGTCACTTACACGTATGTCCCTTACGAGTACCCGATTTCTTTTTGGTTCAACCTCTTATGTGATAAAAACACACTCACTCAACACATGTACACTTTCGTTTCTATATCTATTTCTGCGCAGAAATTTTCTTTAGCCCAGCTGTGTTACCAATTAGGAGCAGGATCTGTTAAACTAAATTTCAGATTTTTCCAAAAATAGACTTGCGTTATATATCGCCTTTTGCGCTATTTACCGCTTAGCGCTAACTATCGCCTTTGCGTTAATTATCGCTTTGCGCTAAAATTTCAACTTTTCGTGATTTGAGCTACGTGGGCGTAACCGGACGCTCCGTTGCGTAATGTACGCTGCGTGCGTCGGCCTTTGGATTGCGTACGCTAGTCTTTGTTAGAGACACGTGTACGCAATGCAAAGATCCACCGTAACACAATATACTTTTAGCAATGTAGACGATCCCTGATCATCTACCGCGTACCCCACTGGCTTTGCCTTATCTCCCAGGCAAACCTGTGTGTTTCTCTACACTTTTAACTATTACCTCTATTTTTAAACTATAAAATAACAGCAAGTCTCTTTTAGCACTTTTCTATCAACTATAAAATTGGCAAACAGGATAGTGATATACGAAAATGAAAAAGAAATGCAGATATATGTATGCGTGCGTGTGTACGCAAGACAGAAGACAAATAAACAGTTTTAAAAGACACAAGCGTTTTGTTCTTACCTCCGGTTCCCGGATTCCTTCAGCACTCTTTATCTAAGCGAAGCAGACGCTTATCCCGTCAGCACTGCGAGACAACCTCCCACCCTTTGCTGGGGGATAATGTCTGCTGATCTACCTAGTGCAGATATGTGAAGGACAGGACGAGCCGCCAATTGATAAAGCTGAATCTATTTATCGTATAAATAACCCTTTAAGAGGTCTAAGAACACTGTACGCTGACTACGTAAGAAGTACCGTAAGGGTACGCTACTTGCGTAATGATCGCTCAGCCGTAGGCGAGACGCTCATGCGTCGCGTTCGCTCACGGCCCAAAAATCACAGACTGGCACACTATTGGCTACAGACAAACGTAATAATTCGCTATGGCGTAGCGGACGCTCGAGACCACGAGGAGATCACCAGCGGCGCAGACGCTCACAACGCTATACCTTGATATCTATACCTTTAACAATGAGATACACAGTATACCTTTATGTAGAGACAGTGTGTAAGTGCAACCTGGTGTAACCTGATTAACTACAAAGCTGCTTGAGCGTCACCGACGCTCTGTGAACACTTAACACTATGAGAAAATACACAGATACTTGTTTAGGGTCCAAAGCCTATTAAATGTATTATAACTAATATACTTGTAAAAAGGAATCACAGTACAAATGATACACTACAATATAACAGAGACTTCCTAACCAAATAACTACACTATAAATACAATACAATACAATACAATCTAATCAAGGGAAAATACGAGAGAAAGAGTAGAGAAAGAGAGAGAGAGATGAGAGAAATGGCTCACAGTAAGACAATATGATCACGGAGAAAAACTTACGCACAAGGGTAACGATCGCAAGCGCTTCTGGACATCCAGCTTCCCGATTATCAGCAATGAGAACCGTTTGATGAGAAGTGAAGGCTGGATGCCACAGACCCGTCTTTTATGCTCCACACACAATGCAATCTAATGGTCCCTACAATCTGATCGTCCATTGGACACAGGAATTCGGCTTCGCATTATAACAAGAGGTCATAGGTTGATTCATACAGGTGGGCTGTGACGATTTCAAACAGCTCAGGTGGGTGGGACACTGGGTTTCCCGCCGCATACCTGAGTAAGAGTAAATAATAGTAATGGACATAAACTCCTTATGTCCATAACTATTCGCACGAGCGATTAATACGCTCCAAACCAACACCGGAATATTGCTATTTAAATACTCTTCCGATGGGTACCAAACACTACTGTATGACTCCTGTTAGACCCTTCCTACAATACAAAGAGGGATTCCTCCGTTCAGGGACATTCTATATTAACCAAACTTTCAGAATCTATCAAAGGGACCATGATCTATAAACTACGTTAATTGTGGAAATATGTAACGATTGGGTCGCACGCTACGACTACATACTCTTTACCGTAAATACGCATACCGATGCGAGCGGGTGCACGCATCAGCGGGTATGCGATATCACGGGAAAGCGCACGCATGCGCAGCGCGGACCAGCGTGAGGTGCAAATATGGCAGCGTGTATAGGGATATTTTTCTGACTTTGACACTTACTTGAGGATTTGGATACGATGGATAAGGATGATGTTGCAATGTTTTTACGCAACATACATGATTCAGCAGGTTTTATGGTAGAATCCATGAAAGACCTGGATTCCATGGCTGCGGGAATATCTTCCATGTCTGTTTCAGCTAGTCGGGGACTGTGGCTACGCCAGTGGTCGGCCGACGCAGAATCCTGAAAAAGTGTGGAGTCCCTACCCTGTACAGGTCAGGCTGTCTTTGGGGAAGCTCTAGACGCGTGGATATCCACGGCTACTGCGGGTAAGTCTCCGTTTCTTCCCTCAGCAGCACCTGCTCCGAAGAAATCCTTCTCTTCATCTGCAACACAGTCCTTTCGGCCTAACAAGCCTAGAAAGGCCAGACCGTCCAATACCTTCTTTAGGGGAGGTCGTGTTAAGTCCAAGAAACCTGCCGCTGCAGGTTCCCAGGAACAAAAGCCTGCTTCAGGTACATCAAAGTCCTCCGCATGACGGTGGACCGCATGGCTGGAGGTGGGGCCAGTGGGAGCGAGACTCAGACAATTCAGTCACGTCTGGGTATCGTCCGGCCTGGATCCCTGGGTGATAGATAATGTATCCCAGGGATACAGGCTGGAATTTCAAAGTCTACCACCTCATCGTTTTTTCAACTCAGGCTTACCATCTCTTTTGGCAGACAGCACTGTATTACAAGAAGCTGTCCAAAAGCTGGTGGAGGCACAGGTCATTGTGCCAGTTCCTCCTCCTGCGCAGACCACAGGTTACTATTCGAACCTTTTCGTGGTACCGAAACCGGATGGTTTGGTCAGGCCCATTCTAAACCTAAAATCATTGAACCCCTTTCTAAAGGAGTTCAAGTTCAAGATGGAGTCTCTCAGGGCGGTGATATCAGGTCTGGAAGAAGGGGAATTCCTGGTATCCCTGGATATCAATGATGCGTACCTCTACATTCTGATATGGCTGCCACATCAGGCTTATCTCCGTTTTGCATTGCTGGACTGTCATTTCCAGTTCCGGGCCCTGCCATTCGGCCTCTCCACTGCACCGAGGGTGTTTACCAAGGTGATGGCAGAGATGATGGTTCTCCTCCGCAAACAAGGGGTGAACATCATTCCATATCTGGACTATCTGCTGATAAAGGTATCGTCCAAGGAGAAGCTGCTGCATTCCATTGTTCTCACAACACACCTCCTCAAGAGTCATGGTTGGATTCTGAACCTTCCAAAGTCACATTTGGAACCAACCCAGAGGTTGTCCTTTCTGGGAATGATCCTGGACACGGAAGTACAGAAGGTGTTTCTTCCGCAGGAAAAGGCGTTGGTAATACAGACTATGGTCCGGGACGTCCTGAAGCCAGCCCGGGTGTCGGTTCATCAATGCATTCGCCTGTTGGGAAAGATAGTGGCCTCTTATGAGGCTCTCCAATAAGGGAAGTTACACGCTCGGAACTTCCATCTGGATCTTCTGGACAAGTGGTCGGGATCTCATCTCCACATGCACCAGAGAATTCGTCTGTCGCCGAAGGCCAGGATTTCGCTCCTCTGGTGGTTACAATTACCTCACCTTCTGGAGGGCCGCAGGTTCGGGATTCAGGATTGGGTCCTTCTAACCACGGATGCGAGCCTTCGGGTCTGGGGAGCAGTCACTGAAGGAGTAACTTTCCAGGGATGGTGGTCAAGCCTGGAAGCCGGCCTGCCCATCAACATCCTGGAACTAAGAGCCGTCTACAACGGTCTTCTTCAAGCGGCCCCTCTTCTAAGAAATCTGGCCATTCAAGTGCAGTCGGACAACGTAACAACAGTGGCTTACATAAACCGACAGGGCGGAACGAAGAGCAGAGCGGCAATGTCAGACGTGACAAGAATCATCCTCTGGACAGAAAAACACGCGTTGGCGCTGTCAGCCATCTTCATTCCGGGAGTAGACAACTGGGAAGCAGACTTCCTCAGCAGACACAATCTCCATCCAAGGGAGTGGGGTCTCCATCCGGAGGTATTCAAGTAAATAACAGACCTTTGGGGATTACCCCAAATAGACATGATGGCCTCTCGTCTCAACAAGAAGCTTCAGTGTTATTGTCGAGGGACCCACAAGCAGTGGCAGTGGACGCCTTGGTGTCTCCGTGGGTGTTCCAGTAAGTGTACATGTTTCCACCACTCCCACTCATCCCAAGAATTCTAAAGTTCATAAGAAGAACAAGGGTTCAAGCGATCCTCATTGCTCTAGACTGGCCAAGAAGGGCTTGGTACGTGGACCTTCTGAATCTATTGCAAGAAGACCCGAGGCCTCTTCCTCTTCAGGAGGACGTGCTGCAGCAGGGGCCGTTCGCCTATCGAGACTTACAGCGGCTACGCTTGACAGCATGGAAGTTGAGCACCTGATTCTTGCTCGGAAGGGCATTCCGAAGAAGGTCATTCCTACCCTGATACAGGCTAGGAAAGGGGTAACGTCTAAACATTACCATCGTATTTGGAAGAAATATGTCTCTTGCTGTGAATCCAAGACGTTTCCTATGGTGGAGTTTCAACTCAGACGTTTTCTCCTCTTCCTGCAAGCAGGTGTGGATATGGGCCTGAGGTTGGGATCTGTGAAGGTCCAGATTTCGGCCCACTCCATCTTCTTCCAGAAACAAGTGGCTGCCCTCCCTGAGGTTCAGACTTTTTTGAAGGGAGTTCTGCACATCCAACCTCCCTTTGTACCGCCTACAGCGCCTTGGGACCTTAACGTGGTGCTGCAGTTCCTCCAGTCGAATTGGTTTGAGCCTCTACAGGAGGTTGAGGTCAAATTTCTTACATGGAAGGCGGTCACGTTGTTGGCCTTAGCTTCTGCTAGACGCGTGTCCGAATTGGGGGCTTTATCCTGTAAAAGCCCTTACTTGATCTTCCACGAAGATAGAGCTGAGGTCCGGACACGTCAGCAGTTTATTCCGAAGGTTGTGTCGGCATTTCATATCAACCAACCTATTGTGGTGCCAGTGGCTACTGACTCCTCAATTACATCAAAGTCCTTGGATGTTGTAAGGGCTCTGAAGATATATGTGAAGAGAACTTCTCATCAGAAGTCTGTTTGTCCTGTATGATCCCAAGAAAATTGGGTGTCCTGCTACTAAGCAGACTATTTCTCGCTGGATTCGGTTCACTATCCAGCACGCTTATTCTTGTCCAAGATCTGTTAAGGCCCACTTTACTTGTAAGGTGGGGTCTTCCGGGGTGTCTCGGCAGTGCAACTTTGCCGAGCTGCAACTTGGTCTGGGTCGAACACGTTTGGAAAGTTTTACAAGTTCGATACTTTGGCCTCTGATGATCTGAAGTTCAGTCAATCAGTTCTGCAGGAGCCTCCGCGCTCTCCCTCCAATTCTGGGAGCTTTGGTACATCCCCATGGTACTAATGTGGACCCCAGCATCCTCTAGGACGTAAGAGAAAATAGGATTTTGCTTACCTACCGGTAAATCCTTTTCTCGTAGTCCATAGAGGATGCTGGGCGCCCGTCCGCCCGCCCAGCGCTTCGTTTTCCTTCTATAGTTATTTGGTTCAATACAACTTCGTTTTAGTTGAGTACTGCATTGTTACTTGGTAAGTAATGTTTCAGCAGTTGCTGAGTGTTCAGGCTAGTTAGCTTGATGTGCCTTGTATGTGTGAGCTGGTGTGAATCTCACCACTATCTGTGTAAAATCCTTCTCTCGAAGATGTCCGTCTCCTCGGGCACAGTTTCTAGACTAAGTCTGGTAGGAGGGGCATAGAGGGAGCAGCCAGCCCACACTCTCAAACTCTTAAAGTGCCAATGGCTCCTGTTGGACCTGTCTATACCCCCATGGTACTAATGTGGACCCCAGCATCCTCTATGAGCTACGAGAAAAGGATTTACCGGTAGGTAACCAAAATCCTATTTTTACTGTCATACACAACTATAAGGAGTTATTCAATTCTCAATTAAATGCACAAAACTAAAAGTAATTTGGTGCAGTCAGCACCTCGGAAGCCACAATCCTGATGAAGGGGGTTAAGGCTAGGCTGTGGGGGGTGGGGGGGGAGGGGGAGGTTAGGATGTGGGGGGAGGGTTAGGGTTAGGCTGATGAAGGGGATAGTTAGGGTTAGGCTGCAGGAACAGTGGGTTAGGGTTAGGCTGCAGGAGCGGTGGGTTAGGCTGCAGGAGGGGTGGGTTAGGGTTAGGCTGCAGGAGCGGTGGGTTAGGGTTAGGCTGCAGGAGGGGTGGGTTATGCTGCAGGAGGGGTGGGTTAGGGTTAGGCTGCAGGAGGGGTGGGTTAGGGTTAGGCTGCAGGAGCGGTGGGTTAGGGTTAGGCTGCAGGAGCGGTGGGTTAGGCTGCAGGAGGGGTGGGCTAGGGTTAGGCTGCAGGAGGGGTGGGTTAGGCTGCAGGAGGGGTGGGCTAGGGTTAGGCTGCAAGAGCGGTGGGTTAGGCTGCAGGAGGGGTGGTTTAGGGTTAGGCTGCAGGAGGGGTGAGTTAGGGTTAGGCTGCAGGGGCGGAAGGTTAGGGTTAGGCTGCAGGAGGGATGGGTTAGGGTTAAGCTGCTGGAGGGGTGGGCTAGGGTTAGGCTGCAGGAGCGGTGGGTTAGGCTGCAGGAGGGGTGGGTTAGGGTTAGGCTGCAGGAGGGGTGGGCTAGGGTTAGGCTGCAGGAGGGGTGGGTTAGGGTTAGGCTGCAGGAGGGGTGGGCTAGTATTAGGCTGCAGGAGGCGTGGGTTAGGATTAGGCTGCAGGAGGCGTGGGTTAGGGTTAGGCTGCAGGAGGGGTGGGTTAGGGTTAGGCTGCAGGAGGGGTGGGTTAGGGTTAGGCTGCAGGAGGGGTGGGCTAGGGTTAGGCTGCAGGAGGGGTGGGTTAGGGTTAGGCTGCAGGAGGCGTTGGTGAGGATTAGGCTGCCGGAGGCATGGGTTAGGATTAGGCTGCAGGAGGGGTGGGTTAGGGTTAGGCTGCAGGAGGCATGGGTTAGGATTAGGCTGCAGGAGGGGTGGGTTAGGATTAGGCTGCAGGAGGCGTGGGTTAGGGTTAGGCTGCAGGAGGGGTGGGTTAGGGTTAGGCTGCAGGAGGGATGGGTTAGGGTTAGGCTGCAGGAGGCGTGGGTTAGGATTAGGCTGCAGGAGGCGTGGGTTAGGATTAGGCTACAGGAGGGGTGGGCTAGGGTTAGGCTGCAGGAGGGGTGGGTTAGGGTTAGGCTGCAGGAGGGGTGGGTTAGTATTAGGCTGCAGGAGGCGTGGGTTAGGGTTAGGCTGCAGGAGGGGTGGGCTAGGGTTAGGCTGCAGGAGGGGTGGGTTAGGCTGCAGGAGGGGTGGGCTAGGGTTAGGCTGCAAGAGCGGTGGGTTAGGCTGCAGGAGGGGTGGTTTAGGGTTAGGCTGCAGGAGGGGTGAGTTAGGGTTAGGCTGCAGGGGCGGAAGGTTAGGGTTAGGCTGCAGGAGGGATGGGTTAGGGTTAAGCTGCTGGAGGGGTGGGTTAGGCTGCAGGAGGGGTGGGTTAGGGTTAGGCTGCAGGAGGGGTGGGCTAGGGTTAGGCTGCAGGAGGGGTGGGTTAGGGTTAGGCTGCAGGAGGGGTGGGCTAGTATTAGGCTGCAGGAGGCGTGGGTTAGGATTAGGCTGCAGGAGGCGTGGGTTAGGGTTAGGCTGCAGGAGGGGTGGGTTAGGGTTAGGCTGCAGGAGGGGTGGGCTAGGGTTAGGCTGCAGGAGGGGTGGGTTAGGATTAGGCTGCAGGAGGGGTGGGTCAGGGTTAGGCTGCAGGAGGCATGGGTTAGGATTAGGCTGCAGGAGGGGTGGGTTAGGGTTAGGCTGCAGGAGGGGAGGGTTAGGATTAGGCTGCAGGAGGGGTGGGCTAGGGTTAGGCTGCAGGAGGGGTGGGTTAGGGTTAGGCTGCAGGAGGCGTGGGTTAGGATTAGGCTGCAGGAATGGTGGGTTAGGCTGCAGGAGGGGTGGGTTAGGATTAGGCTGCAGGAATGGTGGGTTAGGCTGCAGGAGGGGTGGGTTAGGATTAGGCTGCAGGAGGGATGGGTTAGGGTTAGGCTGCAGGAGGGGTGGGTTAGGGTTAGGCTGCAGGAGGGGAGGGTTAGGATTAGGCTGCAGGAGGCGTGGGTTAGGGTTAGGCTGCAGGAATGGTGGGTTAGGCTGCAGGAGGGGTGGGTTAGGATTAGGCTGCAGGAGGGGTGGGTTAGGGTTAGGCTGCAGGAGGCGTGGGTTAGGATTAGGCTGCAGGAGGCGTGGGTTAGGATTAGGCTACAGGAGGGGTGGGCTAGGGTTAGGCTGCAGGAGGGGTGGGTTAGGGTTAGGCTGCAGGAGGCGTGGGTTAGGGTTAGGCTGCAGGAGGGGTGGGTTAGTATTAGGCTGCAGGAGGCGTGGGTTAGGATTAGGCTGCAGGAGGGGAGGGTTAGGATTAGGCTGCAGGAGGCGTGGGTTAGGGTTAGGCTGCAGGAATGGTGGGTTAGGGTTAGGCTGCAGGAGGGGTGGGTTAGGATTAGGCTGCAGGAGGGGTGGGTTAGGGTTAGGCTGCAGGAGGGGTGGGTTAGGGTTAGGCTGCAGGAATGGTGGGTTAGGGTTAGGCTGCAGGAGGCGTGGGTTAGGATTAGGCTGCAGGAGGGGTGGGTTAGGGTTAGGCTGCAGGAATGGTGGGTTAGGCTGCAGGAGGGGTGGGTTAGGATTAGGCTGCAGGAGGGATGGGTTAGGGTTAGGCTGCAGGAGGCGTGGGTTAGGATTAGGCTGCAGGAGGCGTGGGTTAGGATTAGGCTACAGGAGGGGTGGGCTAGGGTTAGGCTGCAGGAGGGGTGGGTTAGGGTTAGGCTGCAGGAGGCGTGGGTTAGGGTTAGGCTGCAGGAGGGGTGGGTTAGTATTAGGCTGCAGGAGGCGTGGGTTAGGATTAGGCTGCAGGAGGGGAGGGTTAGGATTAGGCTGCAGGAGGCGTGGGTTAGGGTTAGGCTGCAGGAATGGTGGGTTAGGGTTAGGCTGCAGGAGGGGTGGGTTAGGATTAGGCTGCAGGAGGGGTGGGTTAGGGTTAGGCTGCAGGAGGGGTGGGTTAGGGTTAGGCTGCAGGAATGGTGGGCTAGGGTTAGGCTGCAGGAGTCGTGGGTTAGGATTAGGCTGCAGGAGGGGTAGGTTAGGGTTAGGCTGCAGGAATGGTGGGTTAGGCTGCAGGAGGGGTGGGTTAGGATTAGGCTGCAGGAGGGATGGGTTAGGGTTAGGCTGCAGGAGGCGTGGGTTAGGATTAGGCTGCAGGAGGCGTGGGTTAGGATTAGGCTACAGGAGGGGTGGGCTAGGGTTAGGCTGCAGGAGGGGTGGGTTAGGGTTAGGCTGCAGGAGGCGTGGGTTAGGGTTAGGCTGCAGGAGGGGTGGGTTAGTATTAGGCTGCAGGAGGCGTGGGTTAGGATTAGGCTGCAGGAGGGGAGGGTTAGGATTAGGCTGCAGGAGGGGTGGGTTAGGGTTAGGCTGCAGGAGGGGTGGGTTAGGGTTAGGCTGCAGGAATGGTGGGTTAGGGTTAGGCTGCAGGAGGCGTGGGTTAGGATTAGGCTGCAGGAGGGGTGGGTTAGGATTAGGCTGCAGGAGGGGTGGGTTAGGATTAGGCTGCAGGAGGCGTGGGTTAGGGTTAGGCTACAGGAGGGGTGGGTTAGGGTTAGGCTGCAGAGGGCGTGGGTTAGGATTAGGCTGCAGGAGGGGTGGGTTAGGATTAGGCTGCAGGAGGGGTGGGTTAGGGTTAGGATGTTCGTGTGTGTGGTGGTGGTGGGGGGGGGTTAGGCTTAGGCTTCCAAGGGGGACATATGGGGTTAGGCTGCAGGGGGAGACAGGGTTAGGCTACAGGTGATGTGGGTTGGGGTTAGGGTTAGCCGTTGAATACTTACCAAAGTTTGCCGGTATCTTCACTATCCGGTTCCTACTGCTGACATTCTGACGGTCTGGAATCTGACTATCTGATTTCCGTACCCAACCCTGTGGGGGAAGGGTAATCCTATATAATAAAAGGCTAACTCTGCACCTCACCTCTATGGGGGGAATTCAAGTGTTTTGTGCGCCGACGGCTACTAGATGGTGCACGAAGGGGCAATTAAAGCGTTGCTCCATTCAGGTGCACACACCTGCCGACGCTGACATTACTGTTACGTAGTTCCGTCATTTTGATGGACTGGTAATACCCCTTTCACACTGCAAACCCGGGTCCAACCCAGTATTTTGAACCCGGGTCCAACCCGGGTCGGACACGGGTCAGACCGTTTCACACTACACTTTCAACCCGGGTTATTGCAGGGTTGGCTCATTTTAAAACAACCCGGATCAGCAATTAAAACACCATGGATGTCATTTTAAATGGACCCTTTTTGGCTCAGAAAGATGAGGTGTCAGAAGGGGACAAAATTAGAGGGTGGGGACAGCTCACAGCATTGCAGGAATCATGGCGGACAGAGCTATGTTTTTATGCAGAATTGCATCTTTAACTGTTCCAGTAACATACCTCCCAACTGTCTCGATTTTCGCGGAACAGTCCCATGTTTTGGGACTGTCCCAATGTACCACCCGTGGCCCGCAGTGTTCCGTGGTGGGGGGGGGGGGGGGGGAGTTGGGAGGCTAGTGTCACTGCTGCACTACTTAGCAGAACGGCTGTGAATTGACGCTGTGCGCATGCACATAGCGTCTATTCACAGGTGACAGAGGGAGAGGGGGCATGCCAGCAGCTCAGAGAGCGCTGGGCATGCCCCCTTAGTGACGGTACAAGGGGGGGGTGACTCTGAATCGCGGCTCTGCCACGAGACCATGCCTCTTTCATGTAGGTTACGCCTCCTTTTTGGGTGCGCCCCAAGGTCCCTCTTTGTACCTTTAATACAGGGGTGGAGAACCTTTTTTCTACCAAGGGCCATTTGGATATTTAGAAAATCCTTCGGGGGCCATATAAAAATTTAAACTTAAAAATTAGCCTGCCCCCTATAGATATGCCACCAGTATGTTTTCCCCCCTGTAGATATGCCCCCTAGTAGTGCCGCTTGGAGTGAGTGACAGTGCTGCTGGGCTGTGTAGCATACAGGACACTCTGCACCAGAGCTGTAACTAGACATTTTGGTGCATTTCATCAGAAAGTGAATTGGTGCTCCTCCTCCCATACCGCAGAGCACGGATAGTGCGCGCCGTAGGCACGCAGCAAACATTTAGGGGCATGGCTTAGGGCAGGGCATTCACATTACACCACACAGTATGAGCCGAAATTCACATTGCACCACACAGTATGAGCCACATTCACATTATACCACACAGTATGAGCCACATTCACATTACACCACACAGTATGAGCCACATTCACATTGCACCACACAGTATGAGCCACATTCACATTACGCCACACAGTATGAGCCACATTCACATTACACCACACAGTATGAGCCGAAATTCACATTGCGCCACACAGTATGAGCCACATTCACATTACACCACACAGTATGAGCCACATTCACATTACACCACACAGTATGAGCCACATTTACATTACACCACACATTATGAGCCACATTCACATTACACCACACAGTATGAGCCACATTCACATTGCGCCACACAGTATGAGCCACATTCACATTACACCACACAGTATGAGCCACATTCACATTACACCACACAGTATGAGCCACATTCACATTACACCACACAGTATGAGCCACATTCACATTACACCACACAGTATGAGCCACATTCACATTACACCACACAGTATGAGCCACATTCACATTACACCACACAGTATGAGCCGAAATTCACATTGCGCCACACAGTATGAGCCACATTCACATTACACCGCACAGTATGAGCCACATTCACATTACACCACACAGTATGAGCCACATTCACATTACACCACACAGTATGAGCCACATTCACATTACACCACAGTATGAGCCACATTCACATTACACCACACCACACAGTATGAGCCACATTCACATTACACCACACAGTATGAGCCGCATTCACATTACACCACACAGTATGAGCCACATTCACATTACGCCACACAGTATGAGCCACATTCACATTACACCGCACAGTATGAGCCACATTCACATTACACCACACAGTATGAGCCACATTCACATTACACCACACAGTATGAGCCACATTCACATTTCGCCACACAGTATGAGCCACATTCACATTACACCACACAGTATGAGCCACATTCACATTACACCACACAGTATGAGCCACATTCACATTACACCACACAGTATGAGCCACATTCACATTACACCACACAGTATGAGCCACATTCACATTACACCACACAGTATGAGCCACATTCATATTACACCACACAGTATGAGCCACATTCACATTACAGCACACAGTATGAGCCACATTCACATTACACCACACAGTATGAGCCACATTCACATTACAGCACACAGTATGAGCCACATTCACATTTATACCACACAGTATGAGCCACATTCACATTACACCACACAGTATGAGCCACATTCACATTACACCACACAGTATGAGCCACATTCACATTACACCACACAGTATGAGCCACATTCACATTACACCACACAGTATGAGCCACATTCACATTACACCACACAGTATGAGCCACATTCACATTACACCACACAGTATGAGCCACATTCACATTACACCACACAGTATGAGCCACATTCACATTACACCACACAGTATGAGCCACATTCACATTACACCACACAGTATGAGCCACATTCACATTACACCACACAGTATGAGCCGCATTCACATTACACCACACAGTATGAGCCGCATTCACATTACACCACACAGTATGAGCCACATTCATATTACACCGCACAGTATGAGCCACATTCACATTACACCACACAGTATGAGCCACATTCACATTACACCACACAGTATGAGCCGCATTCACATTACACCACACAGTATGAGCCACATTCATATTACACCGCACAGTATGAGCCACATTCACATTACACCCCACAGTATGAGTCACATTCACATTACACCACACAGTATGAGTCGCATTCACATTACACCCCACAGTATGAGCCGCATTCACATTACACCACACAGTATGAGCCGCATTCACATTACACCACACAGTATGAGCCACATTCATATTACACCGCACAGTATGAGCCACATTCACATTACACCACACAGTATGAGCCACATTCACATTACACCACACAGTATGAGCCGCATTCACATTACGCCACACAGTATGAGCCGCATTCACATTACACCACACAGTATGAGCCACATTCACATTACACCACACAGTATGAGCCACATTCACATTACGCCACACAGTATGAGCCGCATTCACATTACACCACACAGTATGAGCCACATTCACATTACACCACACAGTATGAGCCGCATTCACATTACGCCACACAGTATGAGCCGCATTCACATTACACTACACAGTATGAGCCACATTAACATTACGCCACACAGTATGAGCCACATTCACATTACACCACACAGTATGAGCCACATTCACATTACACCGCACAGTATGAGCCACATTCACATTACACCACACAGTATGAGCCACATTCACATTACACCACACAGTATGAGCCACATTCACATTACACCACACAGTATGAGCCACATTCACACATTACACCACACAGTATGAGCCACATTCACATTACACCACAGTATGAGCCACATTCACATTACACCACACAGTATGAGCCACATTCACATTACACCACACCACACCACACAGTATGAGCCACATTAACATTACGCCACACAGTATGAGCCACATTCACATTACACCACACAGTATGAGCCACATTCACATTACACCACACAGTATGAGCCACATTCACATTACACCACACAGTATGAGCCACATTCACATTACGCCATACAATCATTGCAGCGTGGCTCAGTCTTGGTGCTGCAGTGTTGTTCCTCCTAGCCGCGATCGCACTGCCTCCCCCTCAACACTCATCCAGTCCTCTGAGGATGAGAGGAACAAGGCTGTAATTCATGCATTTGTAGAGAGCAGTTTCAGGTGCTTATATATGAGGTTTATTTCTCCCATTGGTTTCCTAAGCAGAGGATTTCACCACCTGACGGCAAATATATAATAATTACTCATTAAATTACAACTAAGTACAAAGAGAAGATTACTAATTACTGTTTGTGCAGCCTAACCCATACTTTCAGCTGTCCAGAGAGGGAAACATACAACGTCCTTGCCACCCTCACATGAATATGCAATATTTGCTATATTTAAAACGCCACTGAAAGATGTATTTACTAATTTCTGTATTTACTATAAAGATATAAACTGCTTTGATGGATTTTCTGTCTTCCTCCAGAAGCTTGGCTTCCTATTTATACTGCAAGGATGCAGCTGAATCTGTCTCTTCTCTCTCACTTACATAGTAGTCAGTGGCGTTATACAGGCAGGAATAGAGAAGACAGATTGTCATTATTAGCATTTATTTATATTGGGGGTAATTCCAAGTTGATCGCAGCAGGATTTTTGGTAGCAGTTGGGCAAAACCATGTGCACTGCAGGGGAGGCAGATATAACATGTGCAGAGAGAGTTAGATTTGGGTGGGTTATTTTATTTCTGTGCAGGGTAAGTACTGGCTGCTTTATTTTTACACTGCAATTTAGATTGCAGATTGAACACACCCCACCCAAATCTAACTCTCTCTGCACATGTTATATCTGCCTCCCCTGCAGTGCACATGGTTTTGCCCACTTGCTAACAAAAATCCTGCTGCGATCAACTTGGAATTACCCCCATAGTGCCTGCATACTCCGTAGTGCTGTACAATGTGAAATAAACACAGTAATATAAAATTAGGGTGTAGTATGGCTGACCGGCGGTCTCCTGACCACCGGTCAGCTTACCGACGCCAGGATCCCGGCAGCATACCGACGCCGGGATCCCGGCGGGGAGGGGCGAGTGCAGCAAGCCTCTTGCGGGCTCGCTGCGCTCGCCACGCTGCGGGCCCATTGGCGACCTGCGGTCGCCACGGGTTCTATTCCCACTCTATGGGTGTCGTGGACACCCACGAGTGGAAATAGTCCCTGTTGGTCGGCATGCCGACCATCGGGATACTGAGCCGGCGGGATGGTGGAGGACGTCATGTGACTGTCGGTCAGCAGACCGCCGGTCACATGAATACTACCCATAAAATTACTGGGGGATATATTTATAAAAGCAAAATAACCGTATGTTTGGGCATTGTTGCCTTTTAAACATCCTGCTTAAACACACAGAGAATAAAAAATGTAGCCCTGGGTATGTATAGACATACAAAGCAATAAGAAGGTACTGCCCAAGAGCTTACAATCCAATTGAGTAGTTACTAAAGTATTACTGGCACAAATAGGGAGCATAATGTAAGGTTGTTTTATTTTAATATACTTACCACAGGGCTGCCTGGCTCCATGTGATAGGGGCAGTGACATGATGTGAGGAGAGGAATGGAGGCAGCAGGAAGCCACAGACTGAGAGTTATATAGTGGGAGGAGCAGTGTCCCCAGCAGCACAGAGTATATCAGGGGATGAGTGATGTGTCAGTGAGGACAGGGCTGCATGTGACAGGGGCAGTGACATGATGTGAGGAGGGGAATGGAGGCAGCAGGAAACCACAGACTGAGAGTAATAGTGGGAGGAGCAGGGTCCCCAGCAGCACAGAGTATATCAGGAGATGAGTGATGTGTCAGTGAGGACAGGGCTCCATGTGATAGGGCAGTGACATGATGTGAGGAGAGGAATGGAGGCAGCAGGAAGCCACAGACTGAGAGTTATATAGTGGGAGGAGCAGTGTCCCCAGCAGCACAGAGTATATCAGGGGATGAGTGATGTGTCAGTGAGGACAGGGGCAGTGACATGATGTGAGGAGAGGAATGGAGGCAGCAGGAAGTCACAGACTGAGAGTTATATAGTGGGAGGAGCAGGGTCCCTAGCAGCACAGAGTATATCAGGAGATGAGTGATGTGTCAGTGAGGACAGTACTGCATGTGACAGGGGCAGTGACATGATGTGAGGAGGAGAATGGAGGCAGCAGGAAGCCACAGACTGAGAGTTATATAGTGGGAGGAGCGGGGGCCCCAGCAGCACAGAGTATATCAGGAGATGAGTGATGTGTCAGTGAGTACAGGGCTGCATGAGACAGGAGCAGTGACATGATGTGAGGAGGGGAATGGGGGCAGCAGGAAGCCACAGACTGAGAGTTATATAGTTTAAGGAGCAGGGTCCCCAGCAGCACAGAGTATATCAGGAGATGTGATGTGTCAGTGAGGACAGGGCTGCATGTGACAGGGGCAGTGACATGATGTGAGGAGGGGAATGGAGGCAGCAGGAAACCACAGACTGAGAGTAATAGTGGGAGGAGCAGGGTCCCCAGCAGCACAGAGTATATCAGGAGATGAGTGATGTGTCAGTGAGGACAGGGCTCCATGTGATAGGGGCAGTGACATGATGTGAGGAGAGGAATGGAGGCAGCAGGAAGCCACAGACTGAGAGTTATATAGTGGGAGGAGCAGTGTCCCCAGCAGCACAGAGTATATCAGGGGATGAGTGATGTGTCAGTGAGGACAGGGGCAGTGACATGATGTGAGGAGAGGAATGGAGGCAGCAGGAAGTCACAGACTGAGAGTTATATAGTGGGAGGAGCATGGTCCCTAGCAGCACAGAGTATATCAGGAGATGAGTGATGTGTCAGTGAGGACAGTACTGCATGTGACAGGGGCAGTGACATGATGTGAGGAGGAGAATGGAGGCAGCAGGAAGCCACAGACTGAGAGTTATATAGTGGAAGGAGCAGGGTCCCCAGCAGCACAGAGTATATCAGGAGATGTGATGTGTCAGTGAGGACAGGGCTGCATGTGACAGAGGCAGTGACATGATGTGAGGAGAGGAATGGAGGCAGCAGGAAGCCACAGACTTAGAGTTATATAGTGGGAGGAGCAGTGTCCCCAGCAGCACAGAGTATATCAGGGGATGAGTGATGTGTCAGTGAGGACAGGGGCAGTGACATGATGTGAGGAGAGGAATGGAGGCAGCAGGAAGTCACAGACTGAGAGTTATATAGTGGGAGTAGCAGGGTCCCTAGCAGCACGGAGTATATCAGGAGATGAGTGATGTGTCAGTGAGGACAGTACTGCATGTGACAGGGGCAGTGACATGATGTGAGGAGGAGAATGGAGGCAGCAGAAAGCCACAGACTGAGAGTTATATAGTGGAAGGAGCAGGGTCCCCAGCAGCACAGAGTATATCAGGAGATGTGATGTGTCAGTGAGGACAGGGCTGCATGTGACAGAGGCAGTGACATGATGTGAGGAGAGGAATGGAGGCAGCAGGAAGCCACAGACTGAGAGTTATATAGTGGGAGGAGCGGGGGGCCCAGCAGCACAGAGTATATCAGGAGATGAGTGATGTGTCAGTGAGGACAGGGCTGCATGTGACAGGGGCAGTGACATGATGTGAGGAGAGGAATGGAGGCAGCAGGAAGCCACAGACTGAGAGTTATATAGTGGGAGGAGCGGGGTCCCCAGCAGCACAGAGTATATCAGGAGATGAGTGATGTGTCAGTGAGGACAGGGCTGCATGTGACAGAGGCAGTGACATGATGTGAGAAGAGGAATGGAGGCAGCAGGAAGCCACAGACAGAGTTATATAGTGGAAGGAGCAGGGTCCCCAGCAGCACAGAGTATATCAGGAGATGAGTGATGTGTCAGTGAGTACAGGGCTGCATGTGGCAGGGGCAGTGACATGATGTGAGGAGGGGAATGGAGGCAGCAGGAAGCCACAGACTGAGAGTTATATAGTGGGAGGAGCAGGGTCCCCAGCAGCAGAGTATATCAGGAGATGAGTGATGTGTCAGTGAGGACAGGGCTGCATGTGACAGGGGCAGTGACATGATGTGAGGAGGGGAATGGAGGCAGCAGGAAGCCACAGACTGAGAGTTATATAGTGGGAGGAGCAGGGTCCTCAGCAGCACAGAGTATATCAAGAGATGAGTGATGTGTCAGTGAGGACAGGGCTGCATGTGACAGGGGCAGTGACATGATGTGAGGAGGGGAATGGAGGCAGCAGGAAGCCACAGACTGAGAGTTATATAGTGGGAGGAGCAGGGTCCCCAGCAGCACAGAGTATATCAGGAGATGAGTGATGTGTCAGTGAGGACAGGGCTGCATGTGACGGGCAGTGACATGATGTGAGGAAGGGAATGGAGGCAGCAGGAAGCCACAGACTGAGAGTTATATAGTGGAAGGAGTAGGATCCCCCAGCAGCACAGAGTACATCAGGAGATGAGTGATGTGTCAGTGTGACAGGGTCAGTGACATGATGTGAGAAGGGGACTGGAGGCAGCAGGAATCCACAGACTGAGAGTTATATAGTGGAAGGAGCAGGATCCCCAGCAGCACAGAGTATATCAGGATATGAGTGATGTGTTAGTGAGGACAGGGCTGCATGTGACAGGGGCAGTGACATGATGTGAGGAGGGGAATGGAGGCAGCAGGAAGCCTCAGGCTGAGAGTTATATAATGGAAGGCGCAGGGTCCCCAGCAGCACAGAGTATATCAGGAGATGAGTGATGTGTCAGTGAAGACAGGGCTGCATGTGACAGGAGCAGTGACATGATGTGAGGAGGAGAATGAAGGCAGCAGGAAGCCACAGACTGAGAGTTATATAGTGGGAGGAGCAGGGTTCCCAGCAGCACAGAGTATATCAGGAGATGGGTGATGTGTTTGTGAGCACAGGGCTGCATGTGACAGGATGGGAATGAAGACAGCAGAAGCCACAGACATAAATATATTTATCAAATGCTGGTTTTCGCTGCGGGTTCGAAATCTCTCACTATTACCACACATATCCGGCAATTTTAGCGATTTCGGTATCTACATTTTCTCTAGCTTTCATCAATGTTAAATATGTACTTAATGTACTTAAATGCTGTTTCCACATTATTGGTGGGGCAGATTGGCTTGATACTTCGGCCCTTGAGTCTGCTTGTGGCACAGGCAACTTATCTTTTTTTAAAAACAAAACACTAAGCATAGGGATCCTTGATCCCATTGTCAGATATTCTCTCTGTATACCTCTTTCAGAAGTGTCCAGGCAGAAAAGACTGATGTAGGGATTAACGGTCACAACGAAAGCTGCCTTTTTTGGCATGACCGCAGTAAGCGCACAATGGGCCAGCCGCTAAATCTGAACAAACCAGTGACCTGAGCAGCTGAGTATGGATGGTCCAAAGTCTGCATCCCGTCATGTATTACAGATCAGCACGCTCGGTGTCTGTCCCCGGACTCTTGCATTTCCTTTCAAATATCACTCTCACATACAAGTCTGATCCTGCAGTGACCTTACATGAAAGACTTTCAGGCCCTCCACGGGGTCACGACCTACAGGGAACGGCTGTCCCATTGTGCGCCTCCAGCAAGAAAATCTTTTTGAAATAGAGTCTAATGTGTCTAGAGTTAGTTTTTGGGGTTTTTTGTGTCAGAGCTGAATTCATTAGCAAACATGTTAGTTTTCCACAACAACAAAAAAGTTTGATTTGTGGGACTCTTTGTTTTTAGATTTCATAGCACAAAAAGAAAATGACAGCAAACGACTCGCAGAACATTGCGAGCTGTCAAAAACAGCGAGGGAGTCCACAGCGCGGCCGTGAATAAGCTGAGCGTCTGAGGGGAACCGGCGCTCAGTCCCTCTACGTGTCACGTTTACACTGGGCCGTCGCACTGTACAGTTGTAGCCGTGGACCTTATCATTGTGGTTAAGTGGTAATCCTTTGTGTGCCGACTGCTCACAGGTTGTTTATGCAGCGGACAAGCAGGGCTCAGGCTAATGCCACATAATCTTATAGGTGCTTGTTCAGTGTTTGATCTTTACAAAGCGTGTGACAGGCTTTCATTTGTTAAACAGCAGCTACTGTATGGGGCTGGGGTCCTGGGCCGGGGACAGGGGTAATTACCGTGCAAATGAAGGCAAATCCTGATGCCGCATGCTAATTTCCCTGAATGGCATGATCGGAAAAGTCTAGAAATAACTTGGAAAGAAACGTAAAGTGTTGATGGCAGATGAAGACCAAATGGTCCATCCAGAATGTCCTTTTTACCGTCTGTGGAAATACCAGTATTTATCCCAAGCAGGTTTCATTTATACAATTGCATCAATCACCTCTGTAACATCTGCCGGGGTTTGCTTCAAGCATTTACTAATAATATCCACTAACATTATCCCAGAGCTCTCCACCCACTCCAGTAATACTGTGTCAGAGTAACAACAGCCACTAAATGTGTGCCCTGTCCCACCTTGTTCTCCACCTAGCACTGTCCATGCCGCCATTACTCCTTGTTTATTATCTCCTTATACCTTTAGCGTACTGATGGCTACTGGTGGATTAACCATGGATGGTCACCATCAATGGTACTATTGGTATTTAACCAAGATAGTTAAAACCATGGTCATTCCTGCTCTATTACTCACCAGGCAGCGGGCCAATCAGAGGTGGGGCGTTGTGAACCTTATTGGGGTATAGAGACAGGGAGAAAGAAAAAAAATATTGTGAGGCTCCATGCCATCGATGGTGGAGAACCATTGGATCTTCCCCAATAATGGCAAAACCATCAGGCATCAACAGTTAACCATCGTTGTTTGTTAAAAAACGATAGTCAATGGCCATCCCTACTTTAGCAACATTGAAGCCTGAGGTGCTACTGTATGTGTTACAATGGGAGAGCGCCCCTACACATTCTCAAATATGGCTCCTCTGTGGATGATGCTTCATTTCCTTACCAAGATGGCCGCCGGAGTTATACTGCATAGGATCAGCACCATCTTGTTACTGTGTAGAGTGACATAGTGGGAGATGAAAAAAATCTCCTTCTTAACTCCAAGAGACCTGCAGGAGAGAGTCACCACTTCATGCCTCAGCCAGTGTGACTGATTACGGCTGTACCTTCACTTATCAATAAACCACACTACTGGATAAGGCACTGGACTTGCAGTGAGGTCAAATATAATACTGCAGTTGGGTACATTCTCTGCCAAACCAGCACTGTACACACATATTTCCAACACTATGTGATGGACCACACCTTTGCAGTAATGAGAAACAATGCACTGTGCACTTCTTTTTTTTTCAAGTAGCATAATTTTTCTTGGACCATCCTCTCCCCAAGTTACCTGAGTCTCTCTGCTCCTGGGGAGAGCTGAAGAATCCGCTTCCTAGGGGAAAGCTTCGGCCAACCCTGGGTAGAAAGGGATGACCCAGAGCCTTGTGGCGGAGGGCAGCCTGAAGACCCTTACCCCTTAAGGGGCCTTTTGACTCTAAGGTCAGGGATGTCAAGGGGTCCCGCCTAGCTTCAGTGAAGGAGGACCCAAAGATTCCTTTTAACCTCATTGGAGCCTTTTGGCTAGAGGGGATAGGGAGCAATTGAGTATTGATCTGGTTGTGGAACAGC
Organism: Pseudophryne corroboree; assembly: GCF_028390025.1. Taxonomy (NCBI): domain Eukaryota; kingdom Metazoa; phylum Chordata; class Amphibia; order Anura; family Myobatrachidae; genus Pseudophryne; species Pseudophryne corroboree. Next base: position 828,441,688 of record NC_086448.1, on the reverse strand, counting down.
TGCCATGAAAAGCAGACGTCCTGCCAGTCCTAACACTGCCACTTCCGCTGCTAACTAGTATTTGCAAAATGTTAGATTGCCGGGCAGTGTAGGTGTGCATGGTTGAATGAGTTTATTACACGTGCACAGGGAGGGCTAGAGGAGGCGGAGGGATCTAATTCATAAAAGCACAGAACTCTGGCTACAGCACTCCCATAGAACACATCTCTTGTGTACGTTCGCAAGGTAGCCACCCCGTTGACACCCAGAATCACCCAATTCCCCGACAGAGAGAATCAGCCCCGTACAGAGCCTCTATCAAGCTGCGTATACGTGCTGCAGCATGTGCGCATTTTCCTGAAAATAAGCTAAATGCACCCACTTTTGGAAAAGCGCGAGGTCTCAGAATCAGGACCATTCTAGAAGACATTCTTGCTAGGGCCTCTTGTTTCTGCCTTGGGCTTTTACATACCTGGTCACCTGGCATGGTGTGCAAGGCCAGTCTAATGATTTGGCCTGGCTGGCGGGTGCAGATATTGCTAAGTAAGATGAAAGCTGGGCGGGTGCCAAGTTTACAAAGACCAGGAAACCCACATAGGGCAAAATGAGAGGCGGAGGTGGCGCTTCAGCAGTGGAGAGGTCACTTTGCTGCTGCGTGGCCCCAGGTGGTTTCCTATAAGGGTACTACACTGAACACTTACCTGATTCCTATATAAATGGTGATTGGTCATCATAACTCCTATCACGTCACAGTCTGTGGATATAATCATGGTTAGAAAACAACATGAAATAAATGAATGCGCAGAGATTAGTCACCCGACAAACCACCCAACCACAAGCATCTTTATAAAGCCAGTGCAGCACACTGCCATCTGGCTGGTGGAAGAGCGGAGCCTTTTCTTTGTTATATCCTCAAATTGCTTACAGCTACGTTCTGTGGGTTTATGCTGCGCTGCCAACATACAATTTCATTAGGGATTTCTGTTTGATATAAATCCTGTCTGCTGACAACGCATCGGCTTTTGCTATCCTTGAAGTCTTCATTTTGTTGTGGTGCCAAATTATATTTGTCTCTTTGTTCCTACCTTACGATGTTACTAATCACCCTGTGATTACCGTTTCTTATGCGTGATCATCTCAGCTTGCAGCTGTGTGTACCGTAAACTGGCCATGTGCTGGACTAGCGTGGACTAGCAGTGCCATTGCTTTGACAGCTTAGTCCCATTTATACTACAGCTTAGGTCCCCGTTTGGGGCACGTCTACTGCGGATAGTCTTCTGCACGTTTGGGCACATGCAATATCACCCCGTAGTTTAAAGTAGGAATAATGTAAGATGAATGATTCTTCTCCAGCCTTGGCAACGTTTTAGTGCCATCTGCCCATGATGGACCCACTTTGACCAGATGAGGCAGAATTAATTCCTGCAATCATTTTCAAGTGACACTAACAGGCAAGCTGGTCCATATGCAGATTATTGTAAAATCACTTTTATTGGGGAGGTGCTAAACAATTTTCAAGACCTTTATAGTGGCCATTGAGAAGGACCGTTGAGTGGTCACACCTTATAGTGGCCATTGACTAGGCCCATTGAGTAGGCTCACCCTATAATGACCATTGAGAAGGACCATTGAGTGGTCACACCTTATAGTGGCTATTGAGTAGGCTCACCCTATAATGGCCATTGAGTGAGTCATCCAGTGCTGTGGACCAGTTGAGGACGCTTGGACCTGTTGGGAACTCTACTTTTGGGAAAAAGCCTCTCGGAGCCAGATGCAGGGTATTTCCTGGGAGTACCTTGCACCAATTACACCTGCGGCTCCGATTCTAACATCGGTAGGACTAATTCCAATTTTTGGCTTTCCATCTGGCCCATACCAACTGTGTTGATTTTATGTGGTTTTAAATGTGTAAGTCTGTGTCAGTATTGTGCAATAAATCTGTAAAAAAAAATTACGTTGACCACCCGTCTATTCAGACACTCACATAATTTAATGCCACACTCACCCCCAGAAATAAAGGGGGGGGGGTGGGGGTCACAGATTCAGGACCTCTATAGGGGAGCTCCAGATTTTCTCCTGGGCCAGCGTAAGGTTTCTTTGTGCAGCTATTTCATCTTACCTTCTACACAAGTGCTATTGAGTAAGCCTATTGAGTAGGCTCACCTTATAATGGCTAGTGAGTAGGCACATTCAGTAATCACACCTTATAGTGGGCATTGAGTAGGCCCATTGAGTAAGCTCACCTTAAAATGGCCAGTGAGTAGGCACATTGAGTAATCACACCTAATAGTGGCCATTGAGTAGGCTCACCCTGTAATGGCCATTGAGAAGGACCATTGAGTGGTCACACCTTATAATGGCCATTGTGTAGGCTCACACTATAATGGCCATTGAGTAGGCCCATTGAGTAGGCTCACCTTATAATGGCAAGTCAGTAGGCACATTGAGTGGTCACACCTTATAGTGGCCATTGAGTAGGCTCACCTTATATTGGCCATTGAGTAAGCCTATTGAGCAGGCACACTTTAAAGTGTCCATTGAGCAGACAAGGTCTCCATCCAGGCACCTCAACAGCAGGATAAAAACCTAGAAGATAGAGCAGAAGATAAAATGAGGAGTCACATGAAAATGTCTACTAGATCTGTCTCAACACGCAAGGTGACTATCACAGAAAAATATTGGCATGGTTGGCTTTGTACCAAGGGACTTAAACTGTTATTCCTTTGATCTTGGGTCTTGTTGGTCCTCCAGCTGATTTTTTTTTTTTAACAAAATCTTGATGCAACTTGTGTCACTTTTTTAGGATTCCCAGGAGTGAGGCCAGTTCCCAGCTTCCATGCTGTTTGTCCTTATTCTAATTATTCTCAAAGACCCAAAACTTTGCCACCATAATGCTCCATTTCTTTCATCAATACTGATGCTAAAATTGTACAGACATTATCAGGATATTGGGGGTCATACCGAGTTGATCACTCGCTAGCTACTTTTCTCTGACGTCCTAGTGGATGCTGGGAACTCCGTAAGGACCATGGGGAATAGCGGCTCCGCAGGAGACTGGGCACAAAGGTAAAGCTTTAGGACTACCTGGTGTGCACTGGCTCCTCCCCCTATAACCCTCCTCCAAGCCTCAGTTAGATTTTTGTGCCCGACCGAGAAGGGTGCACACTAGGGGCTCTCCTGAGCTCTTAGTGAAAGTTTAGTTTTAGGTTTTTTATTTTCAGTGAGACCTGCTGGCAACAGGCTCACTGCATCGATGGACTAAGGGGAGAAGAAGCAAACTCACCTGCGTGCAGAGTGGATTGGGCTTCTTAGGCTACTGGACACCATTAGCTCCAGAGGGACCGAACACAGGCCCAGCCTCGGAGTCCGGTCCCAGAGCCACGCCGCCGGCCCCCTTACAGAGCCAGAAGCAAGAAGAGGTCCGGAAAATCGGCGGCAGAAGACATCAGTCTTCACCAAGGTAGCGCACAGCACTGCAGCTGTGCGCCATTGCTCCTCAGCACACTTCACACTCCGGTCACTGAGGGTGCAGGGCGCTAGGGGGGGGCGCCCTGAGCAGCAATAGAAACACCTTGGCTGGAGAAAATACATCACATATAGCCCCCAGGGCTATATGGATGAATTTTAACCCCTGCCAGATTCCACATAAAAGCGGGAGAAAAGGCCGCCGAGAAGGGGGCGGAGCCTATCTCCTCAGCACACAGGCGCCATTTTCCTTCACAGCTCCGCTGAAAGGACGTCTCCCTGACTCTCCCCTGCAGTCCTGCACTACAGAAACAGGGTAAAAAAGAGAGGGGGGCACTAATTGGCGTAATAATTACAAATAGCAGCTATAAGGGGGAAAAACACTTATTTATGGTTATCCCTGTATATATATAGCGCTCTGGTGTGTGCTGGCATACTCTCCCTCTGTCTCCCCAAAGGGCTAGTGGGGTCCTGTCCTCTGTCAGAGCATTCCCTGTGTGTGTGCTGTGTGTCGGTACGTTGTGTCGACATGTATGAGGAGGAAAATTATGTGGAGGCGGGGCAATTGCCTATAATAGAGATGTCACCCCCTAGGGAGTCGACACCTGAGTGGATGATCTTATGGAAGGAATTACGTGACAGTGTCAGCTCTTTGCAAAAAACAGTTGACGACATAAGACAGCCGGCTACTCAGCTTGTGCCTGTCCAGGCGTCTCAAAAGCCATCAGGGGCTCTAAAACGCCCGTTACCTCAGATGGTAGATACAGACGTCGACACGGATACTGACTCCAGTGTCGACGGGGAAGAGACAAACGTGACTTCCAGTAGGGCCACACGTTACATGATTGAGGCAATGAAAAATGTTTTACATATTTCTGATAATACTAATACCACTAAAAAGGGTATTATGTTCGGTGAGGAAAAACTACCTGTAGTTTTTCCCGAATCTGAGGAATTAAATGAGGTGTGTGATGATGCGTGGGTTTCCCCCGATAACAACTGATAATTTCTAAAATGTTATTGGCATTATATCCTTTCCCGCCAGAGGTTAGGGTGCGTTGGGAAACACCCCCTAGGGTGGATAAAGCACTCACACGCTTATCAAAACAGGTGGCTCTACCCTCTCCTGAGACGGCAGCTGATAGAAAGCAGGAGGGTATCCTAAAATGTATTTACACACATACCGGTGTTATACTGCGACCGGCAATCGCCTCAGCCTGGATGTGCAGTGCTGGGGTGGCTTGGTCGGATTCCCTGACTGAAAATATTGATACCCTAGATAAGGACAGTATATTACTGACTATAGAGCATTTAAAAGATGCATTTCTATATATGCGTGATGCACAGCGGGATATTTGCCGACTGGCATCAAGAGTAAGTGCGCTGTCCATTTCTGCCAGAAGAGGGTTATGGACGCGACAGTGGTGAGGTGATGCGGATTCCAAACGGCATATGGAAGTATTGCCTTATAAAGGGGAGGAGTTATTTGGGGTAGGTCTGTCAGATCTGGTGGCCACGGCAACAGCTGGGAAATCCACATTTTTACCCCAGGTCGCCTCTCAACATAAGAAGACGCCGTATTATCAGGCGCAGTCCTTTCGTCCCCATAAGGGCAAGCGAGCGAAAGGCTCCTCATTTCTGCCCCGGGGCAGAGGAAGGGGAAAAAGGCTGCAACAGACAGCAAATCCCCAAGAACAGAAGCCCTCTCCCGCTTCTGCCAAGTCCTCAGCATGACGCTGGGGCTTTACAAGCAGACTTAGGCACGGTGGGGGCACGTCTCAAGAATTTCAGCGCGCAGTGGGCTCACTCGCAGGTAGACCCCTGGGTCCTTCAGGTGGTATCTCAGGGGTACAAATTGGAATTCGAGACACCTCCCCCTCGCCGGTTCCTAAAGTCTGCTTTACCGACGTCTCCCTCCAACAGGGAGGCGGTATTGGAGGCCATTCACAAGCTGTATTCTCAGCAGGTGATAATCAAGGTACCCCTCCTGCAACAGGGCAAGGGGTATTATTCAACGCTGTTTGTGGTACCGATGCCGGACGGCTCGGTGAGACCTATTTTAAATCTGAAATCTTTGAGCACTTACATACAAAGGTTCAAGTTCAAGATGGAGTCACTCAGAGCAGTGATCGCGAACCTGGAAGAAGGGGACTATATGGTGTCTCTGGACATCAAGGATGCTTACCTCCATGTCCCAATTTACCCTTCTCACCAAGGGTACCTCAGGTTTGTGGTACAGAACTGTCACTATCAGTTTCAGACGCTGCCGTTTGGATTGTCCACGGCACCCCGGGTCTTTACCAAGGTAATGGCCGAAATGATGATACTTCTTCGAAGAGAAGGCGTCTTAATTATCCCTTACTTGGACGATCTCCTGATAAGGGCAAGATCCAAGGAACGGTTAGTAGTCGGAGTAGCACTATCTCAAGTAGTGTTACGACAGCACGGGTGGATTCTAAATATCCCAAAATCACAGCTGATTCCGACGACACGTCTGCTGTTCCTAGGGATGATTCTGGACACAGTCCAGAAAAAGGTGTTTCTTCCGGAAGAAAAAGCCAGGGAGTTATCCGAGTTAGTCAGAAACCTCCTGAAACCAGACCGGGTCTCAGTGCATCAATGCACAAGGGTCCTGGGAAAAATGGTGGCTTCCTACGAAGCGATTCCATTCGGCAGATTCCACGCAAGAACATTTCAGTGGGATCTGCTGGACAAATGGTCCGGATCGCATCTTCACATGCATCAGCGGATAACCCTGTCCCCAAGGACAAGAGTGTCTCTCCTGTGGTGGTTGCAGAGTGCTCATCTTCTAGAGGGCCGCAGATTCGGCATTCAGGACTGGATCCTGGTGACCACGGATGCCAGCCTGAGAGGCTGGGGAGCAGTCACACAGGGAAGAAATTTCCAGGGCTCGTGGTCAAGCCTGGAAACGTCACTTCACATAAATATCCTGGAACTAAGGGCCATTTACAATGCTCTAAGCCAAGCAAGACCTCTGCTTCAGGGTCAGCCGGTGGTGACCCAGTCGGACAACATCACGGCAGTCGCCCACGTAAACAGACAGGGCGGCACGAGAAGCAGGAGGGCAATGGCAGAAGCTGCAAGGATTCTTCGCTGGGCGGAAAATCATGTGATAGCACTGTCAGCAGTGTTCATTCCGGGAGTGGACAACTGGGAAGCAGACTTCCTCAGCAGACACGACCTCCACCCGGGAGAGTGGGGACTTCATCCAGAAGTTTTCCACATGATTGTAAACCGTTGGGAAAAACCAAAGGTGGACATGATGGCGTCCCGCCTCAACAAAAAACTAGACAGGTATTGCGCCAGGTCAAGGGACCCTCAGGCAATAGCTGTGGACGCTCTGGTAACACCGTGGGTGTACCAGTCAGTGTATGTGTTCCCTCCTCTGCCTCTCATACCCAAGGTACTGAGAATCATAAGAAGGAGAGGAGTAAGGACTATACTCGTGGCTCCGGATTGGCCAAGAAGGACTTGGTACCGGAACTTCAAGAGATGCTCACAGAGGAACCGTGGCCTCTACCTCTAAGAAGGGATCTGCTCCAGCAGGGACCCTGTCTGTTCCAAAACTTACCGCGGCTGCGTTTGACGGCATGGCGGTTGAACGCCGGATCCTGAAGGAAAAAGGCATTCCGGATGAAGTCATCCCTACCCTGATCAAAGCCAGGAAGGATGTAACCGCACAACATTATCACCGTATTTGGCGTAAATATGTTGCGTGGTGCGAGGCCAGGAAGGCCCCTACAGAGAAATTTCAACTGGGTCGTTTCCTGCATTTCCTGCAAACAGGACTGTCTATGGGCCTAAAATTAGGGTCCATTAAGGTTCAAATTTCGGCCCTGTCGATTTTCTTCCAGAAAGAACTGGCTTCAGTTCCTGAAGTTCAGACGTTTGTCAAGGGGGTACTGCATATACAACCTCCTTTTGTGCCTCCAGTGGCACCTTGGGATCTCAATGTAGTTTTGGGGTTCCTAAAATCACATTGGTTTGAACCACTCACCACTGTGGACTTAAAATATCTCACATGGAAAGTGGTAATGCTGTTGGCCCTGGCTTCAGCCAGGCGTGTCTCAGAATTGGCGGCTTTATCCTATAAAAGCCCTTACCTAATTTTTCATTCGGACAGGGCAGAATTGAGGACTCGTCCTCAATTTCTCCCTAAGGTGGTTTCAGCGTTTCACCTGAACCAGCCTATTGTGGTACCTGCGGCTACTAGGGACTTGGAGGACTCCAAGTTGCTGGACGTAGTCAGGGCCCTGAAAATATATGTTTCCAGGACGGCTGGAGTCAGGAAATCTGACTCGCTGTTTATCCTGTATGCACCCAACAAGCTGGGTGCTCCTGCTTCTAAGCAGACTATTGCTCGCTGGATTTGTAGTACAATTCAGCTTGCACATTCTGTGGCAGGCCTGCCACAGCCAAAATCTGTGAAAGCCCATTCCACAAGGAAGGTGGGCTCATCTTGGGCGGCTGCCCGAGGGGTCTCGGCGTTACAACTTTGCCGAGCAGCTACTTGGTCAGGGGCAAACACGTTTGCTAAATTCTACAAATTTGATACCCTGGCTGAGGAGGACCTGGAGTTCTCTCATTCGGTGCTGCAGAGTCATCCGCACTCTCCCGCCCGTTTGGGAGCTTTGGTATAATCCCCATGGTCCTTACGGAGTTCCCAGCATCCACTAGGACGTCAGAGAAAATAAGAATTTACTTACCGATAATTCTATTTCTCGTAGTCCGTAGTGGATGCTGGGCGCCCATCCCAAGTGCGGATTGTCTGCAATACTTGTTGTACATAGTTATTGTTACAAAAATCGGGTTATTATTGTTGTGAGCCATCTTTCCAGAGGCTCCTCTGTTATCATGCTGTTAACTGGGTTCAGATCACAGGTTATACGGTGTGATTGGTGTGGCTGGTATGAGTCTTACCCGGGATTCAAAATCCTTCCTTATTGTATACGCTCGTCCGGGCACAGTATCCTAACTGAGGCTTGGAGGAGGGTCATAGGGGGAGGAGCCAGTGCACACCAGGTAGTCCTAAAGCTTTACTTTTGTGCCCAGTCTCCTGCGGAGCCGCTATTCCCCATGGTCCTTACGGAGTTCCCAGCATCCACTACGGACTACGAGAAATAGAATTATCGGTAAGTAAATTCTTATTTTTGCAGCGCTGCGATCAGATAGTCGCTGCCTATAGGGGAGTGTATTTTCGCTTTGCAAATGTGCGATCGCATGTGCAGCCGAGTGATACAAAAACAGTTTGTGCAGTTTCTGAGTAGCTCAGAACGTACTCAGCCGCTGCGATCACTTCAGCCTGTCCGGGGCCGGAATTCATGTCAGACACCCGCCCTGCAAACGCTTGGACACGCCTGCGTTTTTCCAACCACTCCCAGAAAACGGTCAGTTGCCACCCACAGACGCCCTCTTCCTGTCAATCTCCTTGCGATCGGCTGTGTGAATGGATTCTTTGCTAAATCCATCGCTCAGCAACGATCCGCTTTGTACCCATATGACGTGCATGTGCATCGCGGTGCATACGCATGTGCAGTTTTGACCTGATCGCACTGCAGCGAAAAAACCTAGCGTGCGATCAGGTCGGAATGACCCCCATTGTTAGGATTAATATTTATTAACGTAATTTCGACCATATTTCATGCCAGCCAGACTAGGGTTATTTAAGTCAAACCCATCAAAATTTGTTATGACAATTTCTACTTCAGTTTACATGTAGCCCTGAATGTCGAGGGAGTTCTTAGCTATATATACAGATTGGTGCTGTTTGTGTAACATATTATAGTGTTCTCTTTGCGTTACATTATATCTTGCCATCTTTATTTTCTCTCCTATGGAGATTATTGACGGTCCAGGAGGACTGTCACGCCTGAGGGTTGGGTTTGGCTTGGGCAGGCATCTGTGGGCGGAGCTGGCACAGAGTGAGTGTGAATGAAGCGAGGAGGCATTAACCAGGTATTGTACATAGAACTTGGAATATGTATTCAGCAGAATCGTGGGTGTTATTATTATAGCAGTGATAAGCCCAAAGGAAGATGTAACATGAATAAAACTGTATTAAAGAATAGAGTGTGGATCACTGCAGATTCTGTAAGTAAAACTGAAGAGCCCAGGTTTAGCAAAAGTTTACATAGCAGTGGAGGCCGGAATGGAACCAGAATGGACTGACGGGGCTGGATCCGGAATCTTGACACTGAAAAGTCCTTAGAGATGTACCTAAAGTAATTACCAGACTGGAACTGGATCCTAACAAAGTCACTGGAACAGAGGAACTCAGCACAGAGCTGTTACTTTCTGAGAAGAGACTGTTGTACTGGTGAATTGGTAATCCCAGAAAGTTCCCTTTACACCTTAGAGTGTAGTTTCATTGGATGCTGCGGTCAGCTGACGAAAGGAGCTCCAGGATTGGACAATGGAGGATCAGCTGATGGAATCCAAGATGGCAGCACCCATGTCCTGATTTGAAGGGATACTCTGACCAGGCCCATACACCAGGAAGTGAGCAGAATGGCAAATGAACACTGAAACAATGGAAGACAGCGCTGTGAAGCGCTATGCACAGAGACAGAAGACTTCATGCAGTATCAGCACTGGCGGACCTCTGGGAGCGAAGTGCGGACACAGCACCCACGGACCTCTGCGCTAGCCAGGACAGACATCGCATATGAAATAAAGTAGTTTTACAAGTCCGGAGTATGACAAGTACTGTGTATCCCAGTTTGGCAATGGTACTCTTTTCTTTCTGTCATACACTGCTTTCCCCCTGGAGAAAGTCATGTTTCGTGTCACAGCAACAGTTTGATGTCTCTGCAGTATTAGGTGTCTGTGAAGAGCCTTGTTCCTTTACTATAATAGGGATGTGGAGGCTGCAATGGATATTATCACCACTGTGTATATACGACCCCACACGTCACGTATACAACACCGTCAGGCTCCTTGGTTTGACAGCAGTGTCAATAAAGGTGAGAAAGGGGTCGTAGACTTGAAAGACAATGGAGGAAAACTAACCTGGCAGAGGTAAATTAAAACTAATCTAGCATATTGAGGAATATCAATCCTTAATTACCTGTAAGAAAACAATGTCAAGTGAGATCATGGCAGCAAACAATAGGTAAGCTTTTTGTACAGTGGAGATGCTTTGCAAACCAGCATGCATGCAGCCTGATGGAACCCTCTCCCAGTCAAGATGCAATGAGTTTGCAAACTTCTTTGCAGATCAAGTATCCGCTATCCGGGCTGGAGTCGCCACAGTGCCACCAAAGAAGTGACAAACCACCAAGCCTGCCAATGTAAGCCACCTATCTTCATGGACCAGTTTTGACCCAATGGATATAAAAGACATTGCTGGAATTGTCCGAATGTTGCATCCCACCACGTGTGATCTGGACTCTGCCTCAACTAAGCTTCTGATAGGGCGCATAGACATAAATGGCCCTGTATTTGCAAACATAGGGGGTTATTCAGAGTTGTTAGCAACCAAAAAAGTTAGCAATTGGGCAAAACCATGTTACACTGCAGGTGGGGGCAAATGTAACATGTGCAGAGAAAAGTAGATGTGCAGTCATGGCAGGTCAGGTTATTCACAACAGGCAAAGATCTTATAGATTGTCAGATAGAGTTCCTCGGCCAACTGAAGTTATCACGAGTCCAGATCTACATCTGGAAAATCCAGATTAGATGTTGGTTGGAACTGGCATTTTATTTTGGTTTACACATGGACCAGTTTACAGACAATCTGGTTTAAGGTCAACGGAATTGCTGAATGGTTTGGACACCTTACTAAGAATATATTATACTTTAGGTAAACTAAACTAAAAGACCCAAGACGTTGCCTTTTTTTCTTGTGTGGTTCCAAACTATTCGTATATCAAATTCATCAACTCTCCTGCCCGCAGTTATCACTTTGTTCACCCCACGTGGTTTGCTGATATGATCATTAAGACGCAACCCTATTATTACAGTGATCTGTGCATATCTTAGACAAAATTAAAGGATGAGGCACCCTATTATTTTCCATCTCATCCTTAGAAAATATCACTGCGAAAACATCTAAATTATTGGATGAAAAGACAACCTTTGTGGCTCTGGTAAGCCTGATGGAATCTTCTCCGACCTCTTCCACAGGGTCATTGGTGATATCACTCTGTGTGGGTAACAATGTTTCATAGAAATGTTTTAATTAGAGAGTATGATGTGGAACATGGGCTTGGGGATGTGTAATAAATGACTTAAGTGGGTTCATTGTTGTGTCTTGAGGTTATTCCAAAGTGGGTGAAATAATTTTTAATTTTAACTATAAATATGACACAAACAGCCTATTTCACATGATATATCTAAGTTGTTATGAAAACTGAAGTAGAGCTTTCTGACTGCTAATTAAGTATCATTGTTGGATAGTGCTACCAATGACGAAGGCTGACACACATTTCAGGAGTTCGGTCAGGCGTAGGTGCCCTGGCCAGGTGCATCTAAGCTGACCTAGTGCACTTACTGGATCGGTGGACCTTGGTGCCCTATAATTCCCGTCATGACATGCTTACTGAGCTTGGTCATTTTTTGAAAACTTAAGTATTTCCTCTTCAATAAATACTACCTTATATAGCATTGAAAATTGCAATAGATTGTGAGAAGTGCCTTCGATATACAACGTAATAGGAATTGCACTATGCATGGTTATCATTGGAAAATGATGGACATTCCTGTGGTAGAGCATTTCCAGAGACGTGTTATTTTCCTGCAAACTCGGAATGGATGGCTGGAGAGGGTTTTCGTTTATGGAACCACTATAAATAGAATCTACGTTGCTCTATATATCAGAACTATTAGAAGCTTTCACGAATGTACATAAAGATAATAATAATAATAATTTTATTTATATAGCGCTCTTTCTCCAATAGGACTCAAGGCGCTTAACAGATACATAGCATAATATAGTACAGAAAATAATGAAGTACATTTTCATAAAATACAGAAGCATAAAGATACTAAAAGGGACACTATGGAAATGCTTGAACAGGAAAGTCTTGAGTCTACTTTTGAAGGATTCTATAGTTGGGGCCTCTCGCACTGTGCGGGGAAGTGAGTTCCATAGAGTTGGAGCCGGATGACTAAAAGCTCCACCCCCAGATGAATTACGGGAGATTCAAGGTACTGCTAAAAGTCCTTCATCTACAGATCGCACTAATCAATTGGGGCAGTATGGGGTCAGAAGTTGTATCAGGTGCCTTGGTCATGTAATGCTTCGAAACTCAGTAAGCTAAACTTGAAGATGATTCGCCATCGTACAGGCAGCCAGTGAAGGGAGTAGAGGATGGGTGTTATGTGGCTAGAACAGGGCTGGTTGGGTAACAGCCTGGCAGCTGTGTTTTGCACCATCTGTAAGCGTTGCAATTCTTTTGCTGGGAGACCAAGGTAGAGGACATTACAGTAGTCTAATCGAGATGATACAAATGCATGTATGACTTTTGGCAGATCATCTGAGGGAATTAAGTGCTTGATTCTGACTATGGGGGTGATTCCGAGTTGTTCGCACGCTAGCTGCTTTTAGCAGCATTGCACACGCTAAGCCGCCGCCTTCTGGGAGTGTATCTTAGCTTAGCAGAATAGCGAACGAAAGATTAGCAGAATTGCGAATAGAAAATTCTTAGCAGTTTCTGAGTAGCTCCAGACTTACTCACAACGGGGGTCATTCCGAGTTGTTCGCTCGTTGCCAATTTTCACAACGGAGCGATTAAGGCAAAAATGCGCATGCGCATGGTTCGCAGTGCGCATGCGGTTAGTATTTTAACACAAAACTTAGTAGATTTACTCATGCCCGAACGCAGATTTTTCATCGTTGAAGTGATCGTAGTGTGATTGACAGGAAGTGGGTGTTTCTGGGCGGAAACTGGCCGTTTTCTGGGAGTGTGCGGAAAAACGCAGGCGTGCCAGGGAAAAACGCGGGAGTGTCTGGAGAAACAGGGGAGTGGCTGGCCGAGCGCTGGGCGTGTGTGTGACGTCAAACCAGGAACAAAACTGACTGAACTGATCGCTATTTGTGAGTAGGTCTGGAGCTACTCAGAAACTGCTAAGAATTTTCTATTCGCAATTCTGCTAATCTTTCGTTCGCAATTCTGCTAAGCTAAGATACACTCCCAGAGGGCGGCGGCTTAGCGTGTGCAATGCTGCTAAAAGCAGCTAGCGAGCGAACAACTCGGAATGACCCCCAAATAGCGATCAGTTCAGTCAGTTTCGTTCCTGGTTTGATGTCACACACACGCCCAGCGTTCGGCCAGCCACTCCCCCGTTTCTCCAGACACTCCCGCGTTTTTCCCTGGCACGCCTGCGTTTTTCTGCACACTCCCAGAAAACGGCCAGTGTCCTCCCAGAAACACCCACTTCCTGTCAATCACACTACGATCACTTCAAGGATAAAAAATCTTCGTTCGGGCGTGAGTAAATCTACTAAGTTTTGTGTTAAAATACTAACCGCATGCGCACTGCTAACCATGCGCATGCGCATTTTTGCCTTAATCGCTCCGTTGCGAAAATCGGCAACGAGCAAACAACTCGGAATGACCCCCTATGTTCCTCATGTGAAAGAATGAGGATTTGATTGTGGCTGATACCTGATGTTTAAGTGTCTAGCCACCATCCAGGACAACGCCAAGATTCAGCACACGATCAGTGGTCTGTAATTCAAAAATCCCCGAGTGTAAATCCAGTTGGTTGGCTATGCTGCAGTCTTGTCCTTTGATGGTGCGGTCCTATCATAAGGACCTCTGTTTTATCCGGGTTCAGTCGCAGCCAACTGGCGCTCATCCACTCCTGTAGTTCAGCTAGACAGCCATTTAGGGTTGCTATTGGGTTATCAGTGCCCGGAGCAAAGGATAAGTACAGTTGTGTATCATCTGCATAGCAGTGGTAGACCAGGCCATGGTGCCTGATTATTTCACCCAGCGGGAGCATGTATACTGCAAAAAGCATGGGTGATAGTATAGAACCTTGTGGGACACCACATGGCAATGGCACTGGTGGTGATGAGTATAATCCAGACGATACTCTCTGTGACCTGCCTGTGAGAAATGATTTGAACCAGCTTAGGACTGTGCCATCCAGACCACAGAAATGTATCAGTCGCTCAATCAGAAGCCCATGGTCCACAATGCTGCAGAGAGATCCAGAAGGATTAATATTGAACAGTCACCTCTGTCTCTTGCCATCAGAAGATCATTTAACACACACACACCAGGGCTGTTTCAGTGCTATGTCTTCTCCTGAATCCTGATTGGAATGGATCATAAACATCATGGGTTGTTAGGCGGGTTTCCAGTTGATTTGCAACGACTTTCTCAATAACCTTTCCTAGAAAAGGAAGGTTTGATACCGGTCTGTAGTTGATCATGCAGTCGGGATCTAAATTAGGTTTTTTAAGAAGCGGTCTAACAATTGCTTCCTTTAGGGGTCCAGGAAAAATGCCTGTCTGCAAAGAGCATTGAACAATTTTTGCGAAGACAGGACCTATTATATCCATACAACCTATTAGAAGCTTGGTTGAAACCGGGTCCAGATCACAGTGGTGGGACGCAAAATCCAAGCAATTTCAGCAGTGTCCTTTACATCCACTGGGTCAAAGCTGGTCCATGAAGGCAGGTAGCTTATATTGGCAGGCTTTGTAGTTTGGCACTCCTTTGATAGCACTGTGGAGATTCCAGCCCGGATAGTGGATATTTTATCTGCAAAGAAGTTTGCAAACTCATTGCATCTTGCCTGGGAGAGGGTCTCATCAGTCTGCAGGCATGCTGGCTTGCAAAGCATCTCCACTGTGCGGAAAAGTTGAGCTGGCCTATTGTTTGCTGCCGTGATCTCATTTGACAGAAACTGTGAATTCTTACAGGTGATTGTCGATTGATATTCTTCGTTATGCTTTATTAGTTTTATTTTGTCATCCACTAGGTTAGTCTTCCTCCATCGTCTTTCCAGTCTACGCCCCCTTTTCTTGAGCTCACTAACACTTGTTGGCGCATGTGTTTCCTGACTGTCAAAGAAGGTGGTTTTACGTGTACCGGGATCTACTGCGTTAACAGAACCGGCTGATCGCAAAATTGACACTACGCTTAAATCCATATATACGGCCTCAGGGGCGATACTTCGACCTACTATTGCCTGTACATGGATCTCTAAAGCCATAGTAAAGTGGTCAGGCACGTTACTTGAGGAATTGGATACAATGGATAAAAGTGACATTGAATTGTTTTTACGTAACATACAGGATTCTGCAGGATTTATGGTGGAATCCATGAAAGACCTGGGTTCGATGTCTACAGGGATATCTTCCATGTCTGTCTCAGCTCGTAGCGGACTCTGGCTACGCCAATGGTCTGCCGACGCGGAATCCAGGAGAGGTGTGGAGAACCTACCCTACACAGGTCAGGCTCTATTTGGGGAAGCGTTGGTTGCGTAGATTTCCACGGCAACCACGGGTAAGTCACCATTTCTTCCCTCAGCTGCACCTGCTATGAAGAAACCCTTTTCTTCAGCTACGTCACAGTCCTTTCGGACTGCTAAAACAAGAAAGACCAAGCCGTCTAACACCTTCTTTAGAGGAGGTCGGGCAAAATCCAAAAAAACCTGCTTCTGCAGTTTCCCAGGACCAGATGCCTGCTTCTGGTACATCAAAATCCTCAGCATGACGGTGGACCGCACAGCCTGGAGGAAGGGCCGGTGGGGGCGAGGCTCAGACAGTTCAGCCTCGTGTGGGTGTCGTCCAGCCTGGACCCCTGGGTGCAAGATATTGTGTCCCAGGGGTACAGACTGGAGTTTCAAGATCTCCCGCCTCACCGTTTCTTCAAATCAGGCTTGCCAGTTTTACTGGCAGACAGGGCTATCCTACAGGAAGCCATCTTAAGATTGGAAAGGGCACAGGTCATTATCCCAGTTCCACCTCATATGCAAAACAAGGGTTATTATTCAAACCTTTTCGTGGTACCGAAACCGGATGGTTCGGTCAGACCGATTTTAATCTTGAAGTCGTTAAACCCTTATCTGAGGGAGTTAAAATTCAAAATGGATTCTCTGAGAGCGGTGATCTCAGGTCTGGAGGGAGAGTTTCTGGTATCCCTGGATATCAAGGATGCATACCTCCACATTCCGATTTGGCCGCCGCACCAGGCTTATTCTAGATTTGCACTGTTAGACAGTCACTATCAATTTCAGGCACTGCCATTCGGCCTCTCCACAGCACCGAGGGTGTTCACGAAGGTGATGGCAGAGATGATGGTTCTCCGCAGACAGGGGGTGAACATAATCCCATATCTGGACGATCTGCTGATAAAGGCATCGTCCAGGGAGACATTGTTACAGTCCATTGTTCTCACGACTCATCTGTTCAGGGAACACGGTTGGATCCTGAACCTTCCAAAGTCACATTTGGAGCCAACAAGGAGGACCTACTTCAACAGGGGCCGTTCGCTTATCAAGACTTACCGCGGCTACGTTTGACGGCATGGAGGTTGAACGCCAAATTTTAGCTCGGAAGGGTTTTTCGAACAAAGTCATTCCTACGCTGATACAGTCTAGGAAAGGAGTAACGTCTAAACATTACCATCGTATTTTGAAAAAATATGTATCTTGGTGTGAGTCCAAGAAGTTTCCTATGGTGGAGTTTCAACTTGGACGGTTTCTCCTCTTCCTGCAAGCAGGTGTGGATATGGGCCTGAGGTTGGGATCTGTAAAGGTCCAGATTTCGGCCCTATCCATTTTCTTCCAGAAACAATTGGCTTCCCTCCCTGAGGTTCAGACTTTCTTGAAAGGGGTTCTGCTCATCCAGCCTTCCGTTGTGCTGCCTACGGCGCCCTGGGATCTTAACGTGGTGTTGCAGTTCCTCCAATCGGATTGGTTCGAACCTCTACCGGAGATTGAGGTCAAGTTTCTTACGTGGAAGGCGGTCACTTTGTTGTCCTTAGCTTCTGCTAGACATGTGTCGGAGTTGAGGCTTTGTCTTGTAAGAGCCCCTACTTGATCTTCCATGAAGATAGAGCTGAGCTCCGAACACGTCACCAGTTCCTTCCGAAGGTTGTGTCGGCATTTCATATCAACCAACCTATTGTGGTGCCAATGGCCACTGACTCCTCATTTTCATCAAAGTCCTTGGATGATGTAAGGGCTCTAAAAATCTATATGAAGAGGACTGCTCGTCACAGAAAATCGGACTCTTTGTTTGTCCTGTATGACCCCAAGAAAATTGGGTGTCCTGCTTCTAAGCAGACGATCTCTCGCTGGATCAGGTTCACTATCCAGCATGCGTATTCTACGGCAGAATTGCCGTGTCCTACGTCTGTTAAGGCCCACTCTACTCGTAAGGTGGGTTCTTCCTGGGCGGCTGCCCGGGGTGTCTCAGCTTTACAACTTTGCTGAGCGGCTACTTGGTCAGGGTCGAACACATTTGCAAAGTTCTACAAGTTCGATACTTTGGCCTCAGAGGACCTGAAGTTTGGTCAATCCGTTCTGCAGGAGCCTCTGCGCTCTCCCTCCCGTTCTGGGAGCTTTGGTACATCCCCATGGTACTAATGAGGACCCCAGCATCCTCTAAGACGTAAGATAAAATAGGATTTTAATTACCTACCGGTAAATCCTTTTCTCGTAGTCCATAGAGGATGCTGGGCGCCCGCCGAGCGCTTCGTGTTCCTGCAGTGGTTACTTAGTTCAGTACTGCTTAGTTCTTGGTTGAGTACTGTTTTGTTACTTGGTAAGTAATCTTGTTCAGCCGTTGCTGATTTTCCAAGCTGGTTAGCTTGGTTTGCCTGGTATGTGTGAGCTGGTGTGAATCTCGCCACTATCTGTGTAATATCTGTGATGTTAGTGTATTAGAATGCTTACTATATCTAGACACTCCCTTACTGATAGGTGTAAGCCAGAATCTTCTGTAATGGTCCCTAGGACCAGGGGGATGCTGGGAAGTGGGTGGTCCAGTGTGCAGTGTGCCTGTAGTTGGTGATGGAATAAAGCAGCACAGCAGTGAACTCACATGTCTCTGTGTCCTGATGACTGGATTTACAAACATATGAACAAAACATGGTGTCAGAAGAAGTTTAACTTGGACTGCTAGTTCTCTCAGAGTGTGAAAGAATCCTGCAGCAGTCTGTAAGGCTGTGATACTCAGTGTCTGCAAAACCTGCCATGTGCTCCTCTCTTCAAACAGTGAGTAACCATGGATAAACTAGCTCCTCCAACCGGCATGCTGATGTCTGGTAACTTGTCTGAAAACTGGAAAAGATTTAAGCAAAGGTTTAATATGTATCTTGCTGCATGTGGAGCTGATACAGAGGCTGACAAAACGAAGGCATCCATTTTCCTCCATGTGATAGGAGAGGATGTGCTGGACATTTATAATAGTTTTCAGTTTGCTGAGGGGCAGAATATGGTGCTATCTTCTATAATGCAAAAGTTTGAAGATTACTTTGTGCCAAGGAAAAATGTGACATATGAAAGATATAAGTTTTCTCTAACGTCCTAAGTGGATGCTGGGGACTCCGTAAGGACCATGGGGATTAGCGGCTCCGCAGGAGACTGGGCACAACTAAAGAAAGCTTTAGGACTACCTGGTGTGCACTGGCTCCTCCCACTAAGACCCGTCTCCAGACCCCAGTTAGATTCTTGTGCCCGGCTGAGCTGGATGCACACTAGGGGCTCTCCTGAGCTCCTAGAAAGAAAGTATATTTAGGTTTTTTATTTTACAGTGAGATCTGCTGGCAACAGACTCACTGCAGCGAGGGACTAAGGGGAGAAGAAGCGAACCTACCTAACAGGTGGTAGTTTGGGCTTCTTAGGCTACTGGACACCATTAGCTCCAGAGGGATCGACCGCAGGACCCGACCTTGGTGTTCGTTCCCGGAGCCGCGCCGCCGTCCCCCTTACAGAGCCAGAAGCATGAAGAGTCCGGAAAATCGGCGGCAGAAGACTTCGGTCTTCACCAAGGTAGCGCACAGCACTGCAGCTGTGCGCCATTGCTCCTCATGTACACCTCACACTCCGGTCACTGATGGGTGCAGGGCGCTGGGGGGGGGCGCCCTGAGGGCAATATATGACACCTTGGCTGGCAAATCTACATCATATATAGTCCTAGAGGCTATATAGATGTAAAATAACCCCTGCCAGTATTCCAGAAAAAGCGGGAGAAAGTCCGTCAAAAAAGGGGCGGGGCTTCTCCCTCAGCACACTGGCGCCATTTTCTCTTCACAGTACAGCTGGAAGACAGCTCCCCAGGCTCTCCCCTGTAGTTTTCAGGCTCAAAGGGTTAAAAAGAGAGGGGGGGCACTAAATTTAGGCACAATATATGTATACAAGCAGCTATTTGGGGAAAAATCACTCAGTTATAGTGTTAATCCCTGCATTATATAGCGCTCTGGTGTGTGCTGGCATACTCTCTCTCGGTCTCCCCAAAGGACTTTGTGGGGTCCTGTCCTCAGTCAGAGCATTCCCTGTGTGTGTGCGGTGTGTCGGTACGGCTGTGTCGACATGTTGGATGAGGAAGGTTACGTGGAGGCGGAGCAGAGGCCGATAAATGGGATGTCGCCCCCTGTGGGGCCGACACCAGAGTGGATGGATAGGTGGAAGGTATTAATCGACAGTGTCAACTCCTTACATAAAAGGCTGGATGACGTAACAGCTGTGGGACAGCCGGCTTCTCAGCCCACGCCTGCCCAGGCGTCTCAAAGGCCATCAGGGGCTCAAACAACGCCCGTTACCTCAGATGGCAGACAAAGATGTCGACACGGAGTCTGACTCCAGTGTCGACGAGGTTGAGACATATACACAATCCACTAGGAACATCCGTACATGATCTCGGCAATGAAAAATGTGTTACGCATTTTCTGACATGAACCCAAGTACCACATAAAAGGGGTTTTATTTTTGGGGAGAAAAAGCAGCCAGTGTTTTGTTCCCCCATTAGATGAATGAGTGAAGTGTGTAAAGAAGTGTGGTTTCCCCCGATAAGAAACTGGTAATTTCTAAAAAGTTACTGATGGCGTACCCTTTCCCGCCAGAGGATAAGTCACGTTGGGAGATATCCCTTAGGGTGGATAAGGCGCTCACACGTTTGTCAAAAGGTGGCACTGCCGTCTTAGGATACGGCCACCTTGAAGGATCCTGCTGATAAAAAGCAGGAGGCGATCCTGAAGTCTGTATTTACACACTCAGGTTATATACTGAGACCTGCAATTGCCTCAGCATAAATAGTGCTGCTGCAGCGTGGTCTGATACCCTGTCAGATAATATTAATACGCTAAGACAGGGATAATATTTTGCTAACATTGAGCATATTTAAGACGTTGTCTTATATATATAAAGGATGCACAGAGGGATATTTGCCGGCTGGCATCCAGAATTAATGCAATGTCCATTCTGCCAGGAGGGTATTAGAAACCCGGCAGTGGACAGGTGATGCTGCATTTAAAAGGCACATGGAGATTCTGCCTTATAAGGGTGAGGAATTGTTTGGGGATGGTCTCTGGGACCTCGTATCCACAGCAACAGCTGGGAAGAAAAAGTTTTACCTCAGGTTTCCTCACAAAAGCCTAAGAAAGCACCGTATTTTCAGGTACAGTCCTTTCGGCTTCAGAAAAGCAAGCGGGTCAAAGGCGCTTCCTTTCTGCACAGAGACAAGGGAAGAAGGAAAAAGCTGCACCAGTCAGCCAGTTCCCAGGATCAAATATCTTCCCTCGCTTCCTCTGAGTCCACCGCATGACGCTGGGGCTCCACAGGTGGAGACAGGTGCGGTGGGGGCGCGTCTCGGGAGCTGCAGGGACCAGGTGGGCTTGCCCACAGGTGGATCCCTAGGTTCTGCAAGTAGTATCACAGGGATACAGGCTGGAGTTCGAGACGACTCCCCCTCGCCGTTGCCTCACATCAGCCTTGCCTGCTGCCCTCGGAGAAAGGTAGTACTGGCGGAAATTCACAAGCTGTACTTCCAGCAGGTGAAATCAAGGTACCCCTCCTTCAACAAGGCCGGGGTTACTATTCCAAAATGTTGTGGTACCGAAACCAGACGGTTCGGTGAGACCCATTCTAAAAATGAAATCCTTGAACACTTATATACGAAGGTTCAAGTTCAAAATGGAATCGCTCAGGGCGATTATTGCAAGCCTGGAAAATTTCAGGGTATCACTGGACATCAAGGATACTTACCTGCATGTCCCTATTTACCCTCTTCACCAGGTGTACCTCAAAATTGTGGTACAGGATTGTCATTACCAATTCCAGACGTTGCCGTTGGTCTGTCCCCGGCACCGAAGGTATTTACCAAGGTAATGGCCGAAGTACTTATCCCGTACTTGGACGATCTCCTTATAAAGGCGAGGTCCAGGGAGCAGTTGTTCGTCGGAGTAGCACTATCTCGGGAAGTGCTACAACAGCACGGCTGGATTCTGAATATTCCAAAGTCGCAGCTGGTTCCTATGACGCGTCTACTGTTCCTGGGTATGGTTCTGGACACAGAACAGGATAAAAAGGGTTTCTCCCGGAGGAGAAGTCCAAGGAGTTGGCGTCTCTAGACGGAGACCTCCTAATACAAATACAGGTATCGGTGCATCAAGGCACGCGAGCCTTGGGAAAGATGGTAGCTTCTTACGAAGAATTTCCATTCGCCAAGTCCCATGCAAGGATCTTCCAGTGGGATCTGTTGGACAAGTGGTCCGGGTCGCATCCTCAGATGCATCGGCGGATAACCCTGTCTCCAAGGGCCAGGATGTCGCTGTGGTGGTGACTGCAGAGGGCTCATCTTCTAGGGGGCCGCAGATTCGGCATACAGGACTGGGTCCTGGTGACCATGGATGCCAGCCTTCAAGGCTGGGGGGCAGTCACACAGGGAAGAAACTTCCAAGGCCTATGGAAAAGTCAGGAGACTTCCCTACACATAAATGTTCTGGAACTATGGGCCATTTACAATGCCCTAAGTCAGGCTAGACCCCTGCTTCAACACCGGCCGGTGCTGATCCAGTCAGACAACATCACGGCGGTCGCTCATGTAAACCGACAGGGCGGCACGAGAAGCAGGATGGCGATGGCAGAAGCCACAAGGATTCTCCGATGGGCGGAAAATCATGTGTTAGCACTGTCAGCAGTGTTCATTCCCGGAGTGGACAACTGAGAAGCAGACTTTCTCAGCAGACACGACCTCCACCCGGGAGAGTGGGGACTTCATCCAGAAGTCTTCCAAATGATTGTACACCGTGGGGAAAGGCCACAGGTGGACAGGATGACGTCCCGCCTCAACAAAAAGCTACAAAGATATTGCGCCAGGTCAAGGGATCCTCAGGCGATAGCTGTGGACGCTCTGGTAACACTGTGGGTGTACCAGTCGGTGTATGTGTTCCCTTCTCTGCCTCTCATACCCAGGGTATTGAGAATAATAAGAAGGAGAGGAGTAAGAACTATACTCATTGTTCCGGGTGGCCAAGAAGAGCTTGATACCCAGAACTCCAAGAAATGATCTCAGAGGACCCATGGCCTCTGCCGCTCAGACAGGACCTGCTGCAGCAGGGGGCCTGTCTGCTCCAAGACGTACCGCGGCTGCGTTTGACGGCATGGCGGTTGAACGCCGGATCCTGAAGGAAAAAGGCATTCCGGAGGAAGTTATCCCTACGCTATTTTATGCTAGGAAAGAAGTGAACGCAAACCATTATCACCGCATATGGCGGAAATATGTTGCGTGCTGTGAGGCCAGTAAGGCCCCAAAGGAGGAATTTCAGCTAGGTCGATTTCTGCACTTCCTACAAGTCAAAGGTGACTATGGGCCTAAAATTGGGTTCCATTAAGGTCCAGATTTCGGCTCTATCGATTTTCTTCCAAAATAGAACTGGCTTCACTGCCTGAAGTTCAGACTTTTGTTAAGGGAGTGCTGCATAGTCAGCCCCCGTTTGTGCCTCCAGTGGCACCGTGGGATCTCAACGTAGTGTTGGATTTCCTGAAGTCGCATTGAGTTGAGCCACTTAAATCCGTGGAGCTACAATACCTCACGTGGAAAGTGGTCATGCTGTGGGCCTTGGCGTCGGCCAGGCATGTATCAGAATTGGCGGCTTTGTCAAAAGCTCTTATCTGTATTTTATATGGATAAGGCGGAATTGAGGACTCGTTCCCAATTCCTTCCTAAGGTGGTAGCAGTTTTTTATGTGAACCAACCTATCGTGGTGCCGGCGGCTACTTGGGACTTGGAGGATTCCAAGTTTCTGGACGTAGTCAGGGCCCTGAAAAGTATATGTTTCCAGGACGGCTGGAGTCAGGGAAACTGACTCGCTATTTATCCTGTATGCACCCAACAAGCTGGGTGCTCCTGCTTCTAAGCAGACTATTGCTCGCTGGATCTGTAGCACGATTCAACTTGTACATTCTGCGGCTGGACTGCCGCACCCTAAATTTGTGAAAGCCTATTCCACGAGGAAAGTGGGCTCTTCTTGGGCGGCTGCCCGAGGGGTCTCGGCTTTACAAATTTGCCGAGCTGTTACTTGGTCGGGTTCAAACACTCTTGCAAGAGTCTACAAGTTTGATACCCTGGCTGAGGAGGACCTAGAGTTTGCTCATTCGGTGCTGCAGAGTCATCCGCACTCTCCCGCCCATTTGGGAGCTTTGGTATAATCCCCATGGTCCTTACGGAGTCCCCAGCATCCACTTAGGACGTTAGAGAAAATAAGATTTTACTCACCGGTAAATCTATTTCCCGTAGTCCGTAGTGGATGCTGGGCGCCCATCCCAAGTGCGGATTGTCTGCAATACTTGTATATAGTTATTGCCTAACTAAAGGGTTATTGTTGAGCCATCTGTTGAGAGGCTCAGTTGTTATCATACTGTTAACTGGGTATAGTATCACGAGTTATACGGTGTGATTGGTGTGGCTGGTATGAGTCTTACCCGGGATTCAAAATCCTTCCTTATTGTGTCAGCTCTTCCAGGCACAGTATCCTAACTGAGGTCTGGAGGAGGGTCTTAGTGGGAGGAGCCAGTGCACACCAGGTAGTCCTAAAGCTTTCTTTAGTTGTGCCCAGTCTATTGCGGAGCCGCTAATCCCCATGGTCCTTACGGAGTCCCCAGCATCCACTACGGACTAATAGAAATAGATTTACCGGTGAGTAAAATCTTATTTTTCACATGTGATCAGAAGTCTGTAGATGGATTTGATCAGTATGTTACAGAGCTGCAATCACTCAGTAAAACCTGTGAGTTTGGTGATTTAAAGGATTCACTGATTAGAGATCGTATTGTCTGTGGAATACCTGATAATGGACTCAGAGAGAGACTGCTGAGAGAGCAAGACCTAACACTAGACAAGGCAGTGACTATGTGTAGATCTGCAGAAATAACTAGATTTCAAGCCAAAAAGTTACACAAGGAAGTTGATGCTGCTGTCCATGTTGTGCAGAACACAGAGCTAAGCAAACCTCCATTCTCAAGAATGAAGCAGTCTAAGCCACAGTCTAATAAGGAAATGTGTAGTAGATGTGGAAATGCTCACAATCCTAAAATGTGCCCGGCTTATGGTAAAACCTGCATGAAATGTGGTAGACTTAATCACTTTGCCAAATGCTGTAAAATTAAAAGTGAAACAACCAATGTGCATGCTGTTAAACAAACAGAGGAATCCTTTGTGGATTGCATTGAACTTTGCAGTACAGATAAGAAAGAATGGATTGTCCCTTTAACTGTGAACGAGATTGTCATTCCCTATAAGCTTGATACTGGCGCGCAGTATCAAGTTTTTATGGTGACATCACAAGTAGAAGATGACTGCAAATCGATGTTCACAGAATACAGAGACTTGTTTGAAGGTCTAGGTTGTTTGCTGGAGAGCATAAAATAAATATAGACACGCAAGTTTCTTCAGTGATACACCCCTGTAGAAAAGTGCTGTTTGCGCTGAGAGAAAAACTGAAACAAGAGTTAAATCGCATGGAAGCCTTGGGTGTGATACAGAAAGTTGATGAGCCTACTGAATGGGTAAGCTCCTTAGTAATTGTTGAAAAGAAAAATGGACAACTCAGAATATGTCTAGACCCCAGAGATTTAAACAAAGCTATTAAACGAGAACATTTCAAACTACCAACCAGAGATTAAATCATGTCGCAATTTGCGGGAGCAAAATGGTTCAGTAAATTGGACGCATCTTCAGGATTCTGGCAAATGAAGCTAGATGAGGCCAGCTCAAAGCTTTGTACATTTAATACACCAGAAGGTCGATACAGATTTCTTCGACTACCATATGGAATATTGTCTGCTCCAGAAGTATATCACAAAAAGATACACATGATTTTTGTACATATTCCAGGTGTTGAAACAATGATGGATGACATTATTGTCTGGGGATCTACAAAGGAAGAACATGATTCTAGATTGAGATAAGTAATGGAACTTGTCAAGAAAGTGAATCTAAAGCTAAACAAGGACAAATGTGAATTTGGCGTGAATACACTTACCTTTATGGGCAACGTGGTCTCGGATCAAGTTGTAAAACCAGACTCAAGGAAAATATCAGCCATAGTGAACATGGAACGTCCTAACAACAAAGACGACGTCAGAAGATTCCTAGGAATGATTGCTTACTTAGGAAAGTTTATTTCTCAACTCTCTGAACGAACAGCCTCTCTTAGATGGTTATTGGACAAAGATAACGAGTGGATGTGGTCACATGAACAAGAAGAAAGTTGGCAAAACTTGAAACAGATCATTACAGAGCAACCAGTGCTAAAATTCTTTGATCCTGCGAAAAGAATAAGAATTTCAGCAGATGCTTCGTAATTTGGCCTAGGCTCAGTGCTGTTATTAGAACATGAGGATACATGGCAACCAGTAATCTATGCATCAAGAGCACTGACAAGTGCTGAAACAAGGTATGGTCAGATAGAAAATAACTTCTAGCGATCACATATGCATGTGAGCGATTTCATCAGTTTGTGTATGGTCAAACATTTACAGTGGAAACTGACCACAAGCCATTGGTAGCTATCATGACTAAATCATTACATGACTGTCCCATGAGAATTCAACGAATGCTTATCAGACTACAGAAATATGATGTACACTTGCTGTACTGTCGCGGCAAATACATGTACATTGCTGATACACTTTCTCATGCTGTGGACAAAAGTGAAGGTTCCAAAAGTCTGATGGATGAAGAGATAGAAGCCTATGTTAATTTGATCGTAGCTTCTCTACCAGTGTCTCTTGCAAGACAAGAACAGATTAGGAAAGGAACTGAGACAGTTGACACAATGAAAGTGTTGAAAGATATCATTCTGAAAGGTTGGCCAGCAGAAAAACATGCGTGCCCGCTGTCTATTCATGATTATTGGATGTACCGCAGTGACCTTACAGTTGTCGATGGTATTATTTACAAAGGCAATAGGTCTGTCATACCTGCACGACTAAGAAAAAGTATGCTGTGCAAGATATATGAAGGCCACTTAGGAGAAGAAAAATGTAAGCGGAGGGCACGTGAAGTTATGTATTGGCCAAGAATGAACCAAGACATAGCACAGACTACAGCTACATGTGAATTATGTCTTACGTATAGACCGAAACAACAAGTCGAACCACTGAGTCCTCGCGTAGTGCCAGAGAAACCGTACCAGAAAGTTGTTGCAGATTTGTTTGATTGTAATGGGAAAACATACATTGTTGTGACTGATTATTACTCTAACTACCCTGAGATGAAGACACTACATACAACTGCTAGTAAAGCCGTAATCAATTTCATGAAGTCAATCTTTGAAAGGCATGGTGTTCCTATGGAAGTGTTCACTGACAATGGTCCTCAGTTTTCCAGTGCTGATTTTAGACAATTGGTGATGAGTGGGAATTTGTTCATACTACGTCAAGTTCCCACTATCCACGCTCAAATGGGTTGGTGGAAAGTTCAGTAAAAACTGTAAAGAGTCTCATCAAAAAAGTTCAATAAGGTAAAGAAGATTTCTACAAAAGTCTTTTAATCTACTGCAGTACACCTTTACAGAATGGACTTTCTCCTGCACAAATGCTGATGGGAAGGAGGATTAGAGCAAATCTCCCGATACATGATGAGCTGCTTAATACACATAACTCAGCGTGGTCAGACTGAGTAAGGAACGTCAACAGGCAAAACAGAAACTGTTCCATGACAGACGAACAAAACGCTTATCTGATCTAAAATCGGGTGACCAAGTCCGTCTCAGAGATCACGAGAAAGGTATTTGGGTGCAGAAAGGTATTGTGCAAACACAAGTAGCACCAAGATCTTATACTATACGTACAGAGCGGGTGGATTTAAGATCTCAACCTAACCATAATGAAGACAACATGACTGAA
Source organism: Pseudophryne corroboree (assembly GCF_028390025.1). Lineage (NCBI taxonomy): Eukaryota > Metazoa > Chordata > Amphibia > Anura > Myobatrachidae > Pseudophryne > Pseudophryne corroboree. Next base: position 828,413,914 of record NC_086448.1, on the reverse strand, counting down.
GAATACCCTTCATCTGACATGTATGATGATCCTGATAATGGTGAACAAACCACGATTCTTGAAAGGTCCAACATGGTCGATGAAACACAGACTGTGTATGAAAGACCCAAAAGGGAAATACGCAGACCTGAGAGACTCATTGAAACGTGTTAGATGATGTTCTGAATATGACGTTGTTAATTGTTGCATTGAAGCGTACAGGGCTTATCTTTAAAGAAAAGAGGATGTGATGTTAGTGTATTAGAATGCTTAATATTTGTAGACACTCCCTTACTAATAGGAGTAAGCCTGAATCTTCAGTGATGGACCCTAGGACCAGGGGGATGCTGGGAAGTGGGTGGTCCAGAGTGCAGTGTGTCTGGAGTTGGTGATGGAATAAACAGCACAGCAGTGAACTCACACGTCTCTGTGTCCTGATGACTAGATTTACAAACATATGAACAAAACAATATCCTTCTCTCGAAGTTGTCCGTCTCCTCGGGCACAGTTTCTAGACTGAGTCTGGTAGGAGGGACATAGGAGGAGGAGCCAGCCCACACTCTCAAACTCTTAAGGTGCCAGTGGCTCCTAGTGGACCCTTCTATACCCCATGGTACTAATGTGGACCCCAGCATCCTCTACAGACTACGAGAAAAGGATTTACCGGTAGGTAATTAAAATCCTATTTTCTTCTGCTACTGCCCTCCTATCTGTTCCAGGCTCTGTATTGTATTGTCATGTCATTGTTCAGCAATACATTGCCATGAATGTTTATTAATCCAGCTGGGATGTACATAGAGCAGCACTTGTACGTGGCACTCTGGGACCTGAGAGATGATTTCTTACTAGTTTTTTTACCTTAGTTTTTGTACCTTAGGAAAGCAGAAAGGCGAGAGTGTCACTACTACATGCATAGCCTGAGCTGGTAATCAGACTATGCCTATTACAGCCTTGATGAGGAAATATTCAACATGACCAATGCAAGGACCAGATTGCGCAGGAATTTGGTAACTTGGGACCGGTGTCAAAACAGGGTGGGGGTAAATTAAGCCAGCAGCAGAGTTGATGGAAGACCTTACTGATTACCGAGAAGAATAATGCAGGGCAGTATGAAAAGACACAAAAGGAACCAATAAGCTACAGTGTCATGTCTACTTCACATGGGACAATCCTCAACTCAAGTCTCTGGTTCATGTCTGTTGGACAAGAGATGCTGAGGCCCATGAGGTTGTGAGATTTGGACCTCTATCTGGGTCCTTGGGATGGGTGGTGAAGGGTGAAGCTACCAGTACTTGGTGTATGATGTGCAAGATGCGGCTGCCAAGTTCCAAGAAGAGACTTTGCGTTGCGTAACAAGGTTTCAGATTAGCTTTGAGGTATGGAGCTGTATCATCTAGTGGGCAGGGCCAGATTAACAATGGGGCGGATGGAGCTCCAGCTCCAGGCCTCCACATATAAATAGTCCCATCCTGCTGGCAGCAGGATGATGACTAGGCACACAGCTGTCCAAACAATCATAAACTATAAGTATTACAATTTTTTTTTGTCATTTTCTCACAAAATGATCCAATTTTTCTAGTTAATGTATTTAGGGAGACAGCAGGGCACATTGTGTACACACCCACATGGTTCTGGCCACACCCACACTGCACTGGTCACAGCTCCTCCCCTTCTAAGTATAGGCCCTTGAAAATGTTCAGCTCCAGGCCCATGTGGCCCTTAATCCGGCCCTGCTAGTGGGAGTTGCTGTGTCAGCTGCCTCCAACAGAGATACCAGCGATCAGGCAGCGGCATTACTGTCAGTGGGGTGGTCTTCAGTTTGCTGGCTGTCGGGATCCCGGCGCACAGTATACCGGAGCCGGAATCCTGACAGCCGGCATACCAACACTTTTTTTCTCATTCTTCCACGACCCCCCTGGAGGGAGAATGGATTGGAACGCAGTGAGCCCGCAAGGGGGCTCATTTGCGCTCGCCCAGCTGTCGGTATGCTGGCGGTCGGGATTTTGGCGCCGGTATGCTGGTCGCCGGGAGCCCGGCTGCTGGCATACACTACTACACCCGTCAGTGAGACACATTGCAAGCTGTCCAGGATAACTTTATGTGTGCAAGGAGAAACTATATAAAAATGTCTGACAAGTGTGAGACCAGCAACCAGGCAGAACCATTAAAAAGAGCTTCATTTAACGAGAGCATTCTTACTGTATGAAGCTCGTTAGCCATTCTTATTTATCTTTTTTGAAGGTCTCATTTATATTGCGCATACATGAGCTGGTCATCTGCGTCCAACATGTGTAACGTTTCTGCTCCAAGCCATTATCACTCCGCTGCCTCAGCGGTTTTCATCTTTCAAGTTGCGACAATAACTCAATTGAAATAAACAAATTAGGCGAATTTCCTCAGTGGTGCTTTCAAAAACTAAGAGGCCTTCGTCCAATTTGAGCAATCATCGTCATCTACTTTGGAAATGGTTGCACTGAAAAATGATTCCCCCGCAGATCTTAGGTGTTGAGTGACGGTATCATCTAAACTTATGGCGCTGACTTTGTCAGATCCGCATACAAATGCCAGGTATCCGCATGATTGGTCAACCCTTACTACAGTGCTTATGCTCGACGGGTAAAAAGGGAGATGGGGTCAAATGGTCAACATGACAAAGGTCAACACACATATGGTCGACACAACTCAGGGTTTTTTTGTTTGTTTTTCAACTGTTTCATACTTTACTATCCATGTGGATTATGATTGAGAATAGTAACCTGTGCCGAGCGCAGCGGTAACGCAGCAGGACACCGTGTCCGCAGCTCTCTCGCCGTACGCTAACTGGAGTTCAATGTGCTTTGACGGAGAAAACAGTGTCTGCCTTTTCCCTGTAAACCTAATGACCCTGTTAACCTAATGACCATGTTCACCTTTTCCCTGTCGACTATATGAGTTGACTGTTGACCTAATTATTTCCCTATAGAGTGTAAGCCTGCGAGCAGGGCCCTCCTACCTCTATGACTGTCTGTAATTACCCAGTTTTGTTTTTTCATTGTTATTTCCGGTTGTAAAGTGCAACGGAATTTGCTGAACTATATACGAACTGTTAAAAAATAAATAATAATTAAGGTCCACCTAAATGATCCATACCCCAAATGCCAAGTAACTGAAACCTACCTGGTGAGCGCCGCCAATTGGACAAGAAAGATGGAAATTGAAATAAAGGGGGCATGCACCTATAGAGGGGATATAAAATAGATGCAACGGCTGAAAAATACCCACAATATAGGTGGTCATTCCGAGTTGATCGCTCGCTAGCAGTTTGTAGCAGCCGTGCAAATGCTAAGCCGGCGCCCACTGGGAGTATATTTTAGCTCAGCAGAAGTGCGAACGAAAGGATCGTAGTGCGACTACAAAAAAAATGGTGCAGTTTTAGAGTATCTACAGACCTACTCAGCGCTTGCGATCACTTTAGACCATTCGGTTCCGGATTTGACGTCACAAACACGCCTTGAGTTCGCCCAGCCACGCCTGCGCTTTTCCTGGCACGCCTACGTTTTTTTGAACACACCCTGAAAGCGGTCAGTTGACATCCAGAAACGCCCACTTCCTGTCAATCACTCTGCATCTGCCATTGCGACTGAAAAGCTTCGCTAGACCTAATGTAAAAATACATTGGCCGTTGTGAAAGTACGTCGCGCGTGCGCACTGCACCGCATGCGCAGAAGTGCCGCTTTTTCACTTAATCACTGCGCTGCGAACATTTTTCACTAGCGATCAACTCGGAATGACCCCCATAGTTCCCTGAATGGACCCCTAAATGTACTATATACAAGTCAATTCTGCACAGCGGGTGTTCTAGGACACAAATTCTAAAACAATTTTCCAGCAGCGGATTTGTCTCCGATAACCCTGTGACCTTCTCATTGTCATAAACACTTTAATCTGAATTTAAAACCCCCCAAAGTAAAACAGAAGCGTAGTTGTTCCTATCCAGTAACTGAGTTGTTTTTATGAAGCTCCTGAGAGTTATCAGGAAAATAATGTGGTCCTTGGTATCGCACAACCGGAGCTCTAATGATAGGATTCTGTGCCGCGCGGTTACATCAGTGCGGCACACTATGATTAAAGGCAGGTAACGGGCGGGACCGAGCGTGCCCTTATCTGCGTTGTGCCCCGCCGCACGGCATGGGGCCACCTCATACATATTTTACCTTAATGAATAATTTCCTTTGACTTAAATCTACTTCGAAGAATAAAAATCTCCTCAGACCATCCATTCTTTTGAAATTCATATGAGCTGCAACGGATTTCGCCGTGGAGATTAAACTCTCCGGAAAACTTGTCTAATGACTGGTGTTAAATTAAAAATGTTTCACAAATTAATAGGGTCTGATTTATAGATGTGCAGTTATAAATAGATCAGAAAATCAAGTTGGAACCCAAACCCGTTGCCCAACATTTAACTGCGGTCAGATCTTTAGATTGTGTCAGTAGGGCTGACATCAGAAAATTGACAGCCACCCTTCAACCCCCCCCCCCCCCCCCCCAAAAAAAAGACCCTACCATCAGGGCCGCCTTTTCATACGGGCTCAATGGGCGCTTGCCCAAGGGCCCCTGGAGTATAAGGGCCCTAGGCTGATAGCTGAGAGTCCCCTCTTTCCAGGGGTACCAGATTTTTGAAAATATGTCCTGTGGAACCGGAGATATCTGACTTGAAAGTAGTGGTCACCATCCAAGCCTGTTAATTGCTCTTCCCAGCCTGATATCTCGGGTTTTGTCTGACTTAGAGTATTTCTGAGGGTATAAGCCAGTGGTTCTCAAACTCGGTCCTCAGGACCCCACACAGTGCATGTTTTGCAGGTATCCCAGCAGGTGCACAGGTGTCTTAATTACTCACTGACACATTTTAAAAGGTCCACAGGTGGATCTAATTATTTCACTTGAAATTCTGTGAGGAGACCTGCAAAACATGCACTGTGTGGGGTCCTGAGGACCGAGTTTGAGAACCTGTGGTATAAGCCAAAAGCTGGGACTCTCCCCTTTTGGTGGACACTGGCAGCTTGTCTCTACTTAACCCAGAACCAGAGATATCAGCCTTCAAGCAGCTGCTCCCTGCTCCAGCTCCACACGCCTAATATGCAATTTTAGATTTTCGTTGGTGAATTGCTCTGGCTCCTGAACTCTGATCCCCAAGTCCCCAGAACCTCCTGAAAGGTGGGACTCTCTAGATTTTTATCCCATTCAAAGCTAAGAAATATATTTTCAGAAACTTGAGATATCTGCAGTCAAGCAAGCCTCCCTCCCACTGGAAAATGATAAATATTAAGCCCACTCCACTATCCACCTATCCCCTGCATATTAAACACCCCCTACCACCCTGGAAGTCATGTACCAGGGCTTCTTCATTCAGCCCAATGCCCCATTCTACAGTTTAGCCCCATCTGAGCAGTAAAGGAGTAATTAGCAGAAATGACTGCTCCAGGTCCTACGTGCTGAGCAGAAGATAGAACACCCCCTACCGTCCGCGGGACATCAAAGCTGCGCTGATAGCACCCCCCCACCCCTACCACTGGAGGATGTGTAGGGGGCCCATTGCATTGCTGTGCCCAGGGGCCTACACTGCTGTTAAGACGGCCCTGCCTGCCACACTTCTCCACCACTATGTGATGTCCAAACAGATGGATCGTTGCGGACCTGCAGGAACGATTCACAGAGAGCTGATACGCAGAGAAGGCTTGTTTTAAGAAGTGCTCCCTGCGCATCAGCCCACTGTTGTTACGCAGCCTGGTGCAGCTCTCCAGGTATCAGCAGTTGGAGCCAGGGGTGGGCCTTCCTCTCTGTAAGGGCTCTGGAATCAAGTCCCTGCAGTACCCTCCTGATGGTGGCCCTGGGTTTCAGCAGTTGTAGCCTATGGGCTACATTCCGCAAAAGTTACCGGGAGAGGGATCTCCAGCTCGCACATGCATGACCGGCAGCCCGGGCATGCTCAGTAGCCGATGAAAAAAGCTGAATGCAGGGACAGATCTTTGGGACCTTGGGTGTAATACAGATCTGATTGCTGGGCTGCGTTTTTTGCAGCCCTGCGATCAGATAGTCGCCGCCTGCAGGAGGAGTGTATTTTCTCTGTGCAAGTGTGCAAATGCATGTGTAGCAGAGCTGCACAAACTGATTTTGTGCAGTCTCTGCGCAGCCCAGGACTTACTCTTACTGTGCAATGAGAACAGGCTGATCGGGGCCTGAGCTGACGTCAAGACACCCTCCCTGAAAACGCCTGAGCTCGCCTGCTTTTTATCAGACCGTCCCTGAAAATAATCAGTTGCCACCCACAAACGGCCTTTTCCTGTCAATCTCCTTGCGAACGCCCGTGCAAATAGATCCTTCGCACCATCCCGTTGCAGAGCGCCGATGCCCGTTGCAGCAGTTCGGATCTGATCGCCCGCTGTGCGAAAATGCACAGCAGCGATCACATCTGAAATTCTGAATGACCTCCCTTGTCACAATGTTCTCTTGTTATGCACATGGCTAAAAATTAGATGGTGTGCTCAGTGGGCAATGTTCCTGCAAAGGCGTGTGCACTACGGGGTTAATCCAGACCTGATCGCTCGCTAGGGTTTTTTTTTGCCCTGCTGCAAACAGATAGTTGCCGCCCATAGGGAAGTGTATTTTAGCTGTGCAAGTGTGCGATCACATGTGTTTCAGAGATGTACGAAAAGATCTTGTCCAGTCTCTGAGCAGCCCAGAACTTACTCAGCCGCTGCGATCACTTCAGCCCGTCCGGGGCCGGAATTGACGTCAGGAACCCTCCCTGCAAATGCTTGGACACGCCTGTGTTTTTCCAACCACTCCCAGAAAACGGTCAGTTGCCACCCACAAACGCCTTTTCCTGTCAATCTCCTTGCGAACGCCCGTGCAAATAGATCCTTCGCACCATCCCGTTGCAGAGCGCCGGTGCCCGTTTCAGCAGTTCGGATCTGATCGCCCGCTGTGCGAAAATGCACAGCAGCGATCACATCTGAAATTCTGAATGACCTCCCTTGTCACAATGTTCTCTTGTTATGCACATGGCTAAAAATTAGATGGTGTGCTCAGTGGGCAATGTTCCTGCAAAGGCGTGTGCACTACGGGGTTAATCCAGACCTGATCGCTCGCTAGGGTTTTTTTTTGCCCTGCTGCAAACAGATAGTTGCCGCCCATAGGGGAGTGTATTTTAGCTGTGCAAGTGTGCGATCACATGTGTTTCAGAGATGTACGAAAAGATCTTGTCCAGTCTCTGAGCAGCCCAGAACTTACTCAGCCGCTGCGATCACTTCAGCCCGTCCGGGGCCGGAATTGACGTCAGGAACCCTCCCTGCAAATGCTTGGACTCGCCTGTGTTTTTCCAACCACTCCCAGAAAACGGTCAGTTGCCACCCACAAACGCCTTCTTCCTGTCAATCTCCTTGTGAACGCCCGTGCGAATGGATTCTTCATACAAACCCATCGCTGAGCGGCGATCAGCTTTGTATCCGTGTGACATGCCTGCGCAGTTCTGACCTGATCTGAATTACCCCCTACATGCTGTAAAAGGGACGGCTGGAAATGCGGTGACATTAATACACCATTTGTAGTGTACTTTGCATCCTGCATCATGCAGGGTATTCCTTAAATAGTGTACAGTGAGCGCTGCCAGAGATCCTATGCACGGCTGCGCAGAATGGCGACAATTATCCTTACGTGCACACGCCGATATGGGGAAAAAACACCAGACGTTATCAGTATCCGGACTGTAAAAAGCTCCACAGTCAATAGGTCAACACTAGATGGTTGACACAAAAAAAAAAAAAAAAAAAAAAGTTTTTCATGGTTTTTCATGATTTTTTAGGATTAGGTATAGGTTTTGGTACTTGCTGGAGGGTTGGGGAAAGGCTAAAATAACAAAACAATATGTTGACCTTTTTGTGTCAACCATTTGTATGTTGTCCTTTTCAGTCTGTTGGAGCTGATTGGCCGGTACTTTACCTCCGTATATACTTTATTTCTCTCCACGGCTTAGTACATAGACCCCCGAGTCTCTTCTGCACCTGAGAAATCTTCAGCCGAGCAGTCTGAGAAAATCGCTTCTCTGACCTCTTCCTAATTATCGCGTCTCCGTGTTAGCGATCTGTCCTTGTCGCACAATTAAGAATATATAATCAGAAAGGAAAACCCGAAAATGTCTGAATAGGCCCCAGCGCCGAAACATTGTCTGTTAGTTTCCACTGGTTGCGGGAGGCAGCGTTGTTATACCAGTCCAGCTTCTATAATGGTGTAATGTAATGTCGGGGCTCTGGCGGTGATATTGTACTGATATGAATGGGGCAGGGGGCTTCGGGCTGAGCCTCTGCGCAAGGCATCTATTCAGGCCAAGCCTAATCGGCTTCAGCACTTCTCCGCGCCAAAGCTTCTCTCTCAGGAGAGCATTCCTCCCTGGGTTTTTGTTACTGTTCTTAAAAAGCTCAGCTGGCCGCTGGGTCTGAAAAGAATCAAATTATTAAAGATTTTGTGGAAAATCCAGTGAGAAAGGGAGCACGCTATAATGACGGCATTGTCCTGCCGCCCAGTCTTCCCGGCTTCCAGTGGGGTGAAATTGTCAACACGCCCTTTGTTTTCTTAACCCTTTCAATAGACACAAAATAATATTTAGCTTTCACCTAAATAGCTTTTTATGTTCCTAATCCCCAAAGTTTTCGTTCACTTTCTCAAATTTGGCCCATTTCCCAAATAGGTTTATATTCCTCCACCCCCTGCGAGGCATCCTGGCGGCTGGTGCAGTACTTCGTGCTCCGTACCAGAGGCACACGGACGTGACATATGCACACTCTCGTTGGCTTTGAATAATGAACTGTGTAATATGCAAAATAATAACCAGGGTTAGTTCTGGTAATAGAGTCATTAAATGAACTCGTAAAGACCACGGGCGAGATGTAATGTAATGCGAGATGGCTAGGCAGCCGAGATTAAGGCTGAACTCGTACGTTTTTTTAAAGCGGCAAACGTTTACAAGGCAAACCCAACCTGGTTCTGCCTTGTAAGTGATTGCCGTTTTAAAAAACATACGAGTTCCGCCGAAATCTCGGAGATACGGCCGTCATACACTGCATTACATCCAGCCCTATGTGTTTCAGACTGAGTTTGGTTTAATAGAATTATTTATGACAAGCAGTGTTGAAGATACAAGAAGGCAAGTTATGCATATTATATCCACAATAAATTATTATTATTATTATTCCTAAAGTACAGAACATTGCAGAACTTGGACAAGGTTTATAAACATTGCTGAATTAGTAGTCATAATTCACAAATAAGCGGTAGGGTGGCCATATCCAAAGGTTAGATGATGATGGTATAATTGAGGGAGAGAAAAACATATGAGGAAAGAGGGCGCTGCTCGTGAGAACTTATAATCTTAATGACAGGGACAGATAGACAGGGGTGACATAGCGGGGAGAGACAGCGAGCAAGAAGCATGGAGTAGAGGGTTAGGAGGACAAGAGCTGGAGGCTTTGATGAAGAAGTGGGTCCTAAGAGCCCGTTTGAAGTTCTGTAGAGAGGTGGAGAGTATGATAGGGAGAGGGAGAGAATTCCAGAGGTAGGGGGGCAGCTTGGGGAAAATCTTGCAGGCGGGAGTGGACACATTATGCAATCCTTGATAAATAGACTTTCCTATACAATGTTATGGGGAAGGCTTCACCAGTGAAAAGGACAAACCTCACCACCGGCTGTAGCAGTGCTATTGTGTATGAGAATACTGTCATTTGTGTTGGGGGGAGAGTGACAACATGCCCTATCGCCACACTTGCTTGATCAAGACAGAAGGCCATGCTCTTACATCCACATTCCATGTCAGGGCATTGATTTAATGTGAATTGAATCATCGTAGCCATGCTCACCACTGTGCAATGATGCATCACAATCGCTCCTGCACCCCAACACATGATCAATCACACCATTGAGCGATGAAGACGGGCCATAGTGACACAATTTCATATCTTGCACCTTGAACCTCCGTCTTTGGGTGTTGCCGATGTAGGATATTACGTGTGTGTGTTGCTGGAATTTATATTGTTGTTTTCTTTTTTTTTATGTATGGTGGGTTATATTGTTTCTGTGCAGGGTAAATACTGGCTGCTTTATTTTTACACTGCAATTTAGATTTCAGTTTGAATACACCCCACCCAAATCTAACTCTCTCTGCACATGTTACATCTGCCCCACCTGCAGTGCACATGGGGCCTAATTCAGATCTGATCGCTGCTGTGCGTTTTCCTAACCGCGCATGCACCGCAATGCATCGGCGCATCGCACAACAGCAACAGGCATCGGTGCCTAGCGACGGGATGGTGCAAAAAATCCATTCGCACGGGCGTTCGCAAGGAGATTGACAGGAAGAGGGCGTTTGTGGGTGACAACTGACCGTATTCCAGGAGTGTCCGGAAAATCGCAGGTGGGCTCAAACGTTTTCAGGGAGGGTGTCTGACATCAGCCCCGGCACCGATCAGCAGTAATCAATCGCACGGGAAGAGTAAGCTGCGCAGAGACAACACTAAGGGGGTCATTCCGAGTTGATCGTAGCTGTGCTAAATTTAGCACAGCTACGATCAGGAACTCAGACATGCGGGGGACGCCCAGCACAGGGCTAGTCTGCACCGCAAGTCAGTGCCGGCCCTCCTCCCCGCAGAAATGCAAAAGCATCGCACAGCGGCGATGCCAGGAGAACCTCTTCGCTGCCCGGGTCGCAGCGGGTGCTTGTGATGTCACGCAGCCGCCGCGGCCCGCCCCCCACAACAGCCACGCCTGCATTGATCAGACCGCGCCCCCTAAACGGCGGCTTAACGCCGTCCAGCCCCCTCCCACCCAGCGAACGCCTCTGCCTGTCAATCAGGCAGAGGCGATCGCTACGGTACAACGGCCTTCAGCCGTCCAGCATGCACCGACGCACTGCGGCGCATGTGCAGATCCAACCCAATCGCTGCGCTGCGATAAACTGCAGTGAGCGATTGGGTCGGAATGACCCCCAAAATCAGTTTGAGCAGCTCTGCTACACATGAGAACGCACATTTGCACAGCGAAAATACAGCCCCCCTGTAGGCGGCAACTATCTGATGGCAGGACTGCAAAAATCGCAGCCCAGCGAACAGATCTGAATTACCCCCAATGGTTTTGCCCATTAGCTAACAAATTTACTGCTGCGATCAGATGTGAATTAGGCCCTTAGACCACAGCTTATAGGGCTCTGATAATAGTAAAGCACCCGCACATAAGATGCATTTATAAATCACCAGATTTTTATATTCAGTAATCACACATAAATAATCCTAAAAATCACCTCAATATAAATAACACTAACGGCAGTAAGAGACATTCATTATCTGTTGTGACTGTTATGTCTGTGCGCACCCCTTGAATCATACAATACATGTCAAACGTGCCCTTGCGGAAAAATGTGGGAGTGTATTTATGAAAAGGCGACAATTTCTGTAAAACAAAAAAAGTTTTTTTTTATAAAATTACATTTATATTGAAAAAAATTTTTTGGTCACAATAGTAGAAAAAGAAGCCAGAATCTCTGAGTTTTCAGTTCAATACTGAGCCAGCAAGCCAGTTTACGTATGTCCAAACCTGTAAAGACCGACCTGGCGAAGAGTTACGTTTACCCCTAGTGCTCTGTATTGCTGAGACGGCTGAGAATGACTTCTTTCTGTAATTAATTAAGGCTCAGAGACGTATTGATAAATGGGTCACTCCCTTTCTGATATATCAAATTCTAGTGATAAAAAAATTGGGCAAATTCACAAATGTTGTTTTGTTATTGCAACAAATAGTCTGAAGAACCATCTAATTACTAACCCCAAACGAATGAAAACTTTCAGCTGTCTATTTCCAGGACTTTTTAGAAGTTGTTAAATAAATATGTTTTCTTTCTAAAACATGTCACCGTCGTTATGTTTATTTGTCTTTTTTTTTTTTTTAAAGATCAAATACAAAATCCATCATCGTGACAACTGGGAACATTAGACTCACGGGGTGGTATGTATCAAGCATGGCATTTCAAATGAGATGCATCCTGCCACTCATTGCATACATATCGGCGAATATTAACCCTGTATGCAGCAAATGCGTCATATGACGCATGCTCCGCGGGTGTGGTGGGGGTGCTGGGAGGGACAATGCAGGGGGCAATGCGAATAGAAGCCCACCAGATCCAAGCTCCGCAATGTATTGCATTCCAGAGCTTAGTTCATATGCAAAAAAGTAACCAACAGCAGTTTGACAGCAAAATGAGGTTTGATGCACCCTGCCCACAAGGTGAGATGTATCATCTCCTATATAATAGCCCTATTCTGTGATCTTGTGATTCATTTGCTAACGCTGGGCGGAGTCACAACAGTGGGCGGAGTTAGTCAAATGAGTCACAGATCTGGCCAGATCTATAGGACACTAGGAGCAGCTGCAGAAGCAGATAGTATGGACATGGCACAGGCAGGGGTGCATACCTCCCAGCTTTCACACACACACACACACACACACACACACACACACACACACAGCGAAAAGGGGGCGTGGCTTCGCGGGAGGGCCCCCGTTTTCGTCAGTGAGGGGGTTATGCCCAGCGCTCTGTGAGCTGCTGGCATGGCCCCAGGGGCTGATTATGAGCCCGGGGGGCACAGGGTACTTGAGACAGGGGAGCCCTATCTCATTGCTGTGCCTGCTGGGGGTTGGGGGCGTGGCCTAATCGCGGGGCGCGAGGCCACGCCCCATTATGCAAATTCCGGGTTTTTTTTTTTAAATGGTATTTTGGCCCCTCAGCTAGAGCTAAATCCAGAGGACGTGGTCGCTCCCCCTACACACCCGCACAGGGAGAAGAAAGCAGGGAGACTGCTGCCTCCCTGCAACACCACAGACCTGCCAATACGCAGCAGCGTGTGCTGACTGTAGCACAATGCTGCCGCTGTTGCTGGCAGGACGGGGGGAGCTTCTGAGCTGGGACAGAGCTACTCCAGCCAGGGGCCCCCCTAAAACTGTGGGGCCAACGGTACGTACCGCCTGCCCCCCCCCCCCCCTTAATCCGGCTCTGCTGCTGGAACCCCCCCTTAATCCGTACCTCCTGATGCCCCCTCTCCCTCTGTCTCCACTATTCACCGCTGCTCTGCTAAGCAGAACAGCGAGTACAGGAGCTTTCCAACTGCTCCCCCCCCTCCCCCACCGCAGGACACTGCGACCCGCGGGTGGGACAGCGGGACAGACCCCAAAAATTGGGACTGTCCCGCGAAAATTGGGACATTTGGGAGGTATGGGGGTGTGTGAGGGGGTATGCCATACTTGACCCCCACATGAGCATACTCAGCAGGGTCTCTCTGGCAGGGAGGAGCGTCACTTTCTGGCATACTCCACACTTCTTAGCTGCAGTTTTGTGGGTCACCAGCCGCTGTGCACTTTCCGTACTGCCTCTGTTATCTCCAGCCCCTGCGACCCCACTGCTAGCTGCAGCGCTGCCACCCGCAGTGAGTTGCACCCAGCTCCTTCACACACTTTAGCCGGCGGGTAGCGCTGCAGAAGTCCGCGCTGCTTGCAGGCTCTGACCCCCTCCTCCCTCCAGCATCAGCGTCTCCTGGGAGCTAACCAGTCACTCCCAGTCTCCCCTTACCATAGTGCCCAGCAGCCGTGAGGTCCGCGCCACGTGCATGCTATGACCCCCTCCTCCCTCCAGCCGCAGCATCTCCTGGGGGCTAACCAGTCACTCCCAGTCTCACCTTACCACAGTGCCCGGCAGCTGCGCGAGGTCTGCGGTGTGTGACTGAGGAGGGGGGGAGTGATGCGGACGGGCAGAGGAAGCAGGAATACAGCCTAAGAGAGTCAGCCATGCCAAGTCTCCACCAGCAGCAGATGCCAACAGGTTGGAGTGGAACAGCAGCAGCCAGCAGCAGTGACTCCGGTAAGACACATCTGTCTGTCACCACTGTTCTGTCCCTAATACCAATCTCTCCCGTGCCCTGTGTTCTGTCATGTCCCTGTAACCCCTGGCCTTGACCTGCCACCCTTATCCTGGCCCTTTCACCCTTATCCTGGCCCTTTCACCCTTATCCTGGCCCTGTCACCCTTATGCTGGCCCTGCTACCCCTATCCTGGCCCTGTCACCCCTGTGCTTGCCCTGTCAACCCTATACTGGCCCTGACACCCCTGTCCTGGTCCTGCCGCCCCTACACTGACCCTGTCACCCCTATCCTGTCCCTGTCATTTCTGTCCTGGCCCCGTCGCCCATGTCCTGGCCCCATCACCCCTGTCCTGGCCCCGTCACCCCTGTTCTGACCCTGTCACCCCTGTTCTGACCCTGTCACCCCTGTCCTGGCCCAGTCAACCCTGTTCTGACCCTGTCACCCCTGTCCTGGCCCTGTTACTGCATACCCTCCAACTACCTTTTTGGCAGGTACAGTACCCGCAGCACCTCCAGACCTCTCCCCAATGCACCACACCTCCGCACCTTCCCCTCCACCACATGCGGCACTCCACCCCTCCCCCACATGCTGTGCCTCCAGACCCCCTACACCACCCGCGGCTCCCACTCCTCCGCCCCTTCACCACCCCCAGCAATCTCCAGGCCCCCTCCACCATTCACCCCCCTTATATGTCTCCCCCACACCTGCCCCCCTCCACCCGCAGCATCTGCAGACACCCTCCTCCATCCGCTGTCCCCCCCTCACCCACCCCTCCCCCACCAATGGCACCCCCGCACCTGCCCCACCACCACCTGCAGCACCTCCGGACCTCCTTCCCCATCTGCCGCAACACCCGTACCTGCCCCTCCCCTACCCATGGCGCCTACGGACCCCTACCCCACCAGTGGCACTCCCGCCCCTTCCCATCCCACAGCACCTCCGGAACCCTTCACCCATCTGCAACATCCCCACACCTGCCCCTCCCCCACCCATGGCACACCTGCCCCTCCCCCACCTGCAGTGCCTCCGGACCCCTCCCCCATCTGCATCCCCCACTCCTCTGCCCCTCCCCCACCCGCAGCACCTCCCAACCCTTCCCCATCCGGGACCCACCCCCACTTCCGCCCCCCCTCCATCCGCAGCATCTACAGACACCATCCGCAGTACCCCCCGCACCCGCTACATTCTGTACATTGTGGTCTGCAGGTGCTGTTCACGCCGTCGCAAGGGGCTGCGCCTCTTTCACCATCGCACACCCTTTCATTGTGCAATATTTAACCACTAACAAAGGAATGCAGGTGATACTCCATATAACACAAATATTGAACCCCAGAAAGGCATGCAAGGGTTAAGGGGGCGTAGCCCCTTGCGACGGTGTGAAGAGCGCCCGTAGGGCGCGATGAAGCACCTAGTATATATATATATAGCATATTGCCCACATATATAGGAACCGCCCACATAACCTTCATAAACGTTCTTTTCCAATTACATCCTCTCTGTACAGTCCACACATATCCTCACATACCTTCTTCACTTTCCCTTCCTCCTGACCCCAGGCCAACATCACTGTGTGACCATATCATACAGCCCACTAAGAACCTTTGCAGTCTGGCCGGACCATCATGCATTAGATAACACTTATCCTTGTGAATCATTGCCTATTTCCCTATAGATTGTAAGATTGCGAGCAGGGCCCTCCTACCTCTATGACCCAGTTTTGTGTTATCACTTGTTTCCAATTGTAAAGAACCAACATTTTTTGCTGCACTATGGGGGTCATTCCGAGTTGTTTGCTCGCTAGCTGCTTTTAGCAGCATTGCACACGCTAGGCCGCCGCCCTCTGGGAGTGTATCTTAGCATAGCAGAATTGCAAACGAAAGATTAGCAGAATTGCGAATAAAAAATTCTTAGCAGTTTCTGAGTAGCTCGAGACTTACTCCTACACTGCGATCAGTTCAGTCCATTTCGTTCCTGGTTTGACGTCACACACACGCCCTGCGTTCGGCCAGCCACTCCCCCGTTTCTCCAGACACTCCCGCGTTTTATCCTGGCACGCCTGCGTTTTTCCGCACACTCCCTGAAAACGGCCAGTTTCCGCCCAGAAACACCCACTTCCTGTCAATCACACTCCGATCACTTCAACGATGAAAATTCTTCGTTCGGACGTGAGTAAATCTACTAAGTTTTGTGCTAAAATACTTAGCGCATGCGCACTGCGTACCATGCGCATGCGCATTTTTGCCTTAATCGCTCCGTTGCGAAAATCGGCAATGAGCGAACAACTCGGAATGACCCCCCTATATAAGAAACTATTAATAAATAAATATTAATCCCACCCCCTATGGCATAGATATCAGTGTTTAATAACCAGGGCCGTTTCTTGGGGCAGGCGAGCAGTGCAACCGCACTGGGCGCCCGCCGCGGCACTAACTGTGGCTCCCTGCTTCCCCCTCCTATTTCTCCCCGAGTAACCCGCTCGGGGGGCGGTGTTTCATGGAATGACGCGGTTGCGTCGTTACGTCACGACGCAACCCCGTCACTCCGCGAAACTCCCCCCCCCCCCCGAGCGTAGTACAGAGGGGGATCCAAGTTAGGAAGAGGGAAAGGCCGGCGCGAGGAGCGACTGGTGAGGCGGGCCGAAGAGCGGTAATCGCCTCTGTAAGTATTCTCTCTCTCTCTCTCAATGTGTAAAATGGGGACACCTGCCGTAATGTGTGAAATGGGGACTCTTGCCTGCCGTAGTGTGGGGATTTAATGTATCAAGGGCATTGCGGTGTGTGGCATAATATGGTGCAGGGGGCATTACTGTGTGGGGCTTAATATGGTAGAATTTTTTTTTCCTGTGGTGGTCATGATCTGTTGGAGCAGGGTCAAAAATTGGATTGTGAGGTAGTCTTTTCAGACGAGGCCACGCCCATTTAGATGAGGCCACGCCCCCTTGTTGAGTGCGCACGCAAGTTGTTTTTTTTTATCTAGGTGTGGGGGGGGCACATTTTTTTATGTCATGGGGGGCGCATTTTTAAATTTCGCACTGGGAGCCAAATTGGCTAGAAACAGCCCTGTTAATAACGGCGGTGTGCATGCATGAATACTGTCCTGAAGAAGTACTGACTTCTGTGTTTATGGCCTAAACTGTGTTTGCATGGCCTTGTGGGAAAAAAGTACACAGGCTTCTATAGGCAGCGCTATCTGTAGATAGGGGGGGTCATTCCGAGTTGTTCGCTCGGTAAATTTTTTCGCATCGCAGCGATTTTCCGCTTAGTGCGCATGCGCAATGTCCGCACTGCGACTGCGCAAAGTAAATTTGCTGTGCAGTTAGGTTTTTTACTCACGTTTTTTTCTTCGTTCTGGTGATCGTAATGTGATTGACAGGAACTGGGTGTTTCTGGGCGGAAACTGGACGTTTTATGGGTGTGTGCGAAAAAACGCTACAGTTTCTGGGAAAAACGCGGGAGTGGCTGGAGAAACGGAGGAGTGTCTGGGCGAACGCTGGGTGTGTTTATGACATCAAACCAGGAACGACAAGCACTGAACTGATCGCACTGGCAGAGTAAGTCTCGAGCTACTCAGAAACTGCACAGAGAAGTCTTATCGCAACATTGCGAATCTTTCGTTCGCAATTTTAAGAAGCTAAGATTCACTCCCAGTAGGCGGCGGCTTAGCGTGTGTAAAACTGCTAAAAGCAGCTTGCGAGCGAACAACTCGGAATGACCACCAGTGTTGCCTAATGGGCAGAAGCTCTGGAAAGTTACACGAACCACAGTTGCTTCACACAGGCACATAGCAGCAGTGGTTCTGCAGCGGACTTCTCCGATATCTGCTGCGGACCATTTAGTACATATGGGGGGTCTTGCAGATTGGACACTGTAGAATCTGCTTCCAAGAAATGTCCAAAAACCACTATTTAAAAACAATTTTGTATCCTGTTCTGGTTATCAGTATAAAGTCTTCAGTCTTCTATAGGATACCTTCTATACCGTATTCTGTATTATAGGTAGAGATGAGCGGGTTCGCTTCTCAGAGAACCGAACCCTACCGGACTTCACGCTCTGAGCCCGGATCCGAGTCAGGCTCGGGTTTTCCCACCTGACTCGGAAACCAGAACGAGGCAAAACGTCATCATCCCGCTGTCGGATTCTCGCGGGGTTTGGATTCCATATAAGGAGCTGCGCGTCACCGCCATTTTCACTCCGGCATTGGAGAGTGTAGAGAGAGGACGTGTCTCCATCCTCAGTGTCCTCAGTGTCCGTGTCTTGTGCTGCATCTGTCCAGTCACAGTGGTAGTGTCCTGTGCATCAGTCAGTCCAGTGACCAGTCACAGTGGTGTCCTCTGCTGCCATATGTCCAGTGCTGCTGTATAATAATAGTAAGTCCCTTACAGGGGTGGTATTCAGGTTGCCGGCGGCCGGGCTCCTGGCGACCACCATACCGGCGCAGGAATCCCGACCGCCGGCATACCGACATCTTTTCTCCCTCTTGGGGGTCCATGACCCCCCTGGAGGGAGAATCACCATGCCTGCAGCTTGGCGAGCGCAGCGAGCCCGCAAGGGGCTCATTTGTGCTCGCCCAGCTGACGGTACGCCGGCGGTCGGGATTCTGGCGCCAGTATGCTGGTCGCCAGGATCCCGACCGCCGGCAAACCATACCACACCCCCTTACAGTGTTGCTGTGTTGTCCTGCATCAGACCAGTGGTAGTGTCCTGTGCATCAGCCATCAGTCATTCCAGTGACCAGTCACAGCAGTATCCTCTGCTGCCATATGTCCAATGCTCCTGTGCCGCAT
Organism: Pseudophryne corroboree; assembly: GCF_028390025.1. NCBI lineage: Eukaryota > Metazoa > Chordata > Amphibia > Anura > Myobatrachidae > Pseudophryne > Pseudophryne corroboree. The sequence continues at coordinate 828,395,218 of NC_086448.1, read as the reverse complement.
ATTGTGTTATATAACTCCAGAAAAAATAACGGAGAACAAAAATTTGGAGGATAAAATAGGGAAATATCAAGATCCACTTCCTCCTAGTGCTGAAGCTGCTGCCACCAGCCATGACATAGACAATGAAATGCCATCAACGTCGTCTGCCAAGGCCGATGCCCACCCAATGTGATAGTAGAGGGCATGTAAAATCCAAAAAGCCAAAGTTCAGTAAAAAAGACCCAACAAAAGAAATTTAAGTCGTCTGAGGAGAAACGTAAACTTGCCAATATGCCATTTACGACACAGAGTGACAAGGAATGGCTAAGGCCCTGGCCTATGTTCATGACTAGTGGGTCAGCTTCACATGACGATGGAAGCCCTCATCCTCCCGCTAGAAAAATTAAAAGAGTTAAGCTGGACAGAGCACAGAAAATAACTGTGCGTTCTAAGATGGTATCACAAATCCCCAAGGAGAGTCCAAGTGTGTCGGCGGTTGTGATGCTTGACATTCCCAACACTGGACAGGAACAGGTGGCTCCTTCCACCATTAGCACGCCCTCTGCAAGTGCTGGAAGGAGCACCCACAGTCCAGTTCCTGATAGTCAAATTGAAGATGTCACTGTTGAAGTACACCAGGATGAGGATATGGGTGTTGCTGGCGCTGAGGAGGAATTGACGATGAGGATTCTGATGGTGATGTGGTTTGTTTAAATGAGGAACCGGGGAAGACACCTGTTGTCCGTGGGATGAGTAAGCCCATTGTGATGCCTGGGCAAAATACCAAAAAAGCCACCTCTTCAGTGTGGAATTATTTCTCCACAAATCCGGACAACAAGTGTCAAACCGTGTGTTGCCTCTGTCAATCTGTAATAAGTAGGGGTAAGGATGTTAACCACCTAGGAACATCCTCCCTTATACGTCACCTGCAGCGCATTCATCAGAAGTCAGGGTCAAGTTGTGAAACTTTGGGTAAGAGCGTAAGCAATCCACTGAAACCTAAATCCCTTCTTCCTCCTGTACACAAGCTCCTGCAAGCCACACCACCAACTCCCTCAACGTCAACTTCCTCCTCAGCCATGAACTTCAGTAGTCCTGCAGACCATGTCCCTGGCAAGACTGATGAGTCCTCTCCTAACCGGAATTCCTCGGGAGGTTCCTTGAGTGGTACGCCTGCTGTTGCTGCCGTCGCTGCTGTTGTTGCTGCTGGGAGTCGATCGTCATCCCAGAGGGGAAGTCGGAAGACGACTTATACTACTTCAACTAAGCAATTGACGAAGATGAAATATGACAGCAGTCATCCTGTTGCAAAGCGGATAACGGAGGCCTTGACAGCTATGTTGGTGTTAGACGTGCGTCCGGTATCCGCCATTAGTGCAGTGGGATTTAGACAATTGATGGAGGTATTGTGTCCCCGGTACCAAATCCCATCTAGATTCCACTTCACTAGGCAGGCGATACTGAGAATGTACAGAGACGTCAGAAAAAGTGTCGCCAATGTCCTAAAAAATGCGGTTGTATCCAGTGTCCACTTAACCACGGACATGTGGACAAGTGGAGCAGGGCAGACTAAGGACTATATGACTGTGACAGCCCACTGGGTAGATGTATGGCCTCCCGCAGCGGCACCAGTAGCAGCATCTCGCAAATGCAAAATCGTTCCTAGGCAGGCTACGCTTTGTATCACCGCTTTCCATAAGAGGCACATCGCTGACAACCTCTTACGGAAACTGAGGGACATCATCGCGCATTGGCTTACCCCACTTAGACTCTCCTGGGGATTTGTGATATCGGACAACGCCACCAATATTGTGCGTGCATTACAACTGGGCAAATTCCAGCACGTCCCATGTTTTCAACATACAATTAATTTGGTGGTGCAGAATTTTTTGAAAAATTACAGGGGTGTACAGGAGATGCTGTCGGTGGCCCAAAAAATTGCCGGCCACTTTCGACATTCTGCCACTGCGTGCCGAAGACTGGAGCACCAGAAAACACTCCTGAACCTGCCCTGCCAGCAACTGAAGCAAGAGGTGGTAACAAGGTGGAATTCAACACTCTAAATGCTTCAGAGGATGGAGGAGCAGCAAAAGGCCATTAAAGCCTATACATCCACCTATGATATAGGCAAAGGACTCAAGCGCAGTGGAGAATGATTTCCGTCTTGTGCAAGGTTCTCCAACCCTTTGAACTTGCCACACGTGAAGTCAGTTCAGACACTGCCATCTTAAGTCAGGTCATTCCTCTCATCAGGCTTTTGCAAAAGCAGCTGGAGAAATTAAAGGAGGAGCTAAGACGGAGCGATTCCGCTAAGTATGTGGGACTTGTAAATGGAGCCCTTCATTCGCTTTGCTAGGATTCAAGGGTGGTCAATCTGTTGAAATCAGAGCACTACATTTTGGCCACCATGCTCGATCCTAGGTTTAAAGCATACGTTGTATCTCTCTTTCCGGCAGACACAAGTGTGCAGAGGTGCAAAGACCTGCTGGTTGTCACAACTGAGGGTTTTAGCTGACAGGAGGAAGCCTCAGTTGTAGGGGCTGAGAGGAACTTAAACCGGGGAGGTTTAATCAGACCCCTGGACATGTAAGTGTTAAAAGGAAACCTGAAGGTGTGACCATGACAACCAGGTAAAAGTAAATTAAAAGTTTATTGACAAACTCCGTGTAACAACAGACAGCAAATAATAAAAATGGCAATGATAAATAATATGATTCCTGGAGCACTCTGACCATGAAATGGTTTCACAGGACACTGGTAGGTTAAGAACAGTTGTTAAAGTCCTTAGATGGAATAACCTTACCAGGCCTGGCTGTAGTAGTGAGGATATCCAAGGAACATGCCAGTAGATGGAACAGATGAAGCTGGTAACTTGAATCAGCTGTTGTAATTGCTGCATAGAACCAGCCAGGTGGTAAGACACGGAGTGGATGCGGAATGGGATCAGCCAGATGATAAAGTCACTAAATGAATGCTGGGTGGAACCAGCCAGGTGATGAAACACGGAGTGGATATAGTAAGATGCTAGGGAGCGTGGAAACAGAGGAGTTGAAGGATGATTACCGGTGGTAGTGGATACTGCTGGAAGCAGATGAAATAGCTGGAAGCTGGAAACTGGATCAGCCACGGAGGACTGCAGAGTCAGGCTGCACCGCAGGATGGTAGGCAGGTGCGGGTCTCTTTAGTGGATGCTGGAGACAGGAGCTGGAACCTGGAAACACAACCACAGGAGAGAGACTGGAACAAGGTATGACAAACAAAGCACTGACCATTTGCTAGCCCAGGCACAGGATACTTATACCTGCAGCAATGCAGGTATTGGCTGGGCAATTATGCAGATTTCCAGGCAGTGGATTGGAGGAACTGAAGCATGTGATTGAATCCAACATGGCTGCGCCCATGTTAGAACTTGGAGGGAAAACTGGTTTAGGAAACCATGTGGAAACACAACAGCAATGGCGGCGCCGGCTGCAGAGGACAGGAGACGCCAGACTGAGAAATGTATGCTGATACTCGTGGATGACAACGGAGGCCGCGGCAGACATGGAACACCACACTGACAACCTGCACCTATAACACAGGAGCGGCGGCGGAGGCTGCGGAGAACGGGAGACGCCATGCAGGATTCAAACATGGCGCCGCTGTGACAGCATCTCAGGGTGACAGGAGGGATGTGCAGTATGTGGACACAGATGAGATCCGGCCTTGGAACGCTGAGCGAGCCTCAGGAGACATCTGAAAGGCAGGTAATGGCGTCCAGATACCCGGATCGTGACACTGGTGAGTAAATTGTCAACTCAAGCGAAACGTGACCCGTCAACAGCTCCTCCTTCAATTTCTCCCACCACTAGGGCTGCAAGGAAAAGGATAAGATTTCCTAGCCCACCCACTGGCGGTGATGCAGGGCAGTCACATCTGGTCCAGACTGAAGGACCTTCCAACGATTACTGACATGTCTACTGTCACTGCATATGATTCTGTCACCATTGAAAGAATGGTGGAAGATTATATGAGTGACAGCATCCAAGTAGGCATGTCAGACAGTCCGTACGTATACTGGCAGGAAAAAGAGGCAATTTGGATGCCCTTGCACAAACTGGCTTTATTTTACCTAAGTTGCCCCCCCTCCAGTGTGTACTCCGAAAGAGTGTTTAGTGCAGCCGGTAACCTTGTCAGCGATCGGCGTAGGAGGTTACTTCCAGAAAATGTGGAGAAGATGATGTTCATCAATATGAATTATAAGGCTAGACTGTTCTTTGGATTTATAATCTCGATCATAAAACTTTTTTGATATTTGGCTGCCCTATGTGCTCACATTATCAACTGAAGAGAAGGACTCGCTTCGAGGTATGATACATCTCACTTCTTGGTATAACTTGACTACACTGGACAAAGGCTACCCACCTTTCTAGGTAGAGATTCATTTAATGGGCTATAGATAGACACATTGAGTCAGTCTACTCGCTCTATTCTACTATATGATTTTCTTTTGTAGACCAGGAATGTTCTCCCTTGACTCTGTATATCCCCTCCTTTTGATATTTTCGTATTTTTGTGTATGTCTCTGTTAATATATACACTTCCAATGTCTTCCTATGGAGCTATAGTTCCCTTTTATTTGCTAATGACTGCCAACCTGTGTACAAAAATGAACTCAAATCAATACTGTTTATATTTTTCAATAAACACATTTGAAAAAAAAAAAAAATGATAAATTCCTCCAGGAAGACCTTGGCCAGCAATTGTCTCCGGAAAGTACACAGGGACCTGTGATGGTGGATTCCAGTGGGGACGAATTTATACTATGTGAGGATGAGGATGTACACAGTGAAAGTGGTGAGGAATCGGAGGATGATGATGTGGTGGACATCTTGCCTCTGTAGAGCCAGTTTGTGCAAGGAGAGATTGATTGCTTCTTTTTTGGTGGGGGCCCAAACCAACCAGTCATTTCAGTCACAGTTGTGTGGCAGACCCTGTCACTGAAATGATTGGTTTGTTAAAGTGTGCATGTCCTGTTTATACAACATAAGGGTGGGTGGGAGTTCCCAAGGACAATTCCATCTTGCACCTCTTTTTCTTCTTTGCGTCATGTGCTGTTTGGGGACTATTTTTTTAAAGTGCCATCCTGTCTGACACTTCCGTATATGTCCAGTGGTACTGCCATATAATTCCAGTGATATTGCCGTATACTTCCAGTGATATTGCTGTATAATTCCAGTGGGAATTGTTTGTGTCGCTTGGCTTAGTCATACAGCTACCTCATTGCACCTCTTCTACATCTTTGCATGATGTGCTGTTTGGGGCCTTTTTTTTATATATCTGCCCTCCTGTTTGACACTGCAGTGCCACTCCTAGATGGGCCAATTGTTTGTGTTGTCCACTTGTGTCGCTTAGCTTAGTCATCCAGCCACCTCGGTGCAACCTTTTGGCCTAAAACAATATTGTGAGGTGTGAGGTGTTCAGAATAGACTGTAAATTATTGTTATTGAGGTTAATAATACCATAGGATTGAAAATTACCCCCAAATTCTGTGATTTTAGCAGTTTTTTCATGTTTTTTTCCAAAATCATCCAGATCCAAAACCAAAACACGAAAGTGGAATTAGAACCAAAACACAAAACACGAAAAGTGCCCGCCGCACATCTCTAATTATAGGTGAGATAATATTGCACTGTAAGTACGCACACTTACCTAACCATCACTAAACATAGCTCACAAATCACAAACCATCATTGTGTTTCCCGAGTGATACAAATAACTTATCGCGTCCACTTGATTCTTTCTTTTTATATTTTTTGTTGAGCAATTTTAAGTTTATTCTACAAATTGTAGGTGCATATTATTTACCAGTTACACATGGAATATTCCACACTGAGCGTTCGGATTTGGTGTTATAACTTTATTTGGCGCCCCTGAATCGGCGCACACCCGCCGGCTCCTGAACCTTGCTGAATTGTTTGGCTTGTCTGATTTAATAACGAGAACCCGGCACAAAATGAAACACTGCTATAGAAATGCACTTGTCTATACGTTCTATCTACCTGCTGGAAATGGACCATTTGTTTTGTTGTGCACTTATTTATAAACTCGCCCCCTAAGTCTCCGCTCTACAGGTATCCGGCCAATGAGAAAGTAATCCCTTTATGTGACAACAATATTGCTGCTTACAGAACATCCCGGCTCTGCCTTTCCCATACCCTTCCTTTTAATATGTGCAAAGCCCTTTTTAATGAATCGTCCAAACACTGAGAGATTGTAGACTTATCTCTGCGGTGCACCTAGCGCAGACACAATGGCGGGGACCTAGGTGCGGAACTCCCATTCACACTGCTCACTTTCACAATAAAAACAAACACAAAACATAAAACGTGTTGTTTTTGTGTCTCGCTGCAAAGAGTCGTTCTGTAGGTGCCTCGTCCAGTCTTCTCATGGAGATTACTGCATGTGATACATAGAGGGCAGGACACGGGGAGCTGGGAAATAAAGTATATTACAATTATCTATCTATCTATCTATCTATCTATCTATCTATCTATCTATCTATCTATCTGCAGTATCTATCTCATATCTATCCACAATATCTATCTATCTATCTATCTATCTATCTATCTATCTATCTATCTATCTATCTATCTATCTGCAGTATCTATATACAATATCTATCTATCTATCTATCTGCAGTATCTATCTCATATCGATCCACAATATCTATCTATCTATCTATCTATCTATCTATCTATCTATCTATCTATCTATCTATCTACTACAGTATCAATCTCATATCTATCTATCTATCTATCTCATATCTATCTATCTATCTATCTATCTATCTATCTATCTATCTATCTATCTATCTATCTATCTATCTATCTATCTGCAGTATCTATCTCATATCTATCCACAATATCTATCTATCTATCTATCTATCTATCTATCTATCTATCTATCTATCTATCTATCTATCTATCTATCTTTCTATCTGCAGTATCTATATACAATATCTATCTATCTATCTGCAGTATCTATCTCATATCG